>NC_088362.1:56287567-56297567 GCF_034508935.2 Berghia stephanieae
ATCGACGTGCACTTATTTACAGGTCTGATAACCCAATCGCTTTTGGTCTCATTGTTGTAATGGAAATCTCAAAAAAAAAAAAAAAATGACGCAACATAGTGTCCAATACAACAATGTTAAATTAGGCCCATAAATGGGTTCGGATGTTAGACCTGCATATACGTATACGTAGAATTTAATCGTTCTTACATGTTCGGAGAATGCCAGATGCGTAAATTAACAAATTCTAACAAGAGATTTCATGATGTCCCCATTAAGCGAAATTTCATTTTGTAAGCAAGAGAGGATTTTTACCTTTGCTCCATACCGACTTTCATTGCCTCCAATAACCAGCCATGTTTCATCCTTAGCCCTAACCAGAACCACATGGGATCTCAAATCAGACCATATTTTCTCTCTCTCTCTCTCTCTCTCTGTCTCTCTCTCTCTCTCGCTCTCTCTCTCTCATACTCTCTCTCACTCTCTCTCTCTTTTTCTCTTTGTATACTTTCTCTCTCTCTCTCTCTCTCTCTCTCTCTCTCTCTCTCTCTCTCTCTCTCTCTCTCTCTCTCTCTATTTATCTATCGTTATCACATGACATCTCAAATCAGACCCATCTCTCTCTCTTTCTCTCTCTCTCTCTCTCTCTATCTATCTATCTTTCTCTCTCTCTCTTTTCGTCATATGTGTAGAAATTATTCAAGTTTTGATTGATTATAAGAGTTAAACTGCGTCCTTTGGTAGCTGAGCTATGACGTCATCAGTAGAAAAGGGTAATTTTGACATAAATCGTGATTTTATTTGGCTTTGTCCGACATGATTGTCGAAAGTTTATTTTATTTAACATGTCAATCTTGGGACATTACCTTGACACTGTAAAATTCTTTTTTTTTCACAGACCTGTATATGACGTCACCAGAAGACAAAAATAAGAGAAGCCGTTCGCTCTGTCACATTACTTTTGCTGCAAAAGACGTGGGACCAACTGGAGAGACACTTGCGGCTTGTCATTGAAATAAAAGGGTTGTGGTCACGTGGAGCTTTAAATCGGACAATACTCTTCAACAGTCGTAACGTCACGTCCTTCCTAATGACGCATGGTAACTTAGTAACACTGGCTCTAAACTATTGGAACAATGGCGGACGCCCGTATGAAATATTTCTCCGGCGAGCATAAAAGCGTATCCAGAGGGGGGAAAAACCCCATAAATTTGATCATGTTTTGACTTTACACATTCTGATCACAAGACATATGAAAAGTTGTAGCCAGCTTGAAAAATAAAAAGTAATGATCTTCTTTGTTTAGAACCAAGATGGCCACCGTTGCCGGGCGGCGTGACATCAGACTGTTGAATCCAATTGCGCAAACACACGATCACAAGTAAGATATCAGAAGAAAAAAAAACTTTCATAAATTTGAATTACTATGTTGAAAATTAAATTGATGTCGTTGGAGCTGTACTTAAGGTATTTAAACCTAAAACGTGTCAATGATTAAAAACAAACATACTGTAAATTACGACGATTTATTTAAAAATTACCCTTTTCTACTCATGGCATCAAAACCCAGGTACCAAAGAGCGCACAGTGTTAAAACGTATACCAATCAAATCAAAACGTAAATAAATTCTGCACCTATGGCAAAAAAAAAAACAAAAACCAAAAAAAAAAAAAAAAAACGGTTTGACGAAATCTTACATAGCTGTGGGGTTATTCAAATTTTAAATGTGTCAATAATTTAAAAAATCCCACTGTATATCTTTCCGTCTAAACGTTCCTTATATTATTTTACTTCCATTTCCATGTTTGCCTTAATTACTTAATTACTTTACATTTTGTTGTTATCTATTTTTAGCTCGCTCCGTTTTTAAACGATTTCATTTCATCCGAAACATTGTCATAACAAGTATTTTATTATCATTCTTCAGAATTCAAACCACTTACCGTTACAAATTAGATGAGCTTCAATTTCAAGAGATATTATTTATCATCTCAAGTGTTCGCACGTGTTTCAATGCGTTTTTAGTTCATCAAGTTCCCTATCAAATAAAATAATCTGAAGAAAAAATCAAAATCTAGGCAACGCAATTGGATGATTCAGGTTGTATACCAGTTCCATTTTACTACAATAACATATACCCAGCATTTATTTATTATTATTATTATTCTTTTTTTTTTTTTTTTTGCTATCATTTTCTTGGTGTTCTTAGATGATCTTATCTTGTTTCACAAGACAAACACTGAAGAAAAACAACCCTAAGAGCGTGAATAAGGGGAACTTTTATATTTATTTATATTTTTGTGCGGCTTGTGGTACGGCCCTCGCTTTCGGATCGGAGGACCTGGGTTCGAGCGTGGCTCGGCTCATAGTTGAGTATTTGGAAAAGGCTCTTTACTAACTCACATTCTCTCACCGTACTCAGGTGTCACATGGGGGCCTGGCCGTTAACAACGTTGTTTCTGTCGGGAAAAAATGTATTATCCCTAACAGGCGTCATGTCTCGTTCTACTTTTTAGGTGTTGTTGTTGATCAGGGACCGTTTGTAATGTGCTTTGAGCACGTTTAGTGGATATTGCGCTATATAACGCTCAAGTATTTTTTTCTTTGTTTTTTAAATCTGTTCTGTTTTACTACAATAACATATTCCTGGCATTTATTTTGGTATCATTTTCTTTGTGTTCCTAGATGATCTTGTGCGTTTCTCAAGACACGCAATGAAGAAAAGCAATCTTAAGAGGGTGAAGAAAGGGAACTTTTATATTTATTTATATTTGTGTGGCTTGTGGTATGACACTCGCTTTCGGGTCGGAAGGTCTTGGATTCTAGCCTGGCTCGGCGAATAGTAGAGTCCTTGGAAAAGGTTCTTTACTCACATTCTCTCATCGTACTCAGGTGTAAAGTGAGTACCTGGCCGTTAACAGCGTTGTCGGAAAAAATATTGTATTTTCGCCTAACAGGCGTGATGTCTCGTTCTACGTGTTACGTGTTGCTGTGGTCAGGGACACCTGCTTTTAAAGCACTTTGAGCACGTTTCGTGGATATTGCGCTCTATAAAAACTCAATTTTCTTAAAGACCTGTTCAATTTTACTACAAGAATACATCCTGAACATTTGTTTTTCGATTCATTTTCTTGGTATTTCTAGATGAACTTGTACGATTCTCAAGACAGACATTGAAGAAAAACAATCCTAAGAAGGTGAATATAGGGAAATTTCATATTTATTTATTTTACATAAATGATTTAAAATAATTTTACAAGTACAGGGGTCCTGATAGATCAGTTGGTAGAGCCATAGCTTTACACGCAAAGGGACCGAGATCGATCCCTGGTGCAGTCGAGACTTTTTTTTTACCCCTTTGTCCACCCAGCAGTGAATGAGTAGCTGAGTCTGTTAGATTAGGCGGAAAGTACTTTGCGATAGACTAGCGTCCTATCCAAAGGATAGCAAACAATTGCTATTGCCCGTTTCACGCTATATAAACCGGGATAAAACTCCGACTCCATGGGCCTAATGGCTCGAAAGGACTACCTTTTTTTTATTTTACAAGAAGGTGTCAGGGTCCGCAAAGCTTTTAATAGTTATCTAGTAACTACTTACCAGTATCGTAACAAAATACTCCTAGTTGTCTACATTACAGGTTGGCATTTGATGATGATTCATTCCAGAAGAAACCTAAGATTTAAAAAAAATTAAATCAAGTTTTAAAAGAAGTTTTTTAAAAAATGATTTCAGAACGACAATATATTTTTTCAACGGAGACTCAGACCTTGAGTTCGAATAATGATAAAAAAAAAAACAAAAAAAAAAACAAAAAAAAAACAAGAATCCCCCAAACCCTTGAGCTTTTATATAGAGCAATATCAACTAAACGTGCTCAAAGTGCTTTACAGGTGGTCCCTGACCAACTCGTAAAATGTAGAACGAGACTTGACGACTTTTAGGCAATATTGCAATATTTTCCGACAGAGACAACACTGTTAACAGCCAGGTGCTCATTTTGTACCCGAGTACGTTGAGAAAATGTGAGTAAAGAGCCTTTTCTAATGATTTAAATATGCGCCGAGCGAGGCTCGAACCCCGGACCTTCCGATCCGAAAGCGAGTGTCATACCACTAGAGCACATAGCCGCACAAGTACCAAGTGGTACCAAGTCAATGAACTAGCTTAAATGCTTTTTTATTTAACACGCAACGAGGTCAAAATCTCTGTTACTGTACCGATTCATAATTATATATAGAGAAGAGTAATGCACCTATGTAATTCATTTCATTTATGAAAAATAAATACTTGCTTCTCACTAAAGTGTCTAATGTCAACGAAACAAAACTTCTTGCTCACTCAAGAATCTCATCTGTCACTGTCAGTGTTCAAAATTTTAAAAATCAGTTTATCCGATGTGTTTTACATTATAATAGGAGTAAACAAACAAACAGACAAACGTAAAGCAAAATTACTAGCATATGAGATTGTACTGTTCTATTATATCTGTATGCCATGGTATTTGCATTTAACACTCTTTGTTCTTGCCAAACTCATACAATAATATATTTCCACAAATAAACGCGACAAATACTACAGTGGACGTTAATTAAAATATTACACATGAATGGAAATAAAACGCATAAAAAGTGCATCGTCATATCTCAGTTGTTGGAAGACTAATATTACAAATCGCAAAGAATAAGTCAGACATTAGCTATTGTATTGTTATGAGTCTATGAGTGGATTTTACTACAAGACAAGATCTGCTCGGTTGATACACACGCACAGAGACCTAGATCGACCGCGGGTGTAGTCGAGATTTTTTTCTGACCCCCCCCCCCCCCTTCCTTCCTGTCCGCCCAGCAGTGATTGGGTAACTGGGTCTGTTAGATCTGTATCTGGCGGAAAGTACTTTGCGATAGACTAGCGCAGCGTCCTATCCAAAGGGTAGCAAGCAATTGTTATTGTCCGTTTCACTCTATAGAAACCGGGATAAACTCCGGCTCCATGGGCCGAATAACTCTGAAGGACTGTTTTTTGTTGGTATTTTTCTTTCTTGCTTTGTCTGGCACTGTTTTATTAAGACTTTCTTTTCAGATATTTATCTTACACCAGTACCTGCTTTCTATTTTGGCAATTTGACATAATGAAGCAGTGTGAATGAAGCGCACTGGGCATGGGTAATTAGTAAAAAATTATGCAAATTGTAAATGTTTATAGTTATTTATATAATATAGAATTATAATGGTAATTGCATTATAATCACGTTTAACTGTAATATATAACGAATAACATTATTTTAATAATAAAAAATACATATTATTTTGGTTTAAGCATTTTGATGTTAATTTTTTTCTTTATAAAAAGACAACAGAGATCAACGTGATATATTTGTTTCTGATATCGGACATCTTTCGCCATCGTGTAAATAAAAATAAATCAGTTACACTACGATCTAATAGTAGATGAGAGAATACACTCAGATACCGTGAGCAGCAACCAGTCACGCGAGTATAAAGACGTTATCTTTTGGGTCAACTTCGGACGAATTGGAAAGTTTAGGGAATGGCGAACATTTATCAAACTCTGGTGTATTGCCAAAGTTGCTTGCCAAATACTGATGACCCTGATTTGGCTAATAATAAAAAAAAGATGGAAGCGTGTTTGAGGTTGTTTTTCATGAGGCTAGGGACAGTCGTAATGTAATAAAACGTTAGGACAAGTCTGACCAATAACAATATTCAAAACTCGAAAGTGTTATTCCGTGCCGGCACAATGAAAAAAACAGCAGTAAACATGTTTAGATAAATGTTGGATGATAGGGTGACCATTATGTGCTGAAAATTGAGGTTATTCTTTAGCATAATTTTAAAATTCTTTCGAGAAATTTACTTTATATTTGAAGTTTATATCTTATTTATGATTCCATTGAGGTCTCCATCTTTCACGGAGGTAGATGTAAGGTAAACTAGAGATTGAGAAGAACTGATAAAATTATTCTTTGTCATTATCGAACAAAATCGTTGTTTTGAAAATAATGCACACTTATTAATTATATAATACTTTGAAGTTGACTCCTGAATTTAAAAACGACACAATGATAAGACATTAAGCAATCCATAGGTGTGTGAAAATTTCAATACTCACAAAATGACCAAAGTGACCTATCTACACAATTTGGTGCCGTACGCTACAACAGAAAAGAAGCACGTAATGAAATTTTGGCCAAAAAAAATTTGTCCTGTCATTATCAATTGATTAAAATGAGCAAAATAATCCGAAAGTAAATATTATATAACACGTTGAAATATAATCCCTACTTTATACAGCCCAAACGACAAGATATAATGCAATCCATTGATATGAAAATCTGAATATTCATGAAATGGCCAATTTGACGGACATGGCGTGTCACCGTACCCTGAATACACGTATTAGCATCTTGTCCAGAAAACAACTCCTTCAAATATCGAACGACTTAAATAAGCCTTTAAAACTTAGGCTTTTATATAGCGCAATATCCACTAAACGCACTCAATGCGCTTTACAAAGGGAGTATGCTCTCATGTAGAACGAGACATGACGCCTGTCAGGCGATATTACCATTTTTTCAGACAGAGACAACGCTGTTAACGACCAGGTTCTCATTTTACACCTGAGTACAGTGATAAAATGTGAGTAAAGAGCTTTTCCCAATGTGCCGCTGCGCTCAGTGTGGGACTGGAATCCTGCTGATCCGAAGGCGAGTGTCATATTACAAGACCACATAGCCGTAAAACATGATTAAATAACCACTTTGGAAATATAGAAGTAGAGCGATGGTCATGTATAAAAGAAATATAAAAATGAGATTTTCTTTACTTTTGTTCGACAATTCCTTTAGGCAAATTGTCTTTGTATTTATAAATGAGCTTTTTATTTACGGTATCTGTGAAATCTCATTTTTTCCCGCAGAATTGCAGTGGGTATCATAAATAGAAATGCTCGTATTTTTTTTATATTAATAGAATATTTCAACGGTTTTTAAAACCTAAATTTTCGCTATTTTCTCATGTAACCACACAAATATTTACATTAGGAATACCTTATTGGCAGACGTTCTCATCTGTTTGCTTGAATTCTGTCATCGAAGGTAGTCTTGATATATATATATATAATATATATATATATATATATATATATATATATATATATTATATATATATTGTGGTGTGTGTGTGTGTGTGTGTGTGTGTATGTGTATCTTTTAGCTTTTCTTATCTTGTGTTTGTTTTGTCTTATAAAACTTGAAGCAATCAAGAATTGGATTATATTCCTGTACATCCCATCCTTAGCCCACCCCATCCCAACACCAACTTTCTTATTACTTTGACATTGGACTTCATTTCGTTCCAACCCACAATTTTACCAAGTCTGTCGTACTTCGATAAAACTCATTTTTCATATGTGGCTATAATATTTATTATGCTTCAAATATCCATCAATTATGATGAGCGTAAACAAAAGACAAAAATATCTCATAGATGTCTTTTGATAAGTTAAGGGCTCTCTTAATCAATTCATTTGGGGAAGGGGGAAGGGAGGAGAGCACCGATAGCTCAGTTGGCAGAGCACTCGCGACACGAGCAGAGAAACAGAGATCAGCCCCGGGTGAAGTCGAAATTGTTTTTGTTTTTTTTTCTGAATCCCCCTCCCTGTCCACCCTGTAGTGATTAGATAGCTGGGGCTTTTAAATTTGGCGGATAGTACTTTGCGATAGATTTGCGTCTTATACAAATGGTAGCAAACGACGTGTACATATGGGCCAAGTTTAACATTGTTGTAATTGTCAATGTTTTGAGCCATTTTTTGAGATTTCCATTACAACAAAGGAATTGGGTTATCAGACCTGTAAATAGGTCCACATCGCTAGCAAACAATTGCTGTAGTTTTACGCTATAGAAACCGGAATTAACTCCGGCTCAGTGGACCTTGTGGCTTTGAGGAACTACTTCACTAACTTGATCAATTTGATATCAATATTATGAAAATAATACTTTGTTTTGTTTTTAGTCTATAATGAAAAACAAATTATTAATCGTAGTACGGAAAAATTGTGTACTCTGTAATTGAAAATCACTCCCCCCCCCCCCCCGCGCCCTCTCATCTCAATAGAGTTTGTCAGATAAGAATAAACTACATTGAGTACGGGACCCTAATCAGGATATATATATATATATATATATATATATATATATATATATATATATATATATATATATATATATGAAATTGAAAAGGGGGAAAACAAGGGGATAGATAAAACTAGATTATTAATACATTTATTGTAAATACACGATTAAAGACCCCATTACTTAAAGTACTTAAGTCGCATTTTCGGGATTTTCAGCTAATCAATGATTCTCTAGGAGAAAAAAAAAACAAATTATAGAAATCATGAATACGGACGCAGAGTTAAATGGATAGGAAATGCTTTTGGGAGATAGAAAGAGGATATAATATTATATTTCTATTGCTCGTTTCACGCTATAGCAACCGGGATAATTTCAGCTCCATGGACCTATTAGTTCCAGAGTAAAAGGAAAAAGAAAAATATTGCTATCGTTTTCTTTGAAGTTTTCGAGTCTGAAAGAGCAAACCATTATTTTCAAGGTGTTTTTATTAGATCATAATTAAAACAAGATGCTCTTTGATTAGCCTGATCGTATTTTTCAACAATAAATGAGAAGATAAAAGCTTTGAACGTTAAACATTTGTGCGGCTGTGTGGTCTTGTGGTATGACACTCGCTTTCGGATCGGAAAGTCCAGGATTCGAGCCTCGCTCGGTGTATAGTTGAGTCCTTGGTAAAGACTCTTACTCATATTCTCACACTGTACTAAAGTGTAAAATGAGTACCTGGCCAGCGTTATAGGCGTTGTCTCTGTCGGAAAAAAAAGTTGTAATATTGCCCAACATGTTCTCTATGTTACATACTACTGTTTGTAAAGCGCTTTGAACACGTTATTTAAAAGCTCAAGTTTTTTTTAGATCATGATTATAACAAGATGCTCTTTGATTAAAGGAACAGGATCGCATGCCCCAACAATAAAGGAAAAGATAAAAGCCTTGAACATTAAACATAATTAGATTTCATAAGGTCTGCTAAGGCGAGCAGGAAGGAAGGCAACCTGATTTCTGAAGCGCTTGATTCAATGTTTGAATTAGTGGAGAATGCTGTATAAACTCACATATATAATTTTCAATTGTTGAGATGCGAAATTCGAAGAGCCATCATCCACTTATCTTTTATTTAAAATGTGAATATATATATATATATATATATATATATATATAATATATATATATATATATATATATATATGTGTGTGTGTGTGTGTGTGTGTGTGTGTTCGTGAGAAATTGATATGCATGGATATACATGGCTGCCCCGAAGACCCCATTGCACGGCTGAAACAAATTTGTTGGCGATATATTTTTTTTAAGGTGAGACAATATATATATATATGATTAATGTGAATTATTGGGTGGAATCATGTAGAGCGCTCGGCCGTTTCTTGGAATAATTATTTATTATCCTCACCTCTTTTGGTTATTTGGTCATTTGTAGGAGGAAATAGCCGAATGAGGTGAGGGGAAAAAATATATATCCATATATAGAAAGATAGATAGAGAGAGAGAGAGAGAGATAGATAGACAGATATATATATATAATATTATATATATATATATATATATATATATATATATATATATATAAGAGTAGAGAGAGAGAGAGAGAGAGAGAGAGAGAGAGAAAGAGATAACAATATCCTCTAAATGTGCGCAAAAGCCCTTGGAGGAGGTGCAAATCCTACAGCAGTACTTTAACATGCAGAAAACCTCTTGGGAGCTCTTACAATTTTCTTTCGACAAATAACACGCTGTTACCAGCGAAGTACCCGTTGAGCCCTAAGTATGGTCAGAGAATGTCAGTTAAGAGTATTTTCTGAGGACTCGACATTGCGGCGCCTTCAAGTTGGACTCGAACCTGGTC
>NC_088362.1:56302567-56325067 GCF_034508935.2 Berghia stephanieae
CCGATCGTGGGTAGGGTTGATAGGAACAGACACCCAAGCAAATCGATGCCATGACAACATACAGTTCCCAATCTAGAACCTTATATTGGGGAGGATGGAGCTATAAAAAGGGGACTGTGATCGAACTAAGAGAAGAAAACTCTGAACAAAAATTACCTTTGTCAGGAATCGTATCCTTTGGCTGTAACAAGAAATGAAGGGAGTAGGAAAGTACCAGAAGACAACAGATAATAAAAACTTCTGAGCGGCGATGGAGGCTCGAACTTTACTGGTACGAAAACGTCCGCCTGGCCGGGGAGATTGTGACTCTACCGTATGAGCTATCCACGACCCCTTGGCTGGCAATCGGTCTAAGAGAAGGAGACTCTAAAATACAAACATCGATCTGTCGTACTCTAGAAAAACTCATATTTAAAAATTTGGCTTGGCCAGAGAACTCGTCCTTCAAATATCGATCGGTTTAATTTACCCTCATCTTGGCAAAAAACTCTCAAACCTGGGACTACGCGCAGTTAAGTGTTGCTGTTGGCTAGGGATTGAGCACATTTAATGGCTAATGCTCTATAGAAATGTTCAAGTTAATGACGTAGAAGAAGGAAGATAGAACTTTACCTTAAACGATTGATTAAAAGACAGAAATATTCAAATGTAGAAAGCTACACAGACCACCCGAGCCATTGGACCTATGGAGCCGGAGTTTATCCCGGTTTCTATAGCGTGAAACGGACATTAACAATTGCTTGCTATCTCTTGGATAGGACGCTAGTCTATGCAAAGTACTTTCCGTCAGATCTAACAGATCCAGCTACCCAATCACTGCTGGGTCGATAGGGAGGAGGAGGGGGGGGGGGAGGAGGGGTCAGAAAAAGAATCTCCACTGCACCCGGGATAGATTTTGGTCCGTTTGTGTGTGAGGCGAGTGCTCTACTAACTGAGCTACCCCCCCCCCCCACCCCTCCCAAGGCCATTTATCGCAGCGTTTAATTTCCATTCAAGGGTGTTATTAAAAGCTATCAATTCTACCACTCACCCAAACCATCTAATTCTCTTTCAAGGATATTATTATTAAAAGCTTTCAATGTTAAACCAATCGATGTTTTGCATGACACATCGAGAAAATAAAACAACTATGAATAAATGTAACGGAAAAAAATAAATAAACATAAATGAAAAATGAAGTTTTCATGAGAATGATATCCCCCATCTTGGAGAGAACAGCGATAATCCCTAGGCTAATCACCAGCTAACTTCTCGATCCCAAGGGATAAAGGGGAGACAGACCACACCATTATTCATGCGTGTGCAGAACAAAAAAATACAAAATAAAAGAATCGCAACATAAACAAACATGGTAGGATTTTTTTTTTTTTTTTTTTTGTTTTTGTTTTTCTTTTTGGGTTTTTTTTTTTTTAAGACATCGGGTGTTCGCAAATCGGTTAAATACATCATCCAGCTAAAAATAGTCTTTCAGGGTCGTTTAAAAAAAAACCCAAGAAAAACAAAAAAGCTTAAGATTTTATATAGCCCAATATTTACTAAACGTGCTCAAAGCGCTTTACAAAGGGTCCCTGACCAACAGCAACGTGTATCGTGTAGAACGAGACATGATGCCTGTTAGGCGATAATACAATTTTTCCAATAGATACAACGCTGTTAACGGCCAGGAACTCATTTTACACCTGAGTAGAGTGAGAGAATGTGAGTAAAGAGCCTTTTCCAAATTCTCAACTATGCGCCGAGGGAACGGGGCTCGAACCCAAGGCCTTCCGATCCGAAAAAGAGTGTCATACCACTAGACCACATAGCCGAACATCTCTCTGCAGCAAGGAAGTCTATTACAGCCGGCTGTTTGATGCATCATTCCTTTTAAGGGATTTATTCGACCCACATGTTGGAATAAGGTTTCTTTCAAATAAGGTGGCAGCCCAAAAAAACTTTTGTGAAATAATGGAAAAATAAATACGCGTCCTTTGATCTATGGTAAATAACGATGTGAAATTGAATGTAAGCTTCAATTTAATAAACGAAAACAGATAGATAATGTGGGCGTTTCAGGTTTCTCCTTTATCAAAACAGGGTGAATGAACCGATTCGTCTGTAGTGTTTCATTTATCCTGATTTGCTGATAAAGGGGAAACCCGAAACGTCCACATTTTCTGTTTTCGTTTATGAAATTGAAGCTTATATTCAAATTCACAATGTTATATCTATTTCTTCGAGCTTTGAGCAGCAACATTTACATTTGATCGAAAGCGCACACTGGTGCGTTTAATATTAATCGGAAATATCCTATTGGCGGGGGGCCTTCTCATTCAAGAATAATTATATATTCAATTTATGTTATTGATATGAATAAAGAAGAGAAATAAAATCATTTGCACTCTCATTTTGTCACGGAATGGCCCAAAATAGCTGACATTTTTAGAAAAATCGAAACTATGTTTTTTTTCTCAATACGTTATTAAGGATTGCAAACAGTACGAAATAGTATACGTAAAGGCGATTTAAATGCAAATTTATTCATGATGATCTTTAAAAACAACATGATGACAACCCGGTTAAAATAACCATAGTATGACGTCAAACGCATACAATTACTGTCGATAGAATGGTGGTGATATTAGGTAGACATCTTAAACTTTATCTGTATTAGTTAAACAAATAACTATAATCTTTTATAAAGCGCTACCATTGTGTGTGTGTGTGTGGGGGGGGGGGGGGGGGGTGTGCCGAAGGGTAAACATGGGAATAAATTAGAAGATAGTAAAAGAGCTGAAACCGAACAAGATGATGTACACAAGTCCTCAAATTCTTCTTCTTCTTCTTCTTCTTCTTCTTCTTCTTCTTCTTCTTCTTCTTCTTCTTCTTCTTCTTCTTCTTCTTCTTCTTCTTCTTCTTCTTCTTCTTCTTCTCTTCTTCTCTCTCTCTCTCTCTCTCTCTCTCTCTCTCTCTCTCTCTCTCTCTCTCTCTCTCTCTCTCTCTCTCTCTCTCTCTCTCTCTCTCTCTCTCTTTCTCTTTTCTTTTTTTTTCTTTCTTTCTATTTCTACCCTCTTCTCCTCCATTTAAATCATTCATTAAATAGATATGTATATTTTAGTTTATAAAAAAAGGGAAAGTACACACACCAGTAAAACTAAACTATACATTACTAGCCCAATATAAAAAAGAAACAACGCACAGAGGCATCGTCTCGGTCGGTACATTGCTAGACCAAAACGGATCCGAGGCTACGATTTTCATTTAACGCTAGTCTTCCCACGACGGGTTATGGCAATAAACATGACGAATGACACTGGGTAACTAGCCATTATTTTGTTGTACTTGTAAGTATGTAGGCGCCAAATTATTTTGGTTATACTATTACTATCATAACAATCATCGTTATCAGCAGCATCGTCATCATCATCAGCATCATCATCATCATCGTCGTCGTCGTCATCATCATCATCATCATCATCATCATCATCATCATCGTCGTCACCATCAACAACAACAACAATAATGACAAAATCATTTTGAATTAAAATAATAAGCGATATGTTCATAATATTAATGAACATTAATCCTTTAACTAACGCATAATATGCCTTTAGCTTCGTGAAAAATAATTTCCAAAGAAAGTTCCCAGTGTTTCGACGGCTGTGATAAAATAATCTTTAAAAGGACACATTTGCTGTCATATAAAAGTTTACGCACAAATATTAATAGAAAATAAAGGGGGCTAGGTGTCCGAGTGGTTAAGGCATTGGACTGTGATCCGAAATGTCCCGGGTTCGAGCAACGCTTCAGGCACTTTCGTTTATTTTCTTGGGCAAGATTAATACCCCCGCCCCCCCCCCTCCCCAATTTGCTCACTTGGACAACATATTATGTGATTCCTGTTCGATATTACTAATAAAAATAGTATTTGAATTTTTTTTAAAGCGCTTTGAGGTTTCGACGAAAGGCCCTATATAAATAATATGCTTATTATTATCATTATTATAAATAGTAATGAATGCATAACAGGCTTTTAACTGTTGACATCAGACAACCAGTTCGATGGATTATCTATATTCTATCATGGAATGTCAAGGCGACGGGATTTGATGATGCTTTTGAGAAAGGGCGAAAAATAGAAAATATTATGGACTCCGAGTGTTCGAAATTATCCAGATTGATGAGAAAATGTTGTAGTACTTTTTTATGCTAACGCGCAAAGCGTTGTCTGGCACAACGGTGCTTTCTTCCAATGTTTAAATTTTAAAAAATTATTATATTCTAAACAACAACAACAGAAATTAAATATCTGTCAGATAATGCGGCTATGTGGTCTAGTGGTATGACACTCGTTTTGAGATCGGAAGGTCCTGGGTTCGAGTCGAGTCTCTCTCGGCGCATTGTTGAGTCCTTGGAAAAGACTCTTTACTCACATTTTCTCACCGTACTCAGATGTAAAATGAGTACCCGTCCGTTTATAGCGTTGTCTCTGTCGGAAAAAAATATATTATCGCGTAACAGGCGTCATGTCTCGTTCTGTATGTTACGTGTTGCTGTTGGTTAGGGAATCTTTGTAAAGCACTTTGAGCACGTTTAGTGGATATTGCCCTATATGAAAGCTCAACGTTTTTCTTAATCATTTTTTTTTTACCATTCCATATAACTTGCGTTACCCAATACGTTGGACATCTGCCCATTATACGTCCAGTTGTTTTCTTAAGCCAGCAAACACTGACTCTATATTTCTTATACTTCACAATCTCCTACATCATCCTGTATCACCCCCATCCAATCCCTTTGTTTGTATTCATTCATCCCATTTCAAACAACGCGAACGGCGGACGCTGACACTAAAGCAAATAGTAATTTTGTGGCCCATGACATACTCTGATAGACCACAATTCACTAGCATTTGTTTTGCATACATAGATACAATAATAATAATAATAATAATAATAATAATAATAATAATAATAATAATAATAATAATAATAATAATAATAATAATAATAATAATAATATGCAAAACAAGAATGAACTCACTCTCGGTGTCCGAGTGGCTAGGGAGTGACTGATGAGAAAATATCGTGACCATCACAAACCAAAAAATCACGCATACTACAACAAATGGGGGAGATAAAAGTGTAACAAATCATAGTCAATTATCACGTAATGTGGTAATATATCAAAAATCGTATTATTAATCAGTCTCAATGAAATGGTACTGTCTGATAAATTATGCATAGATTTATAAGAGTAAAGTTGGGCTGTGCGGTGAAATATTTTTTCAGATATTTCATCCAACATAATATTCATAAAAATATCTAAATATTTTTTAAATATAATTCCAAGTGCAACGACCTTTACTCATCAAAAGTTGTTTTGTTTTTAATTTTATTTTTTTTTTTGTGTACATCTTTTGTTTTTTGTTGGGGCGGTGGGAGAACCCAGGTTTGAGAGTTTTTGCCAAGATGAGAGTCTTTTAAATCGATCGATATTTGAAAGACGAAATTATGGCCAATTTTTAGATATGGGTTCTATCCAGAGTACTGCAGATTTATGTTCATTTTACCTTGACATTCACCCCTCTCATTTTGATATCTCTCTGAGGAGGTTTGTCACATGTGAAATCCTTGTCAATGTGTATATAATAATAAAACATATGTGCAGCTATGTTATGACACTCGCTTTCGGATCTGAAGGTCCTGGGTTCAAGCCTCGCTCGGCGCATATTTGAATCCTTGGAAAAGACTCTTTAATCACATTCTCTCACCATACTCAGGTGTAAAATGAGTGCTTGGCCGTTATCAACGTTGTCTCTGTCGGAAAAATTGCATCATCGCTTAACAGGCGTCATGTCTCGTTCCTTATGATACCGGTCCCTGTTAGTCAGGGAACCTTGAAAAGCGCTTTGAACATGTTTAGTGAATATTGCCCTATATAAAAGCTAAATTTTTTCAATATATAATATAATGAATGTGTATAGGGTTTAGTTCCGGCTAAATTGCTTACTGGTGCTTTACATCAACATATTATCATAACATCTAGTACATACATATAAAAATGACAAGGTAAAAACCAAAATGAAATCTATATCACATGCTCTACAAAAAAAAAACAAACAAAAAAACACCGTTCAGTTTTTAAAAATATTATATTATAAAATTAAGTGAATTGTATCTGTTTCTCTGAGAATACCCCGTGTGTATTACAAATCCGATTCTTTTACATCGGATTTAAGGAACAATCAAAACCTTTAATATCATAAAACAGCCTTTGAATCAAAGAAATTTGATAGCTCAAAATGTCAAGTTTTGTTCCACTCCTTTTGTTTTTGTTTTTTTTAATATTTCTAGTTCAACTTTTATCGGACAATGTCAGTTTGGCCGTCTGAAGTGATCTGTATCTTATGTTTTTGTTTTGTAATTATTTTTATGGGTGCGATTTTCCTATTCATGACAGAATATTGAAATGAATCTGGCTATTAAGAGGAAGGAAATGACAATGAGGGGGCATGGGGGGGGGGGGGGGGGAGGAGGTAGATAAAGAGGAGGAGGAAGAAAGTTTTTTTTAAGAGGAGAAAGAATAGATGGTAAATGAAACAATAGGAAAAGGAGTAGTAATAAATTGCTTAATGGTAAACATGGAAACATTCACAACATGTCAATTGCAGCACCATCACTTCTACCTTTTGTACGATAATACTATGGTCAATATCTTCAATAATTGTCATAAAACGGAAATCGCTTTGTTTATAATTAAATATAATATTAGTAATGGTTATGTGGTCTAGTGGTATGACACTCGCTTTCGGATAGGAAGGTCCTGGGTTCGAGCCTCGCGCTCGGCGCATAGTCGAGTCCTTGAGCACATTAAGTGGATATTGCTCTATATAAACTCAATTGTTTTAATTTTTTTTATATATTAGTAATACCGCATCAGCAGCACAGATCTGTTTCCTGTGACTCGCAAAATTAGGACGAAGGTTCAGACTCAAAGAATCAACAAGAAATACTATTTTTATTTCTTTCTCAACACCAAGGGATGGCATAGAATTCTCATCATGTTGTTCGAACCGCACAAACATAAAAGAACAATGAAATTAGGGTATGTAAGATTGAAGGTATGGCAAAACAAGGATCCACACAGGATCAAGATACTGGTCACCAGCACTTATAAAACACTTATTTTCAATTTTAACAAGAAAGCTCTCACTTCATAATATATCGATAAATTCATGTATCCTGACCACAACGTACGAAAGAATCATAAAACTTTTTATTTGTAGTCTCAGTTTTAAGGCATTTTGTTAAATTAGCGGTTTCCGATAGCGCAGTTGGTAGAGCACTTGCTTCAACCGCAAAGGGACCCTGATCGATACCTAATGCAGTCGATATTTTTTCCGCCCCCCCCCCCACTCTCTCTCTCTCTCTCCCTCTCTTTCTCTCTCTCTCTCTCTCTCTCTCTCTCTCTCTCTCTCTCTCCACCCAGCAGTGTAGTTTGGCAGTTAGGTCTGCAATAGACTGGCGACTTATCCAAAGGATAGCAAGCAATGTGTATTATCCAATTCACGACATGTAAACCGGGATAAACTTCGGCTCCATGGACCTAATGGCTCTGGAGGACTACAAGAGAAGAGAGACAAGAGCGGTTATCTTAATAATATAGTATAGATATTACGTAGTAAAGTTTTCTGCCCAAAATAAAAAAGGTATATTTGTCAATATACACCAGACTGGACACCCCGCCATAATGTAATATCCCACCATAGTAAAAATGACATTGTCTAGGTCGTAAAGCAACTTGGAACTCGACGCACCCCTCCGGGTATGAAACCTAGACGGTGTAAATCGAATTTCCAGATGCCATGGTAGAAATGTTTAGTTTGTTGGTTTTCATTGGTGGCCTTCGTAGGATAGACAATAAAAATAGTAAAAAACGTAATTATTATTGATAAAGACAATGAACAGACATAAATATATATAAAAAAAAGCTTCAAACAAGAACAAAATACCAAACACGACAAGTTTCGGGCTCAAAATCCTTCTTCTGCGGAAAAAGACAGCTTTGAAAAACAACGAATTACCAAAAAGCCACAAAATACGAAACAGAACATTTCGAGCAGAAATTCCTTCTTCAGCCTAAAACAAAAACAATATTGTTTCTGCTATTAACTGATGAAGGATTTTGAAACCGAAACGTCCCGTGTTTCATATTTTGTTTACTTTTCAAAGCTGTAAAATGCATTTATGTTCATTACTTTTTACAGTCCACAGCTTCTAGCTGTTTAGTATCACTCTGTCTCAATATGAATAATAATAAAGTAATAAAGTTTTCTGCACAAAATAACGAAAAGGTTTAATTTTCATTATACACCAGACTGGACACCCCACCATAGTGGAATATCCCACCATAGTAAAAATGACATTGTCTAGGTCGTTAAACAACTTGGAACTCGGCACATCCCTCCGGCATGAAACCTAGACGCTGTAAATCGAATTTCCAGATGCCATGATAGATATGTTTAGCTTGTTGATTATCATTGGGTGGTCTTCCGTAGGCTAGACAGTTAGAATATGAATAAACCTAATGATTATTGATAAAGATAATGAGCTGAAATAAATATATAGAAGCTTCAAAAAAGAACAAAATGCCAAAACACGGCAAGTTTCCGAATCAAAATCCTTCTTCTACCAATAACAAAAACAAAAAACAGCTTTGAAAACAAATAATACCAAATACGGAACGTTCCTGACTGAAAATGTTTCTTAGCCAGAAAATACCAAATACGGAACGTTTCGGGTTCAAAATCCTTCTTCTGCCACTAACAAAAAAACAATATGTTTAGGTTTCTGTCCAAAATAAAAAAGGTATATTTGTCATTATACACCAGACTGGACACCCCGCCATAAAGTAATATCCCACTACAGTAAAAATGGCATTGTCTAGGTCTTAAAGCAACTTGGAACTCGGGACATCCCTCCGGCATGAAATATAGACGGTGTAAATCGAATTTCCAGATGCCATGGTAGATATGTTTAGCTTGTTGTTTATCATTGGTGACCGTTCGTAGACTAGACAGTTAGAATATGAATAAACCTAATGATTATTGATAAAGATAATGAACTGAAATAAATATACAAAAGCTTTAAAAAAAGAACACAATACCAAACACGTCAAGTTTCGGGCTCAAAATCCTTCTTCTACCAATAACAAGAACAAAATAACCGCTTTGAAAACGTTGGTAACAAAAACATTAATTTTCTTATTATTATTGGCTTATGAAGGGTTTTGATCCCGAAACGTTGCGTGTTTCGAATGTTGTTCAGTTTTGTACAGCCCACAGCTTTAGCAACTTAACATGACTAATGATTGTTATGAATATAAATGGAAGGGTCGAAGTAATGTCATTATATTATTTGGTATTATGAGAGCATTTTTCAGAAATGTTTGATGAACAGGATGAGTGACTGATGTTATAAATTAGCAAAACCTATTAGTTTTGTGATAAGAAGTGTGGAAGTAATGCGATAAAACATTTGGAATTATGAGAGCATGTCTCAGAATTACTTGATGAATAGGCTTAGTGACCTCAATGATGTTATAAGTTAACAACGCCTATTTGTTCTGTGATAAGAATTATGTTAACTATATTATAGTAATTGTGACGCAACGTCTTAAAATTGTTTTATGCCAGGATAAATCGGATCCCGAAATGCAAATTCATAATCAAAATGTTAATAACACCTTTGAGTTTATTTACAATGTAAGAAAAATATATCACGATACCACTGCTCTCTATTGAAACGTTCTCTGAATACCGACGTGTATGCAGGTTTGACATCCGAACCCACTTATGGGCCTGGGTTAATATCGTTGTTAAGGATTATATATTTTGCATGTTTGATTTCCATTACAACAATGAGCCCATAAATCATTGTTATCAGACCTGCAATTAAGTTCATGTCTCTGATTACCTATAGAACCAATGGCCAATTAAGTCTAAAATATTTACACACTATGATGTGCTATACGACTACAAATAACACACAACAATGTTTCATAACACTAACCATACAAACACGGTTTCTTCTTACGGCGACTGATTCGGCTTCTCGTTGGTTGTCCAATTTCCCAATCATCCATCTGCATTTTCCCTTGACTAAACTCATTTCACGAACCAACTAATCAAAGAGAGATAACTCGGACTGCTAAACAAATCTGATTTGCCCATCCTTTGGGTACCCATCAATCCGTGAATTATCGACGACTGGAATTACTGCTTGGAGATTTCAAGAAGTCGCCACTACTAACTACGAACAACCCTATACACATTGTAATTGTAGTATAGAATAGACCGGACAAGAAGTGATTCAAATACGTTTTTACATTGGAGAGTGTTAATTGTCAATAAATGAGATCTAGAATCCCTTTTCCTTTTTCTTGATTGGCTGTCAAAGATACATTTAAAGTGCACGCATGCAAATACACACACCCAGGCACACACAAACACACATAAACACACACACACACACTTTCTCACACACACACACACACACACACACACACACATCTAGCTTTGTACTTGCCAATTATTTTTTTTTAACTCAAGAATTTATATAGTGCACTTTTCACTACACGTGCTCAAAGCGCTTTGCAAGTGGTCCCTAGCCAACAGCAACATTTTGCATGGGAGACAATGCATGAAGACTGTAAGGCAATATTGCAATTATTTCCGACAGAGACAACGCTGTTAACGGCCGGGTATTCATTTTTTTCTGAGTAATTTGACAAATAAAGAGACTTTTCCAAGGATTCAACTATGCGCCGAGCGAGGCTCGAACCCAGGACCTTCCGATCAGAAAGCGAGTGTCATACCACAAGACAACATAGCCGAACTTTACCTCTACGACTCACGACGACACGTTTAAAGAAGAAAAAAAAACTTTAAAGAAAGCTTTTCAAATGCTGTGCACTTTGCTAAGAAGCTCACATTATTGCCATGGTTAATACAGTTTAGTCAGAATTACCCATAAACATGTAGGGCAAAAAAACAAAAACAATAACAAAGACTCGTGTGACGTTAACATCGTTCTAACTATACAAAGGCAAATTCAAAGCAACATATGGAACGGATTTGTTACTGTTATTAGCCAGTCAATTTTATAACTAATTCTCACATAATTCTATCAATCAGACTATAAATGTTCAAGGTTACACTGAATTTTGTGTGTTGGAACGTTATTTCCGGCTGGCGAATGTTGTGAGCTTTTTGGCCATGGGTACAGCATCAATAAACAACGAAACCTTAAAAAAATCCTCCCCTACCCCTGTCTCGCTTATTGCAGAGTTAAAATCAAGCAAGGACTGTATTGAGTTCACAAAATATATAGAAAGTATTCGCTTGGCAAAGAAGCTCACATCAGTTCCATCCGGAAGTATATCGGACCAACACACAAAACTCTGTGTAACCATGAACTTTTATAGTCTGGTTAATACAGGTTAGTTAGCGGATGGCAAAAAACAATAACAAAGACCTGAGTGATGACAACTTCGGTCTATCTATAGATAGAATGCGCTTGGCCAAGGAGTTCACAACATTGCCATCCGGAAGTATAACGGACCAACACACAAATTCTGTGTAACCATGAACTTTTATAGTCTGGTTAATACAGTTTAGTGAGAACAATTCACAAACGCGGATGGCAAAAACAATAACAAAGGCCTGAGTGACGTCATCTGCATACTATCTATACATTGTTATCGCCAACTTCTGTTTTGCGAAAGTTCTAAATGTGGCGGTATAACGAGGTTTTACTGTAATTCCTGATAATGTGATTTATGCATTAATTGACAATGAACAATGCAGACAGAAGCAATATCTGAAATTAAATCAAAATCGTGGTTAAAGCGTTAACACAATTACACGTGTAGGAATTAAAACTATGAATTTGGGGCATGGATTTTTAAAAGGTATGGTCTCAAACCAAACAAGATTAGTGTAGTAAACATTGAATTTCAAATCAAACTTTATAGAATTATTAGTTATTCCATAAAATATAGGGAATGTGATTAGCGGAAGAGTAGCGTCCCTTGATTGGACGTCACCTTATAGAGAGAACGTTTATTTGGTTTTGAAGTGTCTCAAGCCGCTTTCACCGGAAGCGAGGACGAGAGACGCATGCGCACAAACAACATGACGTTCTCTCTCTAATAACTTTTCTGCCGGTGACGTCACAGACTATGGGTGACGTCCAATCAAGGGACGCTACTCTTCCGCTAATCCCATTCCCTATACAATCGGTAGGATATGGGACAGCGTGACTCAGCGGTTTGGTCTTTGCTTCGTACCCGAAAAGCTTCGAGTTCGACTACCCGTCGAGCTGTGTGACCTTGAGCAAGTCACCTCGCCTTAGTCAGAAAACTCATCCTTCAAATATCGAGAGATTAAAAATTATTTTTTAAAAAAACAAAGAAAAATATTTAAAAACTCTCAAACTGACATGGGCTTTTCTCTCAGTTGAATTTGGGGTACCCGATAGCTCAGTTGGTAGAGCACTCGCTTCACATATAAAGGGACTGAGATCAATCCCGGGTGCAGTCGAGATTTTTTCTGACCCCCCCCCCCTCGCTCCTCTCGTCCACTCAGCAGTGATTGGGTAGCTGGGTCTGTTTGATCTTGCGGAAAATACTTTGCCATAGACTAGCGCCCTATCCAACGGATGGCTTATAGCTCTCGGAGGACAATAATATACATGGCATGCAATATATATATATATATATATATATATATATATATATATATATATATATAATCACAATTTTTAAAAGTTATATTATTATATATCATATCATCAACAGCATTTTAAAGAATTATTTTAAAAATGAAAATTTTAGTAAATATGTTCTTTGAGATGACACTATAAAAATAATGTAATTTTTTTCTGTGGTATATTATGAAGATTGCTTATCCATTGTTTTTCAACTTAATTTTTTTTTAAAATAAATATATTATAAGCTGTTTTTGATGGAATTTGTCATCCAGAACTTTTAGTGAAAGTATATACAGATGCTATTCAAAGACATAATATTAATGTGTCTTTATGCAGTAAGGATTTCTACCAAAGAAACCGTAGTAAAATTGAAAATAATTCAAAATCCAGCTCTCTAATAAATTAGGTAATACTGAAACGGGAACAAATAGACTGCAATCGAGCGTTTCTGGAATATTCCATGAGATTGGGGCAGCGTGGCTCAGTCGTACTGTCTTTGCTTCTTCCCCAAAAGGTATCGAGTTCGACTGCCCGCCTTGTTGTGTGGCCTTGAGCAAGTCACCTAGAGCTGTTTGTATACTATGGAAGGGGCGGTATAAATGATTTACATTATCATTATTATTATTATTATTATTATTATTATTATTATTATTATTATTATTATTATTATTATTATTATTATTATTATTATTATTATTATTATTATTATCATTATTATTATCATTATTATTATTATTATTATTATTATTATTATTATATTATTATTATTATTATTATGATTATTATTATTATTATTATCATTATTATTATCATTATTATTATTATTATTATTATTATTATTATTATTATTATTATTATTATTATTATTATTATTATGGAAAAAAATATTAAAAATATAAGCTATTTATGGGTCTCAAATTTAAGTCACAACTGGTACTTAAAAATAAGTCGGACTTATTTCCGGATCTATATAAAGAATCGCATTCACTTCCGGGTCTGGTGGGAAGTAAGTCACTCTTAAATCCGAGTCCTCGTTTACTGTACATTTAAAGTATTTAGAATAACTTGTGTTTTCCAAGGAATGGCCTCACTACTAATTGCTTTTACAAAGATTGAGCCCTTCAAATAAGCAATTATTTTGTCGAAGATTTCTTGTTTGATTGAGGGGAGTCGAAAGGTACTTCCTAGTTGAAGGGCAAAGGCTGTAATATCAAGATCTGAAAAGGTGTTTCGACTCTGAAACAGTTCCTGGCAAACCAGAGAAATATACAAGAAAAGAACAATTCCAAAAATAAACCTGTGTCGACTGGGGAATCGAACCTCAGACCCCCCCCCCTCATTACCGGTCAGATGTGGTACCATTACACCACAGAGTTGACCCGACAGTAGGACTATTTATTTAATGTTTACATTCTCCACAAGGATACGCGTTTCCGCTGTGAACCCTCGCTGCATCACATAACACAAACAAAATGTCTCCCTCTTCGTCCACGCGTGTTCAATTTTTGTGTTTCGTGATGCAGGTGAGGGTTCACAGTGGAAACCCTTGTGAAGAATATTATTAAAGGCATCGAATCGTCCCTATATTATATAGAATGAAGTTGACGTCACTCTGGTCTTTGTTATTGTCTTTTGCCATCCACGTTTATGAGTAATACTCACTAAACAGTATTATCCAGACTATAAAAGTTCATGATTACACATAATTTTGTGTGTTGGTCCGTTATACTTCCGGATGGCAATGTTATGAATTTCTTAGCCAAGCGCATACTATCTATAGATATCGGGTAGCCTCTATGGTGTAATGGTAGCACGTCAGACCGCCAATCAAAAGGTCTGAGGTCCGAACACCAATCAAGGCAGGCTATAGATAAAACGAAGGTGACGTCACTCAGGTCTTTGTTATTGATTTTGTCATCTGCGTTTATGAGTAATTCTAACTAAACGGTATTAACCAGACTATGAAAGTTCATGGTTACAGAGTATGTTGGTCCGTTATACTTCCGGATGGCAATGTAATGAACTTATTAGCCAAGCGCATACTATCTATAGATAGATGGAAGTTGACGTCACTTAGGTATTTGTTATTGTTTTGGTTTTTTTTGCCATCCACGTTTATGATTAATTCTCACGGAACTGTATTATCCAGAATATAAAATGTCATGGTTACATGGAGTGTTGTGTGTTGGGCCGTTATATTTCCGGATGGCAATGTTGTGTGCTTCTTAGCCAAGCGTACGCTATCTATAGCACTTAGACACCACGCCTCTCGGACAATCGTCATAATGTAAACAATGACAGTGATTGGTAATTCCAGCAAACTTCACAGGTTTTACTATCGATGGTATGTGTAAGTAAAATACCCACTGTTCTACCGCTTGATAAATAAAACCAACACAGAAATCTTTGTGTAAATTTAAACTTTTATAATTTGATCGAGAACATCATTTGATAACAAGTCACCTATTTGGTATGAACAATAACAGTTATCAGAGAAAGGTCGCATTCACTTTATTGTTTATAAACAACCAGCTATGTTTGTCCGATCACGTGTGAAGGTGTGTCACAAATTCCATGATTTGATTGGTCAAAAGTCTACTGGTTATTTATTTATTTTTTCGTTTTTTGTTTTGGGGGGATTTATATTCTTGTATTTTTCTCCCTGTCACTGTTTCATACACTTTTTTTTTTCCAGATCTTTATCTTATACCTGCTTGCTAATTTGTAATTTTGATAATGTTCCAATCTTTTGTTTTTAAAGCTATTTTGAAACATTTCTGATAACTTTTGAAAACCCGTTTCCTGGCCTTATCCACGAGACGAGATCATTCCTGTAATGTTGGTGATTGCCAACTCGACAGATAAAACACATATATAATCAACATAAAATAAGTATAGATAGTATGCGCTTGGTGAAGAAGCTCACAACATTGCCTTCCGGAAGTATAACGGACCAATACACAAAACTCTGTGTAACCTTAAACGTTTATATTCTGATTTATACATTTTAGTGAGAATTACTCATAAACGCGGATGGCAAAAAGCAATTACAAAGACCTGAGTGACGTCAAATTCATACTATCTTGCACAGTCTGAAACCAATTTTCAATAGTCTGATGCCACGTCGCCCAGCAACGGCGAGCAGCGTGATTCTAAACAAAGAAAATCGGTATTTTTTATTTTTCATGCTGGCTAGAACTTTTCATTTGTCATGTGAGTGCATAAAAGTCAAAACATGATCATATTTATAATGTTTTTCTCCTCTAGATACACTTTTATGCTCGTCGGATAAATATTTCATAAAGGGCGTCCGCCATTGTTCCGATAATTTAGAGTCAGTTACTAACACTCTTCAACAGTCGTAACGTCACTTCCTTCCTAATGACGCATGGTAACTTAGTAACACTGGCTCTAAACATTCGGAACAATGGCGGACGCCCGTATCAAATATTTCTCCGGCGAGTATAAAGGGTATCGAGAGGGGAAAAAAAAAACACATACATTTGATCATGTTTTGACTTTTACACATTCTGATCACAAGACATATGAAAAGTTCTAGCCAGTATGAAAAATAAAAAGTAATGATTTTCTTTGTTTAGAACCAAGATGGCCGCCGTTGCCAGGCGGCGTGACATCAGACTATTGAATCGTATTTTCTATGCGTCATTACGAGGGAAGTGACGTCATGACTGTTGAAGGCTACTTCGAACTCACAACAAACAGATCGAGGAGGACCGACGCAGCCTTCGTAAGCTCAAAGCCTGACACAAACCAAACTATAACGTCAAAATAAAAGGCCAGCACACCAAATAAAGCCAATCGTGAATTGTACTCAATAGTTCAGGTGTTTACTTGAGCACTACTGAGGACAACTCACTAGGCACTACATTTCCCTTAAAATATGACGTATTGTGCCTACTTGAAAGATCAAAAATTCTTTAAATAGCTTTAGAAATAATTAATTTGCCCTCAGCATGATCCATAAGTGCTCCAAAATCCTGAATATCGGATCTAAGGTACGCAACTTTTCTTTTCAACAGTTTGTTGGGTCAAAGAAGCGATTTCAGTTCTGTAGTTGGAGCCAACAATTCGTATTACTACTAATATTTCGTATTACTTGACAGTTATGCTAGTGTCAGGCTTTGGGACGACTCCCGACGTAGCCATCGTTAAGTTATCGCCTGATACTGAAATTAAAAAGACTGGCATTTTGACGTCATTATTTGGTTTTTGCACGGCCTAGTGAGTTGTCGTTAGTAGTGCTCATGGAAACAAGTGGTCTCATTGGTTGAACTATTGAATAGTGACCAAAGACTGGCATTTTGACCTCATTTTTTGGTCAGTTTCAGGCTATAAGTTAACGATGGCTCCGCTCCCGATCCATATCCACCTAATTTTCACATAAAGAAAATGAATTATGATAACTGTGAAATTTCACAGATGGCAAAGTATCTTTTAGAGCTGCCAACCCAGCCAATTGATTCGGAATATCCCGATTTTTACAACGTGCAATGGACTGGACAGTACATATTTCCTGTAGATTCCAATAGCCCAGTGGTTGAACACTCTCCCTAAGTTCGAGATTTGGTTTGCTCCTCACCATATTTCCCATCCAGCATTGATTGGTTAGCTGGTTTTAAATCTGGTCACATTAATCACAAAGGAACAATCGCTACTGTACGCGTAACGACTACTATCTGTTAAATTGTGCGGCTATGTGGTCGTGTGCTGTGACACTCAGTTTCGGATCGGAAGGTCCTGGGTTCGAGCCTCGCTCGGTGCATAGTTGAGTCCTTGGAAAAGACTCTTTACTCACATTCTCTCACCCTACACAGGTGAAAAATGAGTACCTGGCTGTTCACAACGTTATCTGTGTCCGAAAAAAATTGTAATAGCCCCTAACAGGCGTCGTATCTCGTTCTACTAGTTACGTGTTGCTGTTGGTCAGGGACCCTTTGTAAAGCGCTCTGAGCAGGTTAAGTGGATATTGCGCTATATAAAAGCTCAAGTAAATGTGGTTTCCGATTTCTCAATTGGTACGTAGTGCACTTTTTTCTAAAGCAGAGTAACTGTTTTGATCCCCATCTGATGACTTGGACGAGATAGATTTGACCAGTTCACTGTCGTACTCTGGAACGACACGTATTTAAAAATTTGGCCAGAAAACTCGTCCTTCACATATCGATGGATTTAAATGACCCTCATATTGGCAAATATTCTCAAACCTGAGACATCGCGTTTTTTTCCAGAGTACGGCAGTTAACTGGTTAATACTTGTGACGTCACATCTTCTTATTTATTGGGAGTTTTTTCATTATTAATTTATCTCTATTTTCTTATGCGTGACATATATAAACTCATTTGTTTCATTGAAACTATTAATGACCACCCACTTTTCACGTTGTTTTGATGATCATCACTCTGTAGGTTTGTACCTAATTTTTAATGAGGTGCCAGGTCATAAGTTATATTAGCTGGTTGACAAATATAAAGGTATATAAATATAAAGATAGCTGTGGTTTGAGTTATGCTCGCTAGTTTTGGCTGCCAAAGCAATCGTAAACAACTCACAAAAGGATGGTAAACCAACGATAAACCGTATGGGCATAGATTTGTATTTTGTTTACGGTTGTGTGGAGAGAACTGGTGAGCGTTTCACTTCGCCGCATCTCCTCAGTAAATAGTTTCCCCAGGTAACTCAATTTTTAGAGCCTTGAGGGCCATGAACCTCTCATGTATTCCCCTTTAAGTAACAGTAACCGAGTGTAGACAATTGCTTGTTAGTCTTTTGATAGGACGCGATATCTCTCAAAATACCGTAACATTTTAAGGGCTCAGCTACCTGACAGGCGGGACTCGTCTCTGATAAAAATTTATGTCTTCGGGTGTTCGGGTTATATTTATGCAAAAGGCCTAATAGGCCCATCACTGCAAAACACAGATTCGTCATAAAACAAACTACGAGT
The DNA here is from genome assembly GCF_034508935.2 of Berghia stephanieae. Classification (NCBI taxonomy): domain Eukaryota; kingdom Metazoa; phylum Mollusca; class Gastropoda; order Nudibranchia; family Aeolidiidae; genus Berghia; species Berghia stephanieae. The sequence goes on from NC_088362.1 coordinate 56,321,286, forward strand.
AGCATTAAATACATATTTTTCCACCCCTCTCCCTAAATAGTAATGCGTAATGATATAATATTATAATTTGTGACGTCAGTTATAAATCGTTAAATTTCAACAAAAATGTGTTTCCTTAAAAGGAAGTAGATATCATTTAAATGTTTTTGAAGATGTCTTTTATTCAAAGATGACGAAATTGGGATGGGTTGAGAGGTAGAAAAAATTATTTCTTACACTCTTGCGTCTTGGAATTCGAACTTTGGTCCCAATGCGCACTCGCAAGCTGGTGCAGCGGTTGGGAACACGTCCGGAATTCCAAAACGCAAGAGTGTAAGTATCGTATATTTGTTGTCGGCTATCTGAATCGTGTTAAGTGCTCTGTTGGATGTTTTTGGGCCTCAACTCGGAACTGGAACCGGTCCCTCTACTTTGTAAATTAGTATTCTGCCGTACCATACCATGCTGACCTTTCAAGACACCTCCGAGAAATAAGTAAAGGAATTTCTATCTAAAAAAAATTGAGCTTTTATATAGTGCAATATCCGCTAAATGTGCTCAAAGCGTTTTAAAAGGGGTCCCTGGTCAACAGCAACATTTAACATGCAGGACGGGATATGACGCCTGTTAGGCGATATTACAATTTTCCGGACAAAGACAACGCTCTTAACGGCCAGGTACTCATTTTAAACCTGAGTACGGTGAGAGAATGTGAGTAAAGAACCTTTTCCAAGGACTCAACTATGCGCCGAGCACGAGGTTCGAACACGGGACCTTCCGATCTAGGTTAAAGCTATTTAAGAATAAAAAAGGAGAGAAAGGATTTCTCCTGAGCCAGAATGTTTTATTGATGATTTGGTTATGTGAATATAAATTACAGAGCATCACACCACAATGATATCTTATTACCACTAATAAGTCTGAAATTGTATGTATATCATCCATGACCTAGCCTAGATGAACTTTGGTATTTATAGCCACACCTCGCTTGACATCACTGGACAGCAATAACTACCAGGAGTGGGAACCATATGTATTGAATTACTAGACCAATAAAAGAAACCTTTAACTAGGGAACTTCGGTAATCAGGGAAAGCGGGCGGATGATTGCAAATTGCTTTGTTGACCTTATTAATACATAGAAACAGTACTTGTTATTTTTGTGTGCTTGCTCTTATTTCATACTCATTTTTATTCATTCTTGGGTTTTGTTTTGTTTTATTTTGTTTTGACCTATTTCTTTTGTTGTTTCTATTTTTTTCCTTGTTTTTCCTTTTTTATTGTTGTGATGTTTTGATGGAGTTTTTTGTTGTTGTTGTTTTTATTTTTTTAATTATTTGTTTTGGGGTATCATGCCAATTATTTTATTATTTGACACTCCTATCGCCTCGTTGCTTACGATGTCAACAGCTAAAAAATTTACATCGAGAAATTATTTCGTTTATGAATTTTTGTCTTTGTCCATTTGACACAATTAGTTTAGGATCAAGCAACTATTCCATTGTTTAAAGACATCTACATGAACCTTCGTAAAAGCTTTACCAACTTTGAATTATGCCTCTTTGACTCCTGGCGAAACATAGGGCCTCAACAGCACTCTTCTATCTTCTTTTGTCCTTGGCACAGACCTTTTCCTCACTCCAGGTAATACTGGAGACGTACACATCTTGGTGAAGGTTTCTCATCCAAGTCTTACCTACAGTGCCAAATCATACACTTGCTTACAACTTTCTTTTTTACATTCATCCAATTTAGCTTAACACTGCCTACTAGTAATCAACACCCGACGGGGTCTGTAATTTAGATACCTTTTAGATAGGACGTTAGTCTCATGGTACTTTCCGCCAGATCTTAGAGACCCAGCTACACAATCATTGCTAGCTAGATAGACAGGTGGGGGTGTCAGAAATAAATTATCGACTTTACCCGGGATCGATCTCAGTCCCTTTGGCGTGTGAAGCGAGTGCTTTACCAAGTGATCTATCAGGACCTCCATAGTGAAAATTGTAAAATACACCGTTAATTAACGGCAAGACTGAAACTTACAGGGTCAAAGTCATCATTATATCGGGTGGAAAGACAAAGACAATATAAATCTAGCTAAACATATGAACATTGTTATCGTGTAGTACCTGGTGTACCCGTGTTTACATGTTGGATGTAGGTAGAGTCGTGTAATTATAGAATAAAGAAAGCCAGGATAGTCTTGTGAGGATGGGGTTATCCATCCATGTGTGTTAAGTATTGGAGAGAGGTATGTGTGAGATAATGGATGCCTAATTGAGAGAGATGAATGGATGAATACCACTGTTACAACATGTATGTAAATAAGTGGTGTACACAATAGATGACCGGAAATATTATCATTTAGTTTGTTTTGTTTTGTTTTTAAATGAAAAAAAAGAAATTTCTATAGGGCAATTTCCACTAAATACGTTCAATGTGCTTTCCAATGGATCCAAAGCCAACAGCAACATTTGACATATACGTCGGCATTACATTTTATTTTCCTTTCCTGACAGAGACAACTCCGGATATTATTTTAATCTGAGTACGGTGAGAGAGAATTCAAGTAAAGAGCCTTTTTCCAAGGACTCAACCTAGACCTTCCGAACCGAAGGTGAGTGTCATACGACTAGACCCCACATAGCCACACAAGAAGTAGTGCACACAATGGCTGACGAGAAATATCATTATTTATTTGTTGTCAGTTCTTTTATTTGTGCAACATCATAATATTATGCACGTCCGAAAACTGTATAGATCTCCCATATCTTTTAGTCGATTCTAGAAAAGAATATTTTGAAGAAATACTGCCAACCGAGATCGAAAAAAAATAAACAAAAAGAAAAAAAATAGAGCTTTTATATAGCTCAATATCCACTAAATGTGCTCAAAGCGGTTAAAAAGCATCCCTGACGAACAGCAACACGTAACATGTAGAACGAGACATGACGCCTGTTAGGCGATACTACAATTAGTACGGTGAGAGAATTTGAATAAAGGGTCTTTTCCAAGGACTCAACTATGCGCCGAGCGAGGGGTCGAACCTGGGACCTTCCGACCCAAAAGCGAGTGTCATACCAGAAGACCACATAGCCGCACAGTAAAGAACTGGTTTGAAAAAGATCAGCGACATCTAGAGGAAGTCCTAGAAAAAGATACATCCACAAATCACCTTGGCGGGATATCAGTCACTGACAAGTTCCCTTCATTAATTTGTTACTGTCTGACAATTCCACTATACCCCCCCCCCCCCCCCCACACACACACACATACACACACTAACTCCTTTTCTCACCACACTTTTTGACTGGACTTAATCAATTTAAGTCCCCAACAAAAGGGATATATCCAGCAATTTCGAGATTAAAAGACTCGTGGGAATCTTTTGAGAAAGTTTGAGCAAAGAGTGTAATGATGAAGGGTTCGTTCCCTTCGTACTTTATGGTCCTTCCTCATTTCGCAGCAACATAATCAACAATCACGACGACAACACCACCACCACCATCAACAACAATATTTAGCTTATATATAGGGCAATATCCACTAAATGTGCTCAAATCTCTTTCCAAAGGGCCCCTGGCCAACAGCAACATTGAAAGCTAGGACGGGACATGACGCCTGTTAGGCGATATTACAATTTTTTTTGGACAGAGGTAACGCGGTTAACGGCCTGGTACTCATTATACACCCGAGTACGGTGAGAGAATGCGAGTAAAGAGCCCTATCCGGGGATTCAACTATGTGCCGAGCGAGGCTCGAACCCAGGACCTTCCGATCCGAAAGCGAGTGTCATATTA
>NC_088362.1:56332567-56357567 GCF_034508935.2 Berghia stephanieae
TGATGCTATGCGTTTAGGCTTACTCACAAGATACGCCAACATACAAACACGCAAAAACTATGTGTGTAACCTTAAACGTTTATAGATAGTTCGAAGATGACGTCACTCAGGTCTTTGTTATTGTTTTTTGCCATCCGCGTTTATGAGTAATGCTCACTGAACTGTCTTAACCTGACTATAAACGTTCATGGATACTCACAGTTTTGTGTGTTGGTCCGTTATACTTCCGGATGGCAATGTTATGAGCTTCTTAGCCAAGCGCATACTATCTATAGTATGATTGATACTTGTAGAATTTAATGAGAGCTTATCATATTAATAGTTGTTTAAAACAATAACAAACAGCATAATGACTTCAATTTCGTTCCATCTATACACACTCGTACACACATATACACACACACACACACACACACATATATATATATATATATTATATATATATATATATATATATATATATATATATACACACACACGCTCAGACACTTTGGAGTCTATCAAACTACTCCGAACACGAACCTTTACAATAGAAAAGGGAATTTAGAAACCAATCGATAACCAAAACAGTGACAGTTTATTTAAGGCAAAATAGCTCTAAAAGCCCAGACAGACTATTTTGTTAACAAGTAAAGACCAACCTCGATAAAAGAACAACAACAACAACGACAACAACAACGATAACAACAATAACAACAACAGTAACAATAACGACGACAACAATGACAAAAAAAAACAAACCCATCTAAATTCTTCTAATCACCTTGTGAATTTAGACAACACCCGAGTGAAACAGGGGGAGATAATGCCGTCTTACCATAGAATAATTTACTCGACCCGGAAATAATTTGAGCTGCTCGGTATTCCATAAAACGTTTCTCCATTTCAGATTTCCCAGGAGAATGGACTTCAGACTCATCAATGTCGATAATTTACTCACCGAGGGTACAAAGGAGTTTCAGTGCTCGCGCGCAAGACTCTTAACTCGCCGTCTCTCAAGTCATTTGAAATGGGAGTTACTAAATGTGGTTAATTGTGATCGAGGAAACGAAACGGCCTGCTCATTCTTCTTGCTTGGTGGGACAATGCAACCGATAGATAAAACTATGTTAACTTCACTCGGATCTTTGTTATTGTTCTTATTTTTTTTTTTTTTTTTGTTTTTTTTTTGTTTTTGTTTTTTGTTTTGTTTTGTTATGTTTTTTTTTTTGTTGTTTTTTTGTTTTTTTTTTTGCCATCTATGAGTAATTCTCACAAAACTGTATTAACCAGACTATAAACGTTCAAGGTTAAACATAGTTTTGTGTGTTGATCCGTTATACTTCCGGATGGCAATCTTGTGAGGTTCTTAGGTAAGCTCATACCACCAAAACAACATATTGATGCATAGAGTTAAGTTAAAAAATACCTCTAAAAATCCACCAACCGTATATAACGTACCAACACACAAAACTGTGCCGTGTCGCCTTTAACGTTTATATTCTGGTTAATATAATTTAGTGACAACAACACATAAAAAATATTGGCCAATAACAATAACAAAGAGCTGAGTAACGTCAGGTACGTTCCTTCCATGTGGGGCTATGTGTTCTAGTGGTATGACACTCGCTTTCGGATCAGAAGGTCCTAGATGAGTCCTTGGAAAGGGCTCTTTATTCAACTTCTCTCACCGTACTCAGGTGTAAAATAAGTACCAGACCGTTAACAGCGTTTTTCTGTCCGAAAAAAAAATGTAATATCGCCTTACAGGCGTTAATGTCTCGTTCTACATGTTACGTGTTGCTGTGTTCAGGGACCCTTTGTAAAGCTCTTTGAGCAAGTTTAGTGGATATTGCACATTATAAAAGCTCATGTTTTTTTTATAATGTCGTGATGAATCGGATCCCCAAAAATTGAATTTAGAATGAATATGATATGAAATACGAACCTTGACATAACTATTTTAGTGTCAGGATGTATAGGCAGACTCTTATGATTACAGTAACGTAAAAGAGCGAAGATCAGAGCCTTCTAAAAATAGCATCGTTTTTTCGTCGCCTCGACGAAAATGGATTATCTTTATTGACGACCTGTGTATATTTAGACTAGAAAATAAGAACCATCACTCTGAAACCAGATGACCATTTACACAAGGTGTGTATTCAGTCCTCCGGAAGAGTGGTTTTACACTTTCAATGGGATAGGAACCAGTTTTTGGTTGGACATCACACGTTTGCTCCCAATTTATTGAATCATACGTGTTTGCCACATCCCGAAACAATACCGCATTTAGGCGATGGGTCATATATATGACCCCTCCGTCATAGACAGGTATTAAGTCTGGATTAACTTGGTGCTTGAAATAGCATTTCTAGCCGAAAATATGAGTCTTTGGGTAAAGGATCAAGGATCGTCGTAACAAGAACAGAAAGCTTTAAAGAATGGGGAAGAGCTTTTAATGAAGAGTGATGGAGGAGAGAAGTAACCTAAAGTGTTGACCACTTTGCCCACCATAAAAGTAGTCTTTCAGAGCTATAAGGCCCGTGGAACCGGAGTTTATCCCAGTTTCTATAGCGTGACATTAAAAGTAACAATTGCTCGTGACCCTTTGGATGGGGCACGCTAGTCTGTCGCAAAATACTCTCCGCCAGATCTGACAGTGACTGACCCAGGTCCTTTAGCGTGTGAAATGAGTATTTTATCAATTCAGCTATAGGACAAGAACAGAAAACATTAAAGAAAGGGGGAAAATAAAATACTTTTGATGGAGATGTCAAGAAGACACCTAAAGACATGATCTCCTCAGCCCAACGGTAAGAGGTCAAAATTAAAATACCCCACCCACCAGATCTTCATATTCATGCAATGAGCTTAGTTAAAATACTCATAACATCCGTCAGTCGGTTATAACGTACCAACACACAAAACCATGTGCAAACTTGAACGTTCATGGTGTGGATGCTATAATTTATTGAGAACTACTCATAAAAATGTCTGGCTAAAAACAACAACTGACGTCAATTTCGTTCCTTTTATGTACAATTAAAAAGCAACAATCAAATCGTATACCTACAAAAAATGACCATTGGGAAAGTAACCAGACATTTCCTTATTAATTTAAAATTATTTTATTTTTCTTAAAGTCTGCCATTGAGACACGATCAACCAGTTAATCGCCGTACTGTGGAAAAACACGTAGTTAAAAATTTGGCCAGGAAACTCGTCTTTCAAATATCGTTCGATTTAAATAACTTTTATCTTGGCAAAAACTATCAAACCTTTGACTTCGCCAAGTTTTCTTTAAAGTCCCAGGATTGAGAGATTTTGCAGATATGATGGTCATTTAAATCGGTCGATATTTGAAAGACAAGTTTTATGGCCAAATTTTTCAATACTTGTTTGTTTTGTTTTTCCAGAATACGGCTGTTACCTGGTTAATTAATTCTCTGGGTTGTGTCCAAGTCCAACATTGTGTTGAATCAAAACAACGCGACCATAAATTGAAACCCATCGCCTCTCACCGGTAATACGTTGGATGATTAACCCTTTCCTTACCAGCCATTTTCAGAATTTTCCCCCAAATTTCACCCTACCCAACACAAATAATATATTCTTTTCTTACTCAAACAGGAAAACAACAAATACATTCTATGCATCATATTGATCAGCAAAATGAACTCTACAACGTCGCTGGTTGGATCGTAACGAATGTGACAATTTTCATATGGTTGGTAAGGAGAGGGTTAAAGTGCTGAAAATACTGAACAACAGAGTGATGTCAAAGTACTGTATCCAATCTACTTGGAAGTGTGAAACCAGTATTCCGGAGTGCTGGATACATACTTTGTGCAACTAATCCTTTAGTTTCAGAGGGGATGGTATCTTATTGTCTCGCCAAAATAAATGCTGGTTCCCAAATATGATCATCCATCCCTGCTCTTTCATGCCCCGTTATCCAAATAATCTGCCCTATACATTGTCCTACTTGACTAGTTACGCCACTTTTTGATTCACTGTGTAACTTTATCATTCTTAGTCCTCCGGAGGACTGGATTTTACACTTCCAAAAATTTTTGAACAGGAGTAGTGGAAGATTTATGTGACGACTTCTGCTTCCCATTAAATCTATACCCAAAAATGTCAAACTTGTGTTGAGTTTATATTTTTTATGGAGGAGAATGAATATAGTAATTTTGAATGTAAAAAAAAAACAAGATAATAATAATAATAATAATAATAATAATAATAATAATAATAATAATAATAATAATAATAATAATAATAATAATAATAATAATAAGCATATTTCTATAGCGCCTTTCGTCGAAACCTCAAAGCGCTTCTCAAAACGGTATTCTGTCGTACTCTTGAAAAACCCATATTTTAAAATTTGGCCAGAAAACTCGTCCTTCAAATATCGATCGATCTAAATGACCCTCATTTTGGCAAAGAAAAACTTTCAAACCTGGGAATTCGCGAAGTCCCAGGTTTGAGAGGTTTTCTTTTCTTTTCTTTTTTTGCCAAGATGAGAATAGTCTAAATCGATTGATATTTGAAGGACGAGTTTTCTGACCAAATTTTAAAATAATGGATTTTTCCTGAGTACAGCAGAATACCGTTTTGAGACGACGGGTCACATTTAGAGATAGCTCCATCTCAGCATTACAACGAATAAAAAAAAAGAAGATGAAACTTTCAATTTAATGAAAAGCGATAAGGTCGTATAGTTTGGGCAATTCTCTCTGAATTACAAGTTCAATTTTTGCAAGACCATTCCCCAAGGGAAGTGTTTTATAACTTATTAGAATTCCTGTAAGACTGGGCTGAGCTGGATGAAGGTTCAATAGTCTGATGTCACGTCCGCCCAGAAAGCAGCAGCTTGGTTCTAAATAAAGAACATCGGTACTTTTTATTCTTCTTTCTGGCTAGAACTTTTTCACATGTCATGTGATCAGAATGTATACAAGTTAAAAAATGATCAGATTTATAACGTTTTTCTCCTCTGGATACACTTGTATGCTTGTCGGAGAAGTATTTTATAAGGGCGGTGATGGAGATAATGGCGTTGGCCACTGCTCCGATAGTTCAGAACCAGTTACTATGCGTCATTACGAAGTAAGCGACGTCACGACTGTTGAACCCCATTCCTGTAAGACTCGACTGAGCTGGAATTCAATGATAAAAGCAACAATAGAAATTCGATTATTTAGTCTTGTTTTTATTGTTTTTCCTCAAATACCTTTATTTATGACACTAAAGTGGAGTCCCAATAGCACACTTCAATCAGCAGTGATTGGGTAGCTGGGTCTGTTAGATCTAGCGGAAAGTATTTTACGATAGACCAACATCCCATCAAAAAGATAGCAAGAGTTAATATATGGTTGGTTAGACGGAGCTCATAAAAAATGTCAACTCAATCAAGAATGGAAACCAAACCCTACACTTCTTGTGAGCTCTTAAATCAGCAGTGGCTACTCCTTGCGTGATACCAAAACTAAAATTCATGGTTATTCTTTTCTTCTGTGAATGGGGGTAGGGGAGGAGCAGCTAATCCTCAGAGTGATTTTCCGATTCTGTTTGACAAAATGGATAGGGACGGAGAGAAACAACGACACGTTGATGAAGATGCAGGATTGAGTGAAGTGGAACGTAGCCATCGTTAACTTATAGCCCGAAACTGACCAAAAAATGACGTCAAAAGAAAAGTCTTTGGCCACAAGCGAAAACAAATCATGAGTTGTATTGAATAGCTCAACCAATGGGATCACTTGGTTCCTTGAGCACTACTAATGACAACCCACTAGACGCTGCACAAACCTAAAAAATTGACGTCCGACTATCAGTCCAAGTGGAGTGTCAGGCTATAAGTTAACGATGGCTACGAGTGGAGAGTCTTGATCGCCAATGCACTGAAGCACATCGCAACATGAATAAATGAAGATAATATTATGGCGGAATGTTCTTGAGCTAGCCCATTATTCACAATAATATAACAAGCGATTAATTCTATCTGTTTCATGCTATGGAACCGCTTAGCCCTGGCCCTGCTATGAACTCTTAAATTGTGTTCATCAAAGTATTTCTTTATTCAATTACTACCATTGATGATAGCAAACGTGAAGAACGTCGCCAAGTCCGTTGGGACATGTCAGTAAGACGCAGTCAAGAACACAACAAAGCATTAAATCATTCCTATTTTTAACTCAGTTTTTTTTTTAATGAAATGACATCTCTCTCTCTCTCTCTCTCTCTCTCTCTCTCTCTCTCTCTCTCTCTCTCTCTCTCTCTCTCTCTCTCTCTCTCTCTCTCTCTCTCTCTCTCTCTCTCTCTCTCTCTCTCTCTCTCTCTCTCTCTCTCTCTCTCTCTCTCTTTTGTTGTTGTTTTTTTTTTCAATAGTTTTGTTTTTTGTTGATTTTTTTTCTATTTCTGGCTCTGTTGGGACTAAAATTAAACGTTTTGTCTCCTTTCACATCCTCCATTTTTCTATAAAAATCTTTATTAAACCTTTTAGTGTCAGGACATAACAACACTGATATGTTAATTTGATTTCTTCACGTCTCTATATCATTGAATACGTATACATAGTATTTAACGTATTGAAATGCGTCTAGTGTCGTTGCGTAATCCGTCGGCTGGTAGTTTTTGTCCTACTTTTCTATCATATTATCACTCAGATGGAAATAGTATGGTTCTAAATTGTATGGTCTTCTGGGGGGGGGGGGGGGGGGGTCACTGAAATATTTATATTTTTAACATATCTGACAAGTTGAACCTTATCATAATCCATTGATGTTTGAAGTAAAATACTTATGACCAAGATGGAACAGGCAGAATTCTTCGTTTCGGGTTGTGTTTGTTCGCGTTTAGGGAAATAACAATGGCAGATAAAATCAATGTAGAAGCGAGTAGCTTAGAATTTAAAGCTCTTTTCATCTTCTTTTTGTCTGGAGAACATTATCCAACGGTATATATTTGAAAGGTTTAGCTGATCCTACGTATCACGCATCACGAATCACGTATCATGTATCTACCACATGATAATTCTCATTATACTTTAAAAATAGTTGTCGCTATGTGATTTTTATCAGGCCTACGGAAATATTTACCTACATTGTGACACCCAATCAAACATCGCATAGTGGCCCTATCTTTAGGTATAATGAGAATGAGATGTGATAAATACGTGATATGTAAATCGTGATACGTATGATCAGCTAAACCTCTTTATTATTCTCGTCAATACCATCGCCATTTATTTTGGGTTTTACTCTGGACCCAGGGTTTTAGCGGGACGACCCGTAGCCATCGTGAATACTGACCAAAAACCTACGTCAAAAGACAAGTCTTTGGCCACAAAAGAAACCAAATCGTGAGTTGTATTTAATATATATATATATATATATATATATATATATATATATATATATATATATAGGTCAACCAATGGAATCACTTGTTTCCTTGAGCACTACTAACGTCAACTCACTAGACGGTGAAAAAAACAACAACTAAAAGATGACGTCAAACTATGTCTTATTGCGTTCTTGTGTCGGGTTATAAGTTAACGATGCCTACGGACGACCATCAATACTCTTCAACAGTCGTAACGTCACTTCCTTCCTAATGACGCATGGTAACTTAGTAACACTGGCTCTAAACTATCGGAACAATGGCGGAACCGTATGACATATTTTTCCGGCGAGCATAAAAGCGTATCCAGAGGGGGAAAAAAACATAAATTTGATCATGTTTTGACTTTTACACATTCTGATCACAAGACATATGAAAAGTTCTAGCCAGCATGAAGAATAAAAAGTAATGATTTTCTTTGTTTAGAACCAAGATGGCCGCCGTTGCCAGGTGGCGTAACATCAGACTACTGAATCCAATTCGACTCGACTATCGTATCTACCATACAATTCAATCTTTCAAACGGATAAAATAACGGAGCCAATGCCCTACAGTGACCTGGCATTTTTGATTAAATTCAAATGTTTATGATTCATGACACGTTGGTAATTTTATTCTGATCTAAACCACCACCCACAATAAAACTTGTATAAATAAGTATAGATAGCAAGCGCTTGGCAAAAATGCTCACAACATTGCAATCTGGATGTATAACGGACCAACACACAAAACTATGTGTTACCTTGAACTTTTATAGTCAGGTTGATACAGTTTAGTGAGAATTACCCATAAACGCGGATGGCAAAAAGCAATAACAAAGACCTGAGCGACGTCAACTAAAGTAGATAGTCTTTAGAATTTCCTTCTCTCTCCTCCTACCGAAAAAGTTTGGTGAACTGATATCGCTTTTCAAAGTTTTAGAGTTGTGATAAAAGTTGCTTGTCAAAGACGTTCAAAAAGTTGGAAGTCATCAAGAATGCAAGACTGTTCAGTGGATAAGAAATTGAAATTATCACCCGAACATTTAGTTGTGCTTTTTTATATAGAGCAATATCCACTAAAGTGCTCAAAGCGCTTTACAAAGGGTCCCTGACCAACAGCAATTCGTAACATGAGAACGAGACATGACACCTGTTAGGCGCTTTTATTACCTACATTTTTTTCCGACGGAGACAGCGCTGTTAACGGCCAGGTACTCATTTTACACCTAAGAAGGTGAGAGAATGTGAGTAAAGAGCCTTTTCCAAGAACAACTCAACTACGCGCTGAGCGAGGGTCGAACCCAGGACCTTCCGATCCGAAAGCGAGTGTCATACCATAAGACCAAATAGCCGCACAACATTCCGATTTTGAGCTTTTTTCCCTAATTGAGTAAGAAAGTGAAGCAACGACCTCTAGATTGCTATGACCTGAAGATATATTTTACTTTCTTTGTAATGCTCTACACATCTTACGCCTGGGCTATGTCAGAATTCTCTTGGAATAGACTCAAAAGAAAAAAATCCTCATAGAGCTTCTTCTTCTTCTTCTTCTTCTTCATCTTCTTCATCTTCTCCTCCTCCTCCTCCTCCTCCTCCTCCTCCTCCTTATTCTTCTTCTTCTTCTTCTTCTTCTTCTTCTTCTTCTTCTTCTTCTTCTTCTTCTTCTTCTTCTTCTTCTTCTTCTTCTTCTTCTTCTTCTTTTCTTTTTTATTTATTCATGTATATACTGATCTATTTACATATTTATTTATCTATTTAGTTATCTATTTATGCATTTATTTATTTATCTATCTATCTTTCTATTCATTCACACATTCATTCATTTAATGATTGATTGATTTATTTATTCATTTATTCATTTTATTTATATTTCTGAAGTAAACGTTTTCTGACCAGATTATAATAATATTCTATCATCGTTAAAACAACCCGCACATACAAAGAATAGATATTAGATTTAGGATGCCAAGAACCGGTTACGTTTCCTATTGCGAGTTTGGCAAGTGTCCCTAATATACAAACCATACGATACGGCAGCGGGTAGATGGAGTTGTGTAAGAATGCTGCTGGTAAGAAGAAAAAAATGAGCTTATATCCGTCCACTAAACGTGCTCAAAGCCCTTTACAAAGGGTCCCTAACCAACAGCAACACGTAACATGTAGAAGGAAACATGATACCTGTTAGGCGATATTACAAATTTATCCTGACAGAGGCAACGCTGTTAACGGCCAGGTACTCATTTTACACCTGAGTACGGTGAGAGAATGTGAATAAAGAGCCTTTTCCAAGGACTCAACTATGCGCCGAGCGAGGCTATAGCCCAGGTGCTTCCCATCAGAAAGCGAGTGTCATACCACTAGACCACATAGCCGCACACATGAGACGACAGGTCACATTTTCAAACCTATTTACTGTTAAACTGTAAAACTGAAACCTTTCAAAGATTGTACCATAAATTAATGAGATTGTGCAAAAATGTCGTTTCGCCACATTAATACTCCAGGACAAAGTTATTTTGTGCGGCAATGTAGTCTCGATAGTGATATTATTATTATGATGTTCGCCTTCTAACCGGAAGGTTCGGGGTTCCAGGGTTCGAGTTCCGCTCTGAGCGGCGCATTGTTGAGTCATTGGAGTTGAGTCTCTCACCGCACCTTGGTGTAATATGAGTACCAGGTCGTCAATCAACAGCGTTGTCCCTGTCGTAAAAAAACCCTGACAATCTAGCATCAAAATTATAGTACTTATATATCTTTTTTAAGTGTCGATAATGTGAGAACAAATTTGATACTCTGTCCACACTTTTTAAATATTTTATAGAAGCCATAATATCCACGATTCGTCTGTTATTATTTTAGTTTTCAATATTTCACCCAAAGAAACTGATGAAAACAAAATTTTGTTGTAATATTTTTTTAAGAACTTAGTATTGGAGTATTTTTAAGCAAATGTTACGTCCTTAAACTTAAGCTTTTGCCTTTATACAGTGCAATATCCAATAAATGTGCTCAAAAAGCTTTACAAAGGGTCCCTGACCAACAGCAACACATAACACGTAGAACGAGACATGACGCCTGTTAGGCGATATTACAAATTTTTTTCCGACAGGACAACGCTGTTAACGGCCAGGTACTCAACTATGCGCCGAAGAGGTTCGAACCCAGGACCTTCCGATCCGAATGCGAGTGTCATACCACAAGACAACATAGCAGCACAGCCTCATAAATACGGAATAGCAGTATACTAAGAACCTTTTTAAAATGGAGTCCATCAGAGCCTTTGGGCCCATTGAGCCGGGAGTTTATCCCGGTTAATATGACGTGAAACAGAAAATAGCAATGCCTTGTTAACTAGACGCTAGTCTATCGCAATATCCTTTCCGCCAGATCTAACAGACTCGGCCACCCAATCACTGCTGAGGGGACAAGGGGATTAAAAAAATTCTCGACTGCAAAGTCGATCACAGTCCTTTTGCGTTTGAAGCGAGTGCTTTATCAACTGAGCTACCGCGACCCCCATTAGAAAATAAAATATCATATATTATCATAATCCTAAAAAGTAAGTGGTAAAAACATATTTTGTAATTTAACTCACTCAATTCTAGAGACTTTTACTACTTTTCAAAATTGGAAAAAAATGTATTAACAATGAGCATGTGTATAGATAGTTTTATTTAACTACCATTAACATGTAAATATAATTTGTCTCAGAAAAATATAATAAATAGGCATCGGGTAAAAGTAAACCCGGGGATACTACGGATATAATCGGTGTTAGGGTCGAGTGAGTTAACTCATTTTAATTCCATCTCGTCATTAACAAATAGGATAGAATTTCATGTTTTCTCCTATCGGATTTCAGCATCCATTAACTTTAACGGTATAGTTTTCATGCAGGTTTTTTTTTTAGTTATAGTTCATGACTATCTACTCATCATAATATTTGATAGGACAACTATATACATTTGCTTCGGAATCAGTAGAAATGCTCTATAAACAAGCTAGGGGATATATATATATCTCGATAAACACGAATCCAGAAAAATACGAAAAACACAACAATCTACTTTCGCTTCCACTTCCTGATGAGAGCTATCGCTTGAAACAATATTGTAGAACGAAGTGGTTATTCAGTATCAGATACTGAATAGTGCTTTGCCACTATTCAGTATCCACAAGGAACTCTTTTTTAAAGAGAGAGTGAAAAGTGCGACAATCTCGGTTGAATGTAAATAAACTGCTAACCTACTTCCAGATTGAACACGTGCAGTAACTGACAGCCCGATTCAAAGTTGTAAAAATATTTCGATCGTAATTTTTTAATTTCTGCTAGTGTGCAATTAACATAGTTCAAAATATAAAAGTAAGAGTGGCATTCAAATACATTTTTCAATGTCTAAATAGACATGATTAAATGTCACTAAATGTCCGGTGACACCATGGCTTGGTGGATATAAGCTGTTTGACTCTGAGCTTAAGGTTCGAGAGTTCAAATCCCGACAGGGATAACTTTTTTTTTTTCCCCCAATATTTTTTAAATTCCTTCTGTCTATTTATATTTTTAAAACTTTTCTTTTAATAATTTTATTTGCTTATAATATACTTTAATGTTGATATTATGCTATTGTTCTTTTATTATTATTATTATTATTATTATTATTATTATTATTATTATTATTATTATTATTATTATTATTACTATTATCATTATTTATTATTATTATTATTATTATTATTATTATTATTATTATTATTATTATTATTATATTTTGTACTTACTATTATTATTATTATTGTTGTTGTTGTAAACGTCATCGTCATCATTATTATGTGATTATGATTATTATTATTTTTAAATCAAGTAGTTGGAGTAATTTAATCAGTTATCGATTTATTACGAATATCTTTTATGTGTTATAATCTCGTTGTTGTTTTTCATTATTGTGCTCTTCTATTGTTTATTACTTTTTAACATCTTGCTTTTTTTCTGTTTGTCTCATTTGTTGTTGTTGTTGTTTGTTTGTTTGTTTGTTTTGTCATCTAAGACAAACCCGATTCATTATAAATATGTGGCCAGACTTTCTGCCATTTTTAATTGAGCGATGTACTTCCGTGAATTAATTGCCGTATTATATTAAAATTTACGTGATAATAAAAAAAAAAATAATAATAATAATGATGATGATAATAATAATAATAATAATAATAATAATAATAATAATAATAATAATAATAATAATAATAATAAAAATAAAAATAAAAATAATAATAATAATAATAATAATAATAATAATAATAATAATATAATAATAATAATAAATAATAATAATAATAATAATAATAATAATAATAATAATAATAATAATAATTTAAATAGATACTGAATATTAGACAACAATTGACATCTATTTACTGAATACACGTGGTATTTTTAGGGGTGTTTCTTTTTTTTACGAAACACGACGAAACCTGACAAAGTTATGGGAAGTAGGCAGCAGTGGGGAGTGAACCTGGGACTGGGTTTCGTAAAAAAAAAAAAGCAATTACTTTTTTTACGAAACCCGACAATATCCGACAAAGCTATGGAAAGAAAGTAGGCAACAGTGGGGGAGTGAACCCGAGACTCAGGGAAGTGTACACTATTGGGGAGTAAACCTAAGTCTGTGGTTTTTCGACGGGTTTCGTAAAAAAGTAATTGCTTCATTCTCGTCTGTTACCCAACTCCCATAGTCCGGGTTCATTTCCCACTGGTATCCATCTTCCATAGTCCCAGGTTCATTTTCACTGATATCCTCTTCTCACAGTCCCAGGTTCACTCCCAACCAGTGTGCACTTCCCTGAGTCCCGGTTCATTGCCCAATGGTGCCCACTTCCCATAACTTTTGACAATTTCGGTAGGTTTCGAAATAAAAGTACATTCTGAGCTCACTGTCCACTGGTATCAGCCTTTCGCAGTCCCAGGATTAATCCTCATTGGTGTCCGAATCCCAGATTCACTCCCCACTGCTGCCTGCTTCCCATAACTTTGTCGGGTTTTGGCGGGTTTCGTAAAAAAGTAATTCCCCCTCCCCCTTGGTATTGCTTTTTTACAAAATCCAGAGTCCCAGGTTCACTCCCCACAAATGTACACTTCCTTGAATCTCAGGATCACCCCCCACTGTTGTCTACTTCAATAACTTTGTCGGATATTGCCAGGTTTCGTCGGGTTTCGTAAAAAAGTAATTGCTTTTATATGAAACTCGCTGAAACACGCCGAAAACGAGAGTCTCAGGTTCACTCCCTACGGGTGTACACTTCCATAAATCTCAAGTTAACCCCCCAATGTTGCCTACTTCCCATAACTTTGTCAGATATTGCCGGGTTTCGTAAAAAGGTAATTGCTTTTATGTGAAACTCGCTGAAACCTCCCGAAAACCATAGTCTCAGGTTCACTCCCCACTGGTGTACACTTCCCTGTCTCAGGTTCACTCCCCACTGTTGCCTACTTCCCACAACTTTGTTGGATATTGCCGGGTTTCGTAAAAAAGCAATTGCTTTTATATGAAACTCGCTGAAACCCGCTGAAAACCAGAGTCTCAGGTTCACTCCCACTGGTGTATACTTCCATGAATCTCAGGTTCACTCCCCACTGTTGCCTACTTCAATAACTTTGTCGGATATTGCCAGGTTCCGTCGGGTTTCGTAAAAAAGTAATTGCTTTTATGTGAAACTCGCTGAAACCCGCTGAAAACCAGAGTCTCAGGTTCACTCCCCACAAATGTACACTTCCCTGAATCTCAGGATCACCCCCACTGTTTTCTACTTCAATAACTTTGTCGGATATTGCCAGGTTTCGTCGGGTTTCGTAAAAAAGTAATTGCTTTTATATGAAACTCGCTGAAACCCGCCGAAAACCAGAGTCTCAGGTTCACTCCCTACGGGTGTACACTTCCATGAATCTCAAGTTAACCCCCCAATGTTGCCTACTTCCCATAACTTTGTCGGATATTGCCGAGTTTCGTAAAAAGGTAATTGCTTTTATGTGAAACTCGCTGAAACCTCCCAAAAACCATAGTCTCAGGTTCACTCCCCACTGGTGTACACTTCCCTGTCTCAGGTTCACTCCCCACTGTTGCCTACTTCCCACAACTTTGTTGGATATTGCCGGGTTTCGTGAAAAAGCAATTGCTTTTATATGAAACTCGCTGAAACCCGCTGAAAACCAGAGTCTCAGGTTCACTCCCCACTGGTGTATACTTCCCTGAGTCTCAGGTTCACTCCCCACTGTTGCCTACTTCCCATAACTTTGTCGGATATTGCCGGGTTTCGTAAAAAAGTAATTGCTATTAATTGAATCTCACTGAAACCCGCTGAAAACCATAGTCTCAGGTTCTTTCCCCACTGGTGTACATTTCCCGTAGTCTCAGGATCAATCCCCATTATTTGCCTACTTTCGATAACTTTGCCCCATTTTCTTGGAATTTGACGCATTTCGTAAACAAAAAGTAATTGCTTTTTTTTTTTTTTTACAAAACCCGCCGAAACCCAGACCCAGGTTCACTCCCAACTGGTGTTCACTTCCCCGAATCTCAGGTTCACTCCCCACTGTTGCCTACTACCCATAACTTTCTCAGATATTGCCAGGTTTCGTCGGGTTTTGTCAAAAAGTAATTGCTTTTATATGAAATTAGCTGAAGCCCGCCGAAAACCATAGTCTCAGGTTCACTCCCCACTGGTGTACACTTCACTGTCTCAGGTTCAGTCCCCATGCTTTGCCTACTTGCCACAACTTTGCCGCATATTGTCGGGTTTCGTAAAAAAGTAACCCCCCCCCTCCCCCCCCCTATTTTGTTATTGCTGTTTTACCAAACCCAGAGTCCCAGGTTCACTCCCCACTAGTGTACACTTCCCTGAATCTCAGGTTCATCCCCCCCCCCCCCCCCCCCTTACACACACACATTCACACACGCTGCTGCCTACCCCCCCCCCCCCCATAACTTTGTCGGATATTGCCAGGTGTCGTCGGGTTTCGTAAAGAAGTAATTGCTTTTTATTACGAAACCCGCCGAAACCCAGTCCCAGGTTCACTCCCCACAGGTGTACACTTCTCTAAGTCCCAGATTCACTCCCACAGCTGCCCTCTTCCCATAACTTTGTCAGGTTTCGGAAAAAAAAACACCGTATTATAGTGCAAACCCACTATTTAGTGTCAGATACTGAATAGTACAAAACCACTATTCAGTATCAGATACTGAATAGTACAAAACCACTATTCAGTATCAGATACTGAATAGTACAAAACCACTATTCAGTATGAGGAAAACCGCTATTCAGTATCTGATACTGAATAGTGCAAAACCACTATTCAGTATCAGATACTGAATAGTGCTAGCCATTGTAGAAGTTAATCATAATTATACTTGAAATGTTTATATATATATATATATATATATATATATATATATATATATATATATATATATATATATATATTTGCAGGTCTAATAACCCAGATCATTATTGACTCATTGTTGTTATGAAAACACTCTTAAATCCGAATAGAGTCCAATGTTAGACCACGCGCATACGTGTTCGGATAATAAGTGCTATAAGTAATACGTACAGTTCAACACAATTAAATAACAATCGATGTATGTAATCCATAAAATTCTATAAATGATATAGATATGATTATTTCCATTAGTTTTTAGCTGTTTCTGATATATATATATATATATATATATATATATATATATATATATATATATATATATATATTGGTGACAGAAATTCAGTCTTTGGATCAACTTTGTTATTAACTCTAGCGAACTTGCTGAAAACAAAATCTTCTTCTTCTTCTTCTTCTTCTTCTTCTTCTTCTTCTTCTTCTTCTTCTTCTTCTTCTTCTTCTTCTTCTTCTTCATCATCATCATCATCATCATCATCATCATCATCATCTTCTTCTTTTTCTTCTTCCTTTTAAGTCTGTTAAATCAATTTTGAAGATTTTACAGACCACAGAATATTTTTTCGTTCATTGGAGATGTGAGCCTATTCTAGTGTCTCAATATCGATGATATGAACGATAACAACTGGGGAACCATAAACATTGGTGGCTTCCTCTTATTTTGTTGAGGTGTAGTTTTACTAGGTCATTGAGGCCATTATTTATAACAGCCTCAAATTGAACACTGGGTAATAGAAATTAAGCTGAAGGGAATTGGAATGAATGTGAGCTTATTTATGTTACGCAATACCCACTAAAGTGCTCAAAGCGCTTTAAAAGGTGTCAGACCGTATCCTTTTTAAACTGTTACCCCGACTTTGACCAAAAAGTATAACGTCAAAATACAAGTCGTCAACCAAAAAATAAAACAAATCGTAAATTGTATTCAATAGTTCAACCAATGGGATCATTTATTGTTCCTTACTTTAAAGCACTACCAACAACTTACTAGGCGATGCGCTTACCTATACCATGCTGTGCGCTTGGCTTAGAAACTCACAACATTGCCATCCGGAATTATAACGTACACAAAACTATGTTTAACCTTAAACGTTTATAGTTTGATTAATAGTTAAGTGAGAATTACTCATACACATGGGTGACAAAAACAATAACAAAGACCTGAGTGCCGTCATCTTCGTTCTATCTATAAATGACGTAAAAAAAAAACAACAAAGTCGTAGTGTTGGGACATAGGCTACGGTCATAAAATGGAGTCAGTTAAAAACCTCGACTCAAAATGAGATCAAATCTTGCCCCATTGCTTTAGAGGTGAGCGATCTGTCAACTTGGCTATCGTAACTCCCACCAAAATAAAACGACCAGTGATGAATATCTATTTTCCCCCAGCGTGGCACAGCGGTATGGTCTTTGCTGCGTATCCGAAAGTTACCGAGTTCGATCACCTGCCGCTGCCTTGTGTGGCCTTGAGCAAGTTACCTCGCCCTAGCTCAATTTGCGGCGCTGCATTGCGGCTGACGCCTGGGTTATTCCAGTCTTCTCTTAGAATAGCCCCAAGAGACAATTTTCCCCTATGGAATAAATAAAGTGAATTTTATTATTTATTTATTTATCTTTTCTATTTTAAAAAAAAATTATTTTTCCATTTTCTTTAAAATTAACTTAACATCTTTGTCTCCCCTTTATTTTCTGTTCCTTTGATCGAGATTGAGTCGTGAATAATAGAGTTAATTTGATGGAGCGACGTTTTCAAGTGACGGCTCGGATATTAGACATCGATATCCTTCTTCACTCAAGACTGTAAACTACAAATCAAAGCATTGTTTAGTTTTGTTTGGTGATTTCAATACTTGTTTTTCTATTTGGTTTAAAATGACAACGATATAATCTTAACGATTCTTTGATCGAAGGATATTTTTATAAAGGATATTAACCAGTTTTAACTGCCGTATTCTGGAAAAGAACGAATTTAATAATTTGGCCAGAAAACTAGTCCTTCAAATATCGATCGATTCAAAAGGGCTCCGTCTTGGCAAAAAAAATCCCCAAACCTGGGACCTCTTGAGATCTTCCCTTAACCCAGGTTTGAGAGTGTTTGC
Organism: Berghia stephanieae; assembly: GCF_034508935.2. Lineage (NCBI taxonomy): Eukaryota > Metazoa > Mollusca > Gastropoda > Nudibranchia > Aeolidiidae > Berghia > Berghia stephanieae. Next base: position 56,350,483 of record NC_088362.1, read on the forward strand.
CCAGACGAGAGTCATTTTAATCGATCGATACTTGAAGGACGAATTTTCTGGCCAAATTTTTAAATATTTGTTTTTCTGGAGTACGGCATTTAACTGATTAAAGTTCTAACAAATACAAAGTCACTTCAAAGTATTTTCGGAAATTTGACGTTTTGATATGATCTCAAAGAAATCTGAAATCCCATAACCCAAGAGCGATGGAAATGTCAAATTCAAAGGGTTTTAGATGTTCTGTTTATTCCTTTCTTTTCATTTGGGTTTGGTAATTCATCTCTCATTTATAAAACGAGTTGTTATTCCTAGGTTTCAAAAAAATCTAAAGAACAATTGAGTGATTTAAAGGCTTCAATATAATTTACGTTATGCCAGTCACACCGGATAAAACAAAAATAACTTGAGCTTTTATATAGCGCAGTATCCACTCAACGTGCTCAAAGCGCTTTAAAGGAGGTCTCTGACAAACAGCAACACTTAACATGCAGGACAAAACATGATGCATGTTAGGCGATATTACATTTTTTCCGACAGTGACAACGCTGTTAAGGGCCAGGTCCTCATTTTACAAAAGATTACGGTGATAGAATATATGAGTAAAGAGCCTTTTCCAATGACTCAACTATGCGTCGAGTGAGGCTAGAACCCAGGACCTTCCGATCCGAAAGCGAGTGTTCTACCACAAGACCACATAGCCGATCAATAACTCAACTTCGGATTAAAGATTCACGTTTGTACTCGTATATTATTATTATTATTATTATTATTATTATTATTATTATTATTATTATTATTATTATTATTATTATTATTATTATTATTATTATTATTATTATTATTATTATTATTATTATTATTGTTATTGTTATTATTATTATTATTATTATTATTATTATTATTATTATTATTATTATTATTATTATTATTATTATTTTATCATCATTATTATTATTATTATTATTATTATTATTATTATTATTATAATTCACACTATTAATATGATGATTATTTTTCTTAATATTATGGGGATGCTTTCTAGTGTTTCGTTTTTGCTTTTATTTTGTTTTGTCCTTGACTATATTTTATTTTACTTTTCTTGTATCAGTCGGTTGCTTCTCGGATTTTTACGATGACACATGACAATAAGACAATGAATGAAAGTACAGCGTTGTCTTTATACAGGCGTTCCATATCATAATTAAATAGGCGGTCTGTATCTTGAATATAATTTTTAAAAATTTAAATTGTGCCCTTCCGCCACGACATCATAAGTATCGTCGCCTAGGCATTCCACGAAGGAATATAGATAACTCATCAAACAAGATGTCTGATCTCAACAGGAATTACCCATGTTGTCCAAGTGAGCAAATTGGGGATTAATAATCTTGCTCAAGGAAGAAAAAAAAAACGAAAGTGCCTTCCGGGTGACAGTGCAATGTCTTAACCACTCGGCGAAAGCATCTTTATATGCCGTCGCCTAGGCATTACATGAAGGAATATAGATTATCCATCAAACAAATGTCTAAAGTCAACGTTGTGTCATGCAAAGTGAGCAAATTGGGGGTTAAAATGCTTGCCCAAGAAAAAAACAAACGAATGTATCTAAAACGTCGCTTGAACCCGGACCTTCCGGTTCACAGTGCAATATCATCATAACCACTCGGGCATTCGCCCCCATCTTATAACAATTTGTATTCAGTAAATGTCATCCTTGTCCATCCCCAATAACCATGAAGGCATTGATACGCCAGATCCACCATGCTAGCATTGCCCTTTATAATTCAGAAAAGTGAGTGGAGCAGGCACTTATGTTGGTAACAACAAGATATGAAGTGAGTAGAAAAGTGCCAGAAGACAATAGATATGTTGAGAATATTGGCTATTAAGCTTAACTGCTGGTCAAAATAACTTCGCGATGGTGGTGTGCGAACGAATCGGCGGTCTCCAGAAGTGGGTGAGAGAGGGATCTAGAAATGACTTGGGTTTGATACGAATATTTTTGTGTTCGTGGATAGCTCACACGGTAGAGCCACGCTCTCACCTGCCAGGCGGAGTTGTCGTACCAATAAGGTCGCAGGTTCAAACCCCACCACCGCCGCGAAAATTTTTTATTCTCTCCTGTCTTTTGGCACTTTTCTACTCACTTCATATCTTGTTGTTACCCTTTATAATTGCATGGATCTTCTTAACAGCGGAAACCATGGGTATTATAAAAGAAGACCATGTTTGCCATACTCTGGAAAAACACATCTTTTAACAATTTGGCCAGAAAACTTGTCCTTCAAATATCGATCGATTTAAATGACTCTCATCTTGGCATAAACTCTCAAACCTGGGACTAAGGAATACTTCGCCGAAGTCCCGGGTTTGAGAGTTTTTTTGCCAAGATGAGAGTCATTTAAATCGATCGATATTTGAAGGATGGAGGGTTTTCTGGCCACATTTTTAAATATGTGTTTGTTTGTTTTTTTCCAGGGTACCGCAGAATGTCTAGTTTCATGGCGGCTCAGATCACTTTATGACGCTGAGGGCCGTTAAAGACCATGAGAAAATTACTGTAGTGGCATCAAACGTCAGTATTTAATGGACGTATCATGTTTCTTTAGTAGCCTGGATAATAGGAAGAGTCTCTCTACATTATCACACCAAATTTCCTGATCCTGTCCAAAGATGAATTGAATGTATGTCCACTTGGAGATGACCATCGACTGTCATTGCAAAGTACCCATCACATTACTTTTCCTTTATGCTAGTTACTTAAGACAAACAATGATGATTGTGATCATAGTGACTATGGCCAAAATATGCTGGAAAGAGTCTCTCTACATTATCACACCAAATCCCCTGACCCTGTCCAAAGATGAATTAAAGGTATGTCCACTTGAAATTGACCATAGACTTTCATTGCAAAGTACCTAAACCATAATTTTCCTTTATGTTAGTTACTTTGGACAAAGAATGATGATTGTAATCGTAGTGGCTACGACCAAAATATGCTGGGAAGAGACTATTCCTTATAAATTCGGCAACAATTATTTGTATATTTTAAACAATTTTTTATTTATCTTAGGTATGTTTCATCGTGGTTAAAGAAGAACGACTCACACAGTTTTCTCTTCTCTAAAATTTTTCTGATGATAAAGATGATGATGAGGATGATGGTGATGGTGATGATGAAAATGATGACGATGCTGATGATTATTATTATCATCCTAATATTATTATTATCATTATCATCATCATCATCATCATCATCATCATCATCATCATCATCATCATCATCATCATCATCATCATCATCATCATCATCATCATCATCATCATCTTTATTATTATTTTTATCATCATTATCATCATCATCATCATCATCAGCATCATCATCATCATCATCATCATCATCATCATTATTATTATTATTATTATTATTATTATTATTATTATTATTATTATTATTATTATTATCATTATTTCTGATAAACTATGCGCCATTCGTTTCTAACTGTGCTTTCAGAAATTATGGATATGTTGATATTCAAGAACACAAACGCGATACAGAGTGGGGTATCAACATTAATATCTAAACACTGATTGCGTCTTCAATGGCTTTAGTACTGCAGGTTATATTGTGTCAGGTGATTCTACTATAATAACCTTATTATGCCAAGTCCATTTTGTTCAATATGTACTGCGTGCTCTGAAAAAAAACACACTTTAAACATTTTGGCCAGAAAACTCTTCCTTCAAATATCGATCGATTAAAATGACCCTTATATTGTCAAAAACTCTCAAATTTGGGGACTTCATGAAAGCCCATAGATTTGAGTTTTTGGCAATATGTTGTTCATTTTAATCAATCGAAATTTAAAGGACGAGTTTTCTGGCCAAAATTTTAAAATGTAATTGTTCAGAGTAAGGCAGTGTAGGTATGACATGTTATATTGTGTTTGAATCGATATTATTCCGGCTGTCGATTTCATTCAGGTTTACATTATGATAATTTTATACCTATATTTAATTGAGTGCATAACAAACAAGACGTTTAACGAGGTATGTGTGGATATGCGTTGTGTTGCTGTGGTTTGTGATTTGTGGGTCTCGTTTAGAGTTCAACTCCGTGCACTGCGAAGTTGAGTCCTTGGAAAAGGCTCTTTACCTACATCTTATCACCATACTAATCATCATAAGTATTATCATCATTATCATCATCAGCATCATCATCATCATCATCATGACCATCATCATCATCGTCATCATCATCATCAGCATCACCAACATCATCATCATCATCATCATCATCATCATCATCATCATCATCATCATAATCATCATCATTATCATCATAATCATCACCATCATCATCATCATCATCATCGTCGTCGTCGTCGCCATCATCACTGTAGCTTTAAGTCGTTTCTGGTTGTTACAGTTTTGTTAGCCATTTATGGTTTTATATACCACCGAAGCCTGTGCTAATAAAATTGCTTTCTGATATCAGTTGTTTAAAATGTGTTAGGGTCATTGATCATTTCAGTCTTTGATGCGGCTATGTGGTCTAGTGGTATGATACTGGCTTTCGGATTGGAAGGTCATGGGTTCGAACTTCGATAGTTGAGTCCTTGTAACAAGCTCTTTACTCACATGCTCTCATCGTACTCAGGTGTAAAATGAGTATCTGGCCGTTAACAGCGTTGTCTCTGTTGGTAAAAGAAACGGTAACATCTTCTAACAGGCATGTTACGTTGTTGTAAAGCGCTTTGAGTACGTTTAGTGGATATTGCACTTTATAAAATCTCAAGTTTGTTTGTTTTGATTATTTTAATGGACATAAATATTTGCCTTTTTAAAAAAACGAGTTTACAAATATTTTATATTCTGAAACTAAAATTTACAATATCTCAAAAAATTTTAGAGATTAGTGGTAAGCAGCTAATTTTACAAAAAATAAAATTTCCTTCTCTATATTTCCTTTCTGTCGTAAGTTTTATAAACGCACCACTGTTATAGTATCAAATAGAAGAAAATTCTATGCAAGCAATTTGGAACTCACTCTATTGTAGAGTTTGAATAGTCATAATATCATATCAACCAAAATATACAAGTTTCGTTTGTTTGTTTTTTTTATCTTGATCAATCTCCAAATGTTTATTTAATGAGTTTCTTTATCCATTATTAGAGTCTTTTTTTATATCAGAATAGATTCGATCTAAACATATTATCATAAAACAGAATGATTCAAAATTGTTTGATTGTATAGGGAATGAGATTAGCGGAGGAGTAGCGTCCCTTGATTGGACGTCGCCCATAGTCTGTGACGTCACCGGCGGAAAAGTTATTAGAGAGAGAACGTCATGTTGGTTGTGCGCATGCGTCTCTCGTCCTCGTATGATAATTGACTGACAGTTACGGAATCAACCGAGTCACGCAGGGAGGTAAGATAATTGTTTGTCAAGAAGAGAAGAACAATGCTGATAAATTCAAGAAACCAAAAAAGTAAAAGATCTGATATGCAAACTGACACTTTATCCAAGCGTGACACATTCTTGAGAAGCATCCATAAACCATAATAATAATAAGATGCAAGCGTATCTATCATTCCTACCACACAGTGTGTTCTTACATCATGCCTTTCCCTCGTTTCTTTCTTATCATTCTTTCAAATTATTTCCAATTTCACCATTACAGGTGATACGTTGATTATATTATTATAATTCAGGAAATGTGAAAGGAATGTTATTAACAACGGAGCATTAGAAAAACAAATGTCAGGTATAGAATGGAGATGTGCATGGATTATAAGACGCAAAAGCCTCTTCATCTACATAAACACACACACACATAGACACACTCACACACACACACACACACACACATATATATATATATATATATATATATATATATATACATATATCATCATCATCATCATCATCATCATCATCATCATCATCATCATCATCATTGCCTTTTTCACCCTGGGTCAGGGTATAGGCCACAGACAAACAGTTTCCATCCTTCTCTATCCTGAGCTAACTTTTTAATCTTTAATATATACCACAATGTTGGAGTCAGTCTACATCGATATTTCAGGCCCTTTTAGCCATCGTCAGGACTGTGTGTTACATGAGTTTGGTTTGTTATGTGTTGTGGCTTGTTGAATATATATATATATATATATATATATATATATATATATATATATATACGTGTGTGTGTGTGTGTTATTCCTACAAAAGTGGAATATATTTAGATAAGGTGGTACAAGGAAGAGGAGATGGTGGATGAGGAGAAATGATTGAAATACGAAGTATGATGGGCGTTTCATTAAATGAACATTTTTTGAATTAGTCATCGAATTTGGACGTTCTCATTTGGTGTCAAACTCAATTGAACGTGGAGAGAAAAATATAAAAGTGAACAAAAGTAACTCAGATAAAATTGGATAACAGAAGATGATCTTGACAACCTTTCGTCGCTTGACCTATGTCAAGAGAGACAAACAATCAGAACACAATTATTTTAAGACAAAATCTGAATTTATGTAATCATATATTTTTTTGTGTGTCTCGATTGTTTGTTTCCTGACGAAGGCCAAGGGCTGAAACGTTGTTTGTGTTGTTTTGTTCGCCTTTTATACGAAACACATTTACACATTTTATTTTTCTTTATATATTTTATAAATTGTCAAATTAATTAAATACATGAATAAAATGGGATTAAAGAAAATATCGTTAATATCTTTTTTTATTCCAGTAAAAAGTACTCACTCAGTTTATTATAGAATCCGTAGAGACTGTTGTTGTCACGAGATATAGGTACCCAATACTTGTTACAAATGCACCGATAATTATCACGTTTAATATAAATATCGACCGTAAATCCAATACATTCAACAACTTGGGTTAAGTTTTATAGTTATTGATTATGTCCAGCAAACGGGCAAACAACTTACGTAACCAACTTCCTTCGTGCTACGCAACAACTGCGCAACATCAGAATTTATAGTTAATGAGTTACAAGTAAGAAAACATCCGAACACAAATAATAATTAGCTATGTTAGCACCAACCATATGAGTTGCCCTGTTGGCAAAAA
>NC_088362.1:56367567-56370067 GCF_034508935.2 Berghia stephanieae
ATGTTGAGTCCTTGGAAAAGACTCTTTACTCATATATTCTCTCACGTACTCAGCTGTAAAATGAATACCTGGTTATTAACAATGTTTCCCTCATTTTTTCGAAACTAGATTATTGTAACGCCCTGCTTGTCAACTTGCCTCAGGCTTCTATTAAACAATTACAACTACTGCAAAACAGTACAGCAAGATTAGTTTTTGGCAAAAAAAAATTTGATCATGTAACCCCTTTGTTGGCCTCTCTCCACTGGTTGCCCATTGAAAAGCGCACATATTACAAAGCAGAGTGTCTTGTTTATAAGTGTTTGACTGGTATAGCACCGGCATATCTCACAGATCACGTGGTCATGTGTAAATTTGAAAATTACACTTTAAGATCATGTAATGACCAAACGAAAATTTCGGAAAAAAGATCAAGAACAAAATTTAGTGATAGATCGTTTGCTTGTTTCGGCCCTAAGATTTGGAATGAACTACTACGTGGTCTGAGGGAGTGCAAGTCTTTACATACCTTTAAAAAGAATCTCAAGACACATTTTTACTGTATTTGTTTTTATTGACTCTATGAATCCTTGATTTAGGCTATGAATTATTATTATTATTTTATTTTTTTTTCACTTAAAATTGATATTTATATTGTAAAGTGCCCAGAGCTTGTGTTATACACGAGAATGAGCGCTATATAAATGTGTATTATTATTATTATTATTATTATTATTAAAAGAACTGTAATACCCTCCTTAGAACGTAGCCATCGTTAACGTATAGCCTGCCTCTGAAACCGTGGCCTTCGTAAAGATATGGCCTGATCGTGGCCTTCGTAAATTTATGGCCTGATACTGATCAAAAAATGACGTCAAAATGCCAGTCTTTTGCTACAAAAGAAAACAAATCGTGAGTTGAATTCAATAGTTCAACCAATGAAATGACTTGTTTCCATGAGCTCTACTAACGACAATTCACTAATGACGTCAAACTGCCAGTCCTTTTGGATTTCAGTATCAGGCTATAACATAACGATGGCTACGGCCTGATACTGACCAAAAAATGACGTCAAAATGCCAGTCTTTTGCCACAAAAGAAAACAAATCGTGAGTTGTATTCAATAGTTCAGTCAATAAAATAACTTGTTTCCATGAGCTCTATTAACGACAACTCACTAAGCGGTGCAAAAACCAAACAAATGACGTCAAACTGCCAGTCCTTTTGGATTTCAATATCAGGCTATAGATAGTATCCAGATGACGTCACTCAGGCCTTTGTTATTGTATTTGCCTTCCGCGTTTGTGAGTTGTTCTCACTAAACTGTATTAACCAGACTATAAAAGTTCATGGTTACACAGAGTTTGTGTGTTGGTCCGTTATACTTCCGGATGGCAATGTTGTGAACTCCTTGGCCAAGCGCATTCTATCTATAACATAACGATGGCTACGCTGAAACCCACTAAGACCCATATTTTGACGTCATTTTATTTTTGGTGAGTAGTCTTTAGTAGTGGTCAAGGAATCAAGTGATCACATTGGTTGAAGTGTTGAATACAACTCACGAATTGTTTTCATTTGTGTCCAAAGACTTGTCTTTTGACGTCATTTTGGTCAGTATCAGGTCATGAGTGTACAAAGGCCACGCTTAGAGGCGCCATGCCTCGCCTTACATGTTAAGTGTTGCTACTGGCTGAGATCGTAGCCATCGTTAACATAGCCTGACACTGACCAAAAAAATGACGTCAAAATGCCAGTCTTTGGCCACAAAAGAAAACAAATCGTGAGTTGTATTCAATAGTTCAACCAATGGGACCACTTGTTTTCATGAGCACTACTAACGACAACTCACTAGGCGGTGCAAAAATCAAATAATGACGTCAAAATGCCAGTCTTTTTGGGTTTCAGTGTCAGGCTATAACTTTACCTATGGCTACGCTGAGATTCCCCGTGTGAAGCGCTTTGAGAAAATTTAGTGGGTATCACGATCTTTATAAAAGCTCAAGCTACTTTTTGGTTCACTCATTTTTCAATGGGCACGAGGTCGTTGGTCACATTGCAAAATGTACTCAAAGTGACCTACATAGTGAAAAGTGTTCACAGATTTTGAACTATCTAACATTACGATTGGTCATTGTGTTCAGTTTGACACATGGGTATGTTTACAACTTTCATAAACAAAGCAGTGTGTTTACATTTGTTCAGAAGTGTCCAATCGTTGGAAAGTAACACATCACGTGATTGATGACTCGGTTGGACGAAAACATGAATATAGATCGCTCCCATTGCATTGTCACAGCTCGAGTCCTCGAGTATTTAAGTCTAAGGGATGACATTTTGACTACTATTAACCGTAGGTTCACTGTGAGTACGTGACCTATAACAATAATTCAAACTGACAGAATAAATTGTGGTTTACGTCAGAGATATGGGGAAGATATCTTTTCCCCAATAATTGATGGACAGTTTTTCGAAAGGTCAAAAGATTATAGCAGTAGTAGTAAAAGCTACTACTAAATTA
>NC_088362.1:56375067-56397567 GCF_034508935.2 Berghia stephanieae
CGGTTTGTGAGTTTTTACCAAGACGAGGATCATTCTAATCGAGCAATATTTAAAACCAAGATTAGCTTTCTGACCAAATTCTTAAAATTGTGTTGTTTTTTTTTTTTTGTTTTTTTTGTTTTTTTGTTTTTGTTTTTTTTTAAAGAGTAGGGCAGTATGGACAATTAGTCCTCATCACATGGGGAATAGTAATGAACTGTTCTTTCTTTGTGTGATAAAGAAAATCCATACTAGTATAGCAATGGCAATGCAAATCACGCACAGAGATATCACGTAAAGCCGTGTCAACATGGACATCGGGCAGTTCCTAGAAGACAAAATCTTCCCTCAAGGGGAAGGACCTACTATTGCTTTGTTTACTTATATTTCCGATCCTGGTAAAAATCTGTTTGTTGTATATTTGATCTTTCCAATACCAAAAAAAACCCAGTTTACCAGGATTGTGACAGCGTAAATAAAATAAGAAAAACCAGAGGAAACCACATGTATATATTTTATTTAAGGCCAAGATTAGCGGGCGAAGTGGCCGAGTTGTTAAGGCATTGCACTGTAACCAGGAAGGTCCCCTGGTCGAGCCCCGCTTCAGGCACTTTCGTTTTTTTCCTTGGGCAATATTTTTTAACCCCCAAATTGCTCACTTGGACAACCTGGGTGATTACCTGTTGACCTCAGACATCTTGCTTGATGAATTATCTATATTCCTTCGTGGAATGCCTAGGCGACGATATCTTATGATGTCGTGGTGGAAGGTCATAATTAATTTATTAAGATTAGTTGTTATTCAGAAATAATATAATTATAGTCGCAGTGGTTCAAACGTTGGATCCAGTTGTAACCACATTCAAGAATCGTTTTGAATAATCCTGGGAGATGTAAGAAATCGTTTATATTCATTGAATCACAATCACCATATGGACGCATAGTCTCGAAACGGTTTTATATCGAGATAAACCAAATGAGAAATATAGGACTTATAGTAGAAATTATTAGAAATATGTCATATTGAAAAAAAAATTTACCCACTGTCGTCAATTAGGAATATGTCATTTCGAAAAACTACACCCACTGTCAATTAGGAATATGTCATTTTGAAAAACAATACCCACTGTCGTCAATTAGAAATATGTCATTTTGAAAAACTATACCCACTGTGGTCAATTAGAAATATGTCATTTCGAAAAACTATACCCACTGTCAATTAGGAATATGTCATTTCGAAAAACTATACCCACTGTCGTCAATTAGGAATATGTCATTTCGAAAAACTACACCCACTGTCAATTAGGAATATGTCATTTTGAAAAACTATACCCACTGTGGTCAATTAGAAATATGTCATTTCGAAAAACTATACCCACTGTGGTCAATTAGAAATATGTCATTTCGAATAACTATACCCACTGTCAATTAGAAATATGTCATTTTGAAAAAAAAATCGCAATTAACATATTAACTTAACCATTGTTTCATAATTTGACTAAATTTACCTTCTAAATAGCCCCGATATGATATTGTTTTCAGGCTGTGAGACTGACTTACACATAATTGCAGACCTGATAACCGAACTCTGCAATGATGGACCTGATTTATCATTGTTTTAATGGTCAGTTTTTTTCAGTTAATTTGAGAGTATTTCCTGTACAAAAATGACCTATACATATATTATACAACTTGGGTCATCAGACCTGTAAATAAGAGTACGTCGGATGAGACATGTATATTGCAAAGGACAACCTTGATGGGGATTTCGACCAGAGGAGGATCACAAGAATCAGCAAAAGCACACACACACACACACACACAAACACACACACACACACAGAAACACACACACACACACACACACATTTTTAAAAACATAATGCCAACGTAATCTAAAATATTTCCTTTTCTTGTTTACCCGAAGAAGTCAAAAGCCGTATCTTTTTTGTATCTTTTAAAAGATACTATAAACTGAGGTTACAGTTTCGTTCATTATTAGTTGGGCCTCAATGGAGCAATATAATGATACCATTGGTTGACCTATTATATGCAACACGTTGTTCGTTTTCTTTTGGTGGTCATCGTCCTGCCTTGTGACGTCATTGTTTGGGAAAATGCAACGCTATGAGTTTATGTAATATATTGACGTACGTACTACTTTGGTCATTGTCAGGCTATAGATAGTATGAAGTTGACGTCACTAAGGTCTTTGTTATTGGTATTTGCCATCCGGGTTTAATTGTATTAACCAGACTATAACGTTCAATGATACACATAGTTTTGTGTCGGTCCGTTATACTTCCGGATGGCAATGTTGTGAGTTTCTTAGCCAAGCACACACTATCAAGACGGTTAGAAGAGCACGAATGGAGCCTACTTTACAGTTGAATGACAATGTCACACTATTACGTTTTCATGAATATTCATGTTGTCGAATTGACAAATTGCTGCTTGAATCATCAAAATATAAAAACTCATTAAAGAGTAAATGGGAGAAAAGAGGAAGAATGTATGCATACCTTTTCTTAGGGGTAAAAATATAATCCTATCCACGAAACACATTTTAATACAATATTTGACACGTCTAATATTCTGTCCTTGGTACAAAATGGATATCACCACTACATTTCTAAACAACACATAAACACATTGTCTTACAGTGGGATTATTAAATACAATTGTGAAACCAAATAGAGGATAATATAAACTATTCTTCGAAATCTATCTAAGTCTATTGAATATTTATTTACAAATAGCAGCACGCTTCATTAACATTCTAAAGCCAAATAATTGTAAGCGGCAACCAATTATTATTTCCAATAAACCTTGTCATCGTGTAAGAAACGGAGCACAGCTTAACCAGTTAACTGTCGTACTCTGAAAAAAAAACACGTATTTAAAGATGTGGCCAGAAAACTCGTCCTTCAAATATCGAACGGTTTAAATAACCCTTGTCGTGGCAAAAACTCTCTAACCCAAGGGTTCGCAAAGTCCCAGGTTTGGGAATTTTTGCCACGATGTACGTTATTTAAATTGATCGATATTTGAAGGAGGAGTTTTCTGGCTTTTTTTTTTAATACGTGTTTCTCCAGAGTACTGAAGTTAACTGGTAAAATATTATAATTTACTTCATTGTATCGGAGAGTGTGTGATCTTGCACAGCCAACTGCATACTTGTATGAATGCTTTTTTTCCACTATTCTATTTTTTTTATATAATCGAGCTTTTATATAGCGTAATATCGACTATTGGTGATCATAGAGCTTTACAATGGTCCCTGGCCGACAGAAACACTTAACATCTAGAACGTTACATGACGCCTGTTTGGGCGATATTACAATTTTTTCGGACAGACAACGCTGCTAACGGCCAGGTACTTATTTTACACCTGAGTATGGTGAGAGAATGTGAGTGAGTAAAGAGACTTTTCTAATGACTCAACTATGCGCTGAGCGAGGCTCGAACCCAGGACCTTCCGATCCGAAAGCGAGTGGCATACCACAAGACCACATTATAGCCGCATTCAATTCAATAAATGGACACATTATTAACAAATCGTTTAATATTTCGTAACAGCTATAGTCTATTTTGGCCCCAATTCTAAAAACAAGATTTTTGAACAATACTTTCATAGTTGACAACTTCTAGAGGTACTTCCAAGACTGTGGAACTGTGCTAGACCATCTGGGTTCGAGTCTGCTATTTGGTGTCAACAGTTCTCCAAGACCAACACTACGGGTCAGCGTGGCACAGCGGTACAGTCTTTGCTTCGTACCCGAAAGGTACCGAGTTCGGGTTGTGTGGCTTTGGGCAAGGCACATCACCCTAGCTCAGCTTGCGGCGATGCACTGCGGCTGGCGCCTGGGTTATCCCAGTCTTCCCTTGGAATAGACCTTAGAGACAAATTTCCCCTATGGGACGAATAAAGGAAATTTTATTTAGTTTCATCACACAGTGAAGTTGTGGAATCTGATCTAGTGGAGAGTTTTTAGCGATAGAACAGCTTCCTGTCTGATGGTGGACTGAAAGGTTATGGGTTCGAGTCCCACTGTAAGTGGCCTATTGTTGAGTCCTTATATTCTCTCACCGAGGAGTAAAATGAGTTCCTAACCGTTAACAGCGGTGTCTCTATCTTTCTACATCGGAAAAAATGTAATATCGCCTAATAGGCGTAGTGATTTATCCTACATGTTAAATGTAGCTGTTGACTTGGAAACTCCTTGTAAAGCCCTTTGAGCACGATTAAAGCTCTGTTTAAATGCTCAAGTTTGTTTATTGTCTGCTGCACTTCTTCTTCTTCTTTCAGCTTATCCTTCATTTTGCAGGGTTGCCAAAATGAATGCCACATCTCTATGCATCTCGGTTTATAGCATCATCCTCCTCCAGGCCCAGTTCTTTCATATCGTCTTTTACCCTATCCAACCATCTAGTCTTTGGGCGTCCATTATTTTCTGCTGCATTAAAGATATTAATTAAACCGCTAGCCCTAGGGGTTCTATGGGTCTTAAAAGTAATTTGCGTCATATTATTATGTGATTTGAGACAAAAAGGAGTCACACGAAAAGGGGCCAAGGTCGATCCCGAGTGCAGTCAAGATTTTTTTCTGACCTCCCTGTCCACCAAGCAGTGAATGGGTAGATGAGTCTCTTAGATTTGGCGGAAAGTACTTTGCGATTAACTAACACCAGATTCAAAGCATAGCGAGCAATAAATGCAATTATCCGTTTCACGCTATAGTAACCGGGATAAACTCCGGCTCCTTTGGTTCCTTGGGCCCCATGGCTCTGAAAGACTACTTTTTAAGACAAAAAGTTAGTTAGACCAAAGAGGACGGGTTTATGGTGGTTATGCTATAAGTATAACTGACCCATGATAAATGATTAAGCCTAATGTTAGGGTCATACAACAGCTGGTGTATTTAGATAATAAAAATGCGAGTAGTTGGGCTTTCCATGTCGTATGTACAGAGTCTCGAGTTCACTGTAATTCGGTAACCTAGAGTTTGGTAACACCATCTGACGCTTAAATTCTTGAAAAGCTATGAGCCAGTTAACTGCCGTACTCTGGAAAACGCCGTATTGAAAAATTTGGCCTGGAAACGCGTCATTCAAAAATTGATCTATTTAAATGACACTCGTCTTGGCAAAAACTCTCAAACCTGAGACTAAGGAAGACTTCTCAAAGTCACGGGTTTGAGAGGTTTTTGTTTTGTTTTGTTTTTTGCCAAACTGAGAGTCACTTAAATCGATCGATATTTGGAGAACGAGTTTTCTGGCCAAATAAATTTTTAAACAAGCGTCTTTCTGAAGTACAGTAGTTAACAGGTTAATGACCAATAAATAAATAGGGTATTGAATTCAGGACTTATCGTTTGTAGCGTGTTGGAGCTGTTGGTGGTTTTGTTAACAGGTGCTATGACACTAGGTTTGTGGACTGGGTGTCCTAGGTTTGAGACCCGCTGTAAGCGGTTCTTGGGAAAAGCTCTTTACCTACATTTTATCACCATTTTTATTCTCCTCCTCAAAGGAGCCGAAGTTATTTCGGTTTCTATAGCTATAGTTTATGGTGCATAGCCGCACATGATATATATATACATTGTTGGCTCATGATCGTGTTGAGTATATGAATTATCTACCAAATGTAGTCCCTTAGTTTGTGGACAAAGCAAAATTACAATGACTTCTCCACACGGAACTGGTATCAGAGTGTTAAACTTGTTTTTAAAATGATTTGCGTGATTTTGTGAGTGTTTATTCCCTCCTAGAAATCATCGAGCCCTAAAACAGTGTTTACATGTGTGTTGTCCTCTTAAAAGTAATCAATGTGTTGGTTACAACTAAGGGACAGAATCCGTGATTACCGCATTCATCTACGTAATATTTGCTTTTTGATAGATAATATTTTTGGTAATGATCTTCCTTTGTGTTGTGTTGTAGACGTAGATAAGGACAAAAGAGATCAAGAACCGATGATGATAAATGAATGTACAACATTGAGACATTCGAATAAAAAGTCCAGTTTCCAAGTTTCATTTCTTACAGCTTTAATTGGATTCAATAGTCTGTTGTCCGCCCAACTACGATCAGCTTGGTTCTAAACAAAGAAAATCGGTAATTTTTATTCTTCATGTTGGCTAGAACTTTTTCCCATGTCATGTGATCAGAATGTATAAAAGTCAAAACATGATCAAATGCATTGTGTTTTTCTCCTCTGGATACACTTGTATGCTCATAGGAGAAGTATTTCATAGGGGCGTCCGCCATTGTTCCGATAGTTTAGAACCATTTATTATGCGTCATTACGAGGGAAGTGACGTCACGACTGTTGAAGCCTATTGTTGATAGTAAAGTCCTAATCCAAATCAAACATAGCATGGTCATAATTCAATCAGTTTCATAAATTTCAAAACCGTAAAATCAATCCTAATGTTAAGTAGATTTGTCTAGATGACCAATTTCAATATACTTGGAATATCACTAAGTCAGTAATATATATATATATATATATATATATATATATATATATATATATATATATATGAGTTTGTATATTGCGCAATATTCACTCAAAGTCTCAAAGCGCTTTACACGGGGTCCCAGACCAACAGCAACACGTAACATGTAGAACGAGACATGACGCCTGTTAGGCGATATTACATTTTTTTTCAGACAGAGAGACAACGCTTTTGGCGGCCTGGTACTCATTTTACACATGAGTACGGTGAGAGAATATGAGTAAATATAACTTTTTCCAATGACTCAACCATGCCCCGAGCGAGGCTCGAACCCAGGACCTTCCGATCCGAAAGCGAGTGTCATACCACAAGACCACATTGACGCACAATAAATAATGTTTCTAAGTAAGCAGTTAGAATATGCAGCATTGTACAAACAGGAACAGTGTAAAGTAAAAAGTCAAATTTGAAAGTGACTTAAAGTCAAATGCGCCAAGAACATTGCATGATATACCCTATTGTGAAACCATTCGGAAAAGACTTTGAACTCCTCCTCAACCTGATGATTTTGACCTCCACATGAATATTCAAAACCTGCCTCTTAAAGCAACAACGAATTATACACAACGTGTATATTAAAAACAACTAGAATTTTCCCGAATATTAATATCAAACTCCGTCTTTTATGAAATAAAATTACTTTGATAAATGTGAGGCTGGCTGAGAAAACCCGGGAAGATGCGGCAAGCTTTGATTCGAGATATGAGCCAAAATCGAAGATAAAGTAAAGTCTTTCCATAGCAACAAATTTTATTAAGAAAAAAAAAAATCATTATCACTTGGATTTTAATAGACATAGAAATAATATTTAAAGTGGTAAATGGTCAGAAAGATGTGGTCTACACCACTGAATACATAACTCAAGTTATCTCAGCCAGCCACACACATGATATTTCATGGATAACAACTAAGCATAGCAACAATCTGTTGCTGTTATTCCGCCCTGAGTATTACAGTGACTCCCTGAGTCCCAATGTCAGTATTTTGTGGATAACAACCGAAAATTAAAAGCAGTTGCTGGCAGTTACCCTCTAAAGTTCTTTCTAATATTAGCCATGTTTAATTATCATATTATCATTGAAATTCTTGCGCAAAATTATTACATAAGCTTACTCTCTTACACCTACCACCCTTTGGATAGGACGCAATACTCAGTGTAAAATATGTACCTGATGAACATTAGCGTCGTCTTTGTAAATCATTGTAATTATTAGGCGTCATGTGTTGCCCTTCCTTCATAAGTGGTTAGATGGGTGGAAAGTACTCTTTTTGAAGCACATTTTTAACACAATCATAGCATATTGCTCTATATAAATATTCACGTATGTGAAGTGAGTGCTCTACCAACTGAGCTTTTTATTGATGCTATGCGTTTAGTTACTAAACTCACGACATCCGCCAGCAAATATAATTACCAACACACAAAAGTATGTGTAACCATAAACGTTTATATTCCGATTGATACAATTTAATTTAGTGAGAACTACTCAAATAAATGGACGGCTAAAATCGATAACAAAGAGCTGAGTGACGTCAATTTCGTTCCATGCTATACCTTTAACGATGCCTTTCGACAAAGGAGGTTCGTAGTATATGGGATCTAATAAATATTTACTTTGGCTTTCTTTCTCAAGCACTCTGATATGCTATTGTATGGAGTGCTCTAAACAAATGAATATTATTATTACCGTTTTTATATGTCATTATACTTGCTATGGAATTTGTTCTAGTCTATGTTAAATTTATTTTTGTTGTTTTCTGGGATTCATTTAAATAAACAAATTATTTCCTATATTCTTTTGCAGACTGCTGTCAACTTGATCATAAATTACATAATATTGGAATAAATTCGATATCAAAAGAAGATAATGATGATGATGATGATAATAATAATAATGATAATAATAATAATAATAATAATAATAATAATAATAATAATAATAATAATAATAATAATAATAATAATAATAATAATAATAATAATAATAATAATAATAATAAAACTTTATTGTCAAAAGAAATTATGGAAATTCATTTTAGGTTCACATTGATACCGATATAAAATACAATGACAGTATAGTGAACACATACACTCATATAGATAGTATGCGCTTGTCTAACAAGCTCACAACATTGCCAGCCGGAAGTATAAAGGACCAATACACAAAACTGTGTGTAACCGTGAACGTCTATAGTATGGATAATACAGTTTATTGAGAATTACTCATAAACGTGGATGGCAACAAACAATAACAAAGACCTGGGTGAAGTCACCTTCATTCTCTCTATAGGCTACAATAATAATCAGGATATCATGAATTTTTAAAATGAATAAGCTTGGAAACGAATATTATGGTGCGCCCTTTTTTTCTGCCCCAAATTAAATGACCTTAGTAACTTAAGGTGAATTCAGTCTTTGTTTAATCAATCCGATAGAATACAAAAATGTATCCTCCCCTCTTCCTGGGATTTCTATGAATATCACCTTCCGGTCAATCAAAGACGAAGATCTTGGTTAACATATTATTGTGAGTGTCATGGTCTCAAGTGAGTAAAGAGCTACTCGACTATGCATAAAGATATATGTAGAATGAGGCCCCAGAATTTACTAGTTACTATAAATGAAAAACAATTAACGATTTGTTTACAATGAAATAAAATAATGATGAAATTTAATTAAAAGAGATAAACAGTGATCGTGGTAGTTACAAATAGAGATATGAATACTTTACGTAACTTATGATAATGTATCAGGTTCATAAGTTTACGTTTCCAGGCAGTTGATGGGCTTGGATGATCTATTCCTCTGATAACAGGATTGGACTCGTAAAATTCCACTTCCAGGCAATTGGTAAGGGGTTATAGTGTAGTACAGCGGGCTTGGGTTTGATCCTTGAAGATTATACAATCAAAGTTAAAAGCTCCGGCGTCTTAATGGTGTAGATATAATATCTACAAAGTCCCAAAAGATAAAAATCTTCCAGTATATATATAGGAATAGAGTGACTGGCCGTCCGGCATAGATTGTGGAGAGAAAGTGAGTGTCAAATGTTAGACCTATCAGCTTTTATAATAAGTGGCTACGTGACAGAATGTCGAACGAAAAGTATTCACTAATTAGAAATTAATTCGAGGGAAGGCTATAAAAGGAAAGACGATCTAATATTAGAAGGTAAAGTTTATCTAAGCCTACCGAAATATAACTGGAGTGAGATGAATTCAGTTCTTAATAAAATAAAATTTAATAAGATAATTGTGAACAATCTTTACTGTGACACCCCCCACCCACGTTTAAAATATACTCTTTAACCATTATGGGAAAGATAGATTTTACAAACGGAAGTAAATTTACTATCATGATACTCTAGCATTAATCCATTGTTATGATTTGTGCTACAATTAAATTATTTATTAACTAGACATGGAAATGTTTATATTAACGTAGGTATATGAATGGGTGACAATAACAATGAAAGATTGTGATTACAAATCATTATGATGAACAACATGATGGCAATGTGATTACAAATCATTGTGATAAACAATAGTGATGGCAATGAAGCATGATTTAAGTCGATGATATGAAGGTAATTTACTGAATGAAATGAATGAAAATGTAAATGGAATATTGACATTTCAATTATTAATCATAAATGAGTGAAAATTCATAACAATGATAGATAAAGAGAAGATTTCCCAAATCATGAATGGGTATGGTATATATATGCAAACAATACTCAATGTTACATTAAGTTGGGTCATCATGTTTACAAATAAAATTATCGAATTTGTGTGTTCTGATTTGGCATAATTTGCGAGGTAACTAACAGTATGCATGGGAGGTTAAGTTATACCCTTCTCACGTCATTACACTAATCGAGAAAGTAGGTCGGCGTGAATATTTTCACAACCTGGTATGTGAGAGATACTGAAAGTGTAATTTTGCAAAAATAGACTCCACCTTAGTACTCTACTATTATTCATTTTGTTATTTCTTATGTACGTGAGTGGTTTATGGTCCGTTTCGACCACAAACTCTTTTAGCAGTAGATATCTGCTGAATGTCTTTAAAGCAAAGACGATGGCCAGTCCTTCACGCTCTATTACAGAGTATCGTGATTCTCTGTCCAATAATTTTCTGCTTGCATATAAGCAAGGCATTAGAGTTCCCTCATGTTCCTGTGATAGTACACCTGCGATGCCCTTATCAGACGCGTCAGTTCTTACAACAAATTCTTTTGATATGTCGGGTAATTTAAGAATTGGTTCTGAACAGAGTAATGCCTTTAATTGGTTAAAGCTATTCTGACACACTTCTGTCCAAACAATTTTGTTCGGTGACCCATTCTTTGTCAGATTTGTTAGCGGTGTCGCGATGTGCGCGAAGTTGTAAATGTATTTCCTGTAAAAATTTAGGAGCCCAAGTACTTTGCGTACTTCTTTTTTTGTCTTAGGTGGTTGCAATTGTGCGATTTTTGTTTGTTTTTCTGTCTCGGGTGTCTGTGTCCCATGACCAACGGTATGATTCAATCCTGCATTTGAAGCTTCTATATTAGTAAACATAGGTTGCGACACTGTGTCTCTATCAAAATATTTTTTTAGCATATTTGCATGGAATGTCTTTGTTGTGTTGTTGATTTTAATCTCGTAATTAACATTAGATTTTACTGCTGTTATTTTGAATGGTCCTTTCCATGTAGCTAAAAGTTTACTCGAGTCATCGGGTAAGAGTATTAGTACTTTGTCACCAATCTCAAATTTTCTTGACTTGCTTTTTCTATCGGAGTATTCCTTGTATTTCTCTGCTTTTTTAGTGACGGATTCCTGTGCTAGCTTACATGTATCCTCTATTCTGTCTTTCAGGTTTCTTACATATTCGTAAGCAAACATAATTTCGTTATTGTCCTCCTCATTCCCTTTACAAATGTCGGCTACTATATTGATCGGGCCGCGAGGTGATCGTCCATACATCAACTCAAATGGGGAGTAGCCTGTAGATTCTTGGGGTATTTCTCTATATGCAAATAGGATTGCTGGTAAGTATCTGTCCCAATCATCTGGTTTTTCTGCTGACACTTTTCTTAACATATTCTTTAGAGTGCCATTAAATCTTTCACAAAGACCATTTGCTTGGGGGTGGTAGGGAGTTGTGAATGAGTGTTGGATTCCCATGAGTTTCATGGTTTCATGCATCATATGTGATGTAAATTGGGGTCCATTGTCCGACAGTATCTCATTTGGTATGCCTATTCTAGTAAAAATTGTCATCAATGCTTCAGCTATGTGATCCGATGTAGTTGATTTCAATGCTATCGCTTCTGGCCACCTGGTTGCGTAATCGACTAGTGTTAGTATGTGTGTATGGTTTCTATCTGATTTTGTTAAAGGGCCTATAATGTCAATTGCAACTTTTTGAAAAACTTTTTCAATAACTGGGGTTGTCTCTAATGGCAATCTCGGTATTCTGCCTTTTGCGACTCTTCTTTGGCATGTGTCACAAGATTTCACATATTCTCGGACGTCTTTAGTAATTCCAGGCCATGTGAAATTCTCGGATATTCTCTTCAATGTGGAAGAGCTCCCAAGATGTCCAGAAGTTATTGAATCGTGCGCTATTCCAAGGATTTTGTTTCTGTAAATACTCGGCGTGACCAGTTTGTTAGCTATTTTGTTTCTTTTCCTATGTAACCTGAACAGAATATCTTTTTCAATGATGTATTCAACTTTTGATTTCGTCCCTTTGTTTGCGATATTGAAATATGAAGTTAAAGTCGGGTCCTTTTTCTGTTCTTCAATGAACGTGTTCCTGTCAAATTGTTGTGGTTCAAGAGAAATAGTCATTGGCTTCTCTGTTGTCTTAGTCATCTTTCTTGTTTCTGCTAGACAAGCTGTTTCTTGGGTTAATGACCATTCTTTTACATCTGTTGGGTTGTCTTTAAGACCTTTTATATTGCCAACAATAACATCAGCGACGGGGTTGGGAAGTATACAGCATTCCACTATTCCTGTATAGTATGGGGTTTCTATGTACACATTAGCTGTTTCAAAGGTTTCGACTGTGCCACTGAATGTGATGCATTGTACCGTTTTTCCAGTTTTGTCTTCGTCATTGATCAAAGATGCTTTTATTCCTACTGTACTGCATCCTGTGTCTCTCAATATTTTGCAATCAGTTCCATTAGCTTTGCCTTCACAAAAAAATAGCGATCCTGATTTGTGAGTTTGTGTTAAAAGTGACATACCTTTCACGCAATACACATTTATATTTTCTCCTGACATTACTCGTGTCTGATTGTTTACACTTGTTTGGAGTGATGCATTTGCAGTTTCTTTTGGATATCCCACGATTTTGTAACATTTGTCTGCTGTGTGGCCTTTCATTCCACAATATTGACATTTAATTATAGGTTTGTTGGTTTTCTTATACTCAGTATTATTGTCAGTGCTATTTCTTGTTTTGTTTTGATAGGGTCGGCTATGGTCTCTATTGAACTGTTTGTTCCATGGTTTGTTACTATGATCCTCCTGTTTCACTTGCGTGTTCCGAGTGATTGATCGGCTCGTTCTATTTGAGTACTGAACTTTAGGTGTACCTGGACTCTGAGCAGCAGCAGCGTAGTATGGTTCCTTCAATGTTCTGCTAAGGGGTGTCAATGGATGTGCGCTGTTAAAGTTTTCTGCGTAGATTTTTAATTTGTCCAAGTTTTCTGGCTTTCTCTCTTTAAAGAATGCGACTAAATCTGGGTTGCAAGCTTGATAGATTCGATTCTTCAGCGTGAGATAGTAAAGGCCTGCAAAGTCGTCTTGTTTTACGTTTGCCAACTCAAGCCACCGATTTAGAAATTGAGTAATTCGGTTCACGAATGTATTAAAGTCTTCTCCACTTTCCGGTTTTGCAGTGTGAAACCTTTCCTGGTAACCATCTTCCGTTAATCTAAATCTTTTTAGTAGAGCGTCTTTAATTTTACCATAATCATCTGCATCTTCAGTTGTTAAGGTATAGAAAACTTTTAGCGGTTCTCCAGATAAGCAGTTAATCAAGGCTGTGGCCCATTTGCTTTCTGGCCAACGATAACCTTTAGCCTGAACTTCGAATCGGTGTAAGAAGGATTCTAAACAGTCTGATCGTTCATCGTATGTTGGCATGCGTGGAAGTTTCACGAAAAATTCATCACTATTATTATGTTTTTTTTCATGACCGGTTTTTGTTTTTTCAATTTCCAGCATCATTTGGGTCCTTTTGGTTTCTTCTTCTGCTAATGCTATTTGTCTTTTTAGTTCCCTTTCTTGGACTCTTTCTTCTCGTTCTTCTCTACGTATTCTTTCTTCGTGTTCTTTTTCTTCTCTACGAATTCTTTCTTCATTTTCTTCTCTACGAATTCTTTCTTCATTTTCTTCTCTACGAATTCTTTCTTCATTTTCTTCTCTACGAATTCTTTCTTCATTTTCTTCTCTACGAATTCTTTCTTCATTTTCTTCTCTACGAATTCTTTCTTCATGTTCTTTTCTTCTTTTACTTTCTCTTCGCACCATGAAAATATTCTTTCCTGGGGTATTTCTAAGTCCTTTGCGAGACTTAAGTATCTTTTATATGCTTCCATGTTGTAATAAATTAGTTACGATATTTTATATATATTATATTGACAGGATACTGTTACTGACTGTTTTATTTATTTACACTTACTGGAATGAACTGTTCTATTTTTAGAAATCTCTCTCTCTTATTTCAACTTATTATGTATGTTGAATTTGATGCCTTTTATCGTTATATCTTATAAAGCAATGTGTCAATACAATGCGGAGTTATTATGACTTGTGTCAATAACAATGTGTCAATCGCGTGTACTCTAAACTATGTTACTACGAAAAATGTATCACCAATGTGTGTGACTCGTCGTTAGTTTGTGTACAATTATTCGCAATGACGCTAATATACTAGAGTGTGATAACAATAATAGGATGCCAAAATAATCCCAAGTTATCTATCACTAAATATAACACGACGGCTAGTAGACTCCTTTTATTATTATTTAGTTTTTAAAGACTCACTTTTCAGAACATAATATATAAGTGGTTTTCGGTAACAGTAGTATGCCAAAAATGCATTTAAAACAAATCACTATGCAAAACAAATCACGATGTCTATAGTTACTATGTGATGCCCAACTCATGTAAAAGAGAATAATGAAGGATATATCTACCAACTCAGTTCGTGGCTGGGACCTCTCTCTTGTTCAATGGTTGTTCAACAATTGTAATTAGGCATTGAAGAGTGTTTAACAGTGATGTCTGAAATACAAAACAATAAAATATCGTAAGATTTACAATAGTTACAAAATGTGTTCACAACACTGAGTGATTGGATGACAGGTGAATGAATCGTTATGGAATGTAAACATATTGAAAACAATTCATGAATGAGGCAAACAACAAAATGAAATGAGTGATATAATAACAAAGTGGACAAGGAATGAATGAATGAATGAAAAACTGAGTGAATAGATGAATGAATGAATGGATAATGTATGAATGAAAGAATGAAGGGAGGAATAAATGTATGAATGATTGGATAAATGAGTGAATAAACGGATGAATGGATGAATGGATGAATGAATGAATGAATGAATAAATAAATGAATGAACAATGAATGAATGAATAATTTATAAATGAATAAATGAATGAAGGAATGAATCAATAAAATGCTATTCAATTTGAATGAAAGAATGAATGGATAAATTGCTATTCCATTTAAATGAAGAAATGAAAAAGAAAAAAAATTAATCCTGTAAATAGGGAGTTCAATTAAAATATGATCAAGTGGGGCAATTAAGAGTTTTACAATTTAAACTTTAAAGTTAGATTAAATAGATATAAGTAACTAAATAAATTCAATTCTTTATATGTGTCCCCTCCAAAATGTCATGGTCTCAAGTGAGTAAAGAGCTACTCGACTATGCATAAAGATATATGTAGAATGAGGCCCCAGAATTTACTAGTTACTATAAATGAAAAACAATTAACGATTTGTTTACAATGAAATAAAATAATGATGAAATTTAATTAAAAGAGATAAACAGTGATCGTGGTAGTTACAAATAGAGATATGAATACTTTACGTAACTTATGATAATGTATCAGGTTCATAAGTTTACGTTTCCAGGCAGTTGATGGGCTTGGATGATCTATTCCTCTGATAACAGGATTGGACTCGTAAAATTCCACTTCCAGGCAATTGGTAAGGGGTTATAGTGTAGTACAGCGGGCTTGGGTTTGATCCTTGAAGATTATACAATCAAAGTTAAAAGCTCCGGCGTCTTAATGGTGTAGATATAATATCTACAAAGTCCCAAAAGATAAAAATCTTCCAGTATATATATAGGAATAGAGTGACTGGCCGTCCGGCATAGATTGTGGAGAGAAAGTGAGTGTCAAATGTTAGACCTATCAGCTTTTATAATAAGTGGCTACGTGACAGAATGTCGAACGAAAAGTATTCACTAATTAGAAATTAATTCGAGGGAAGGCTATAAAAGGAAAGACGATCTAATATTAGAAGGTAAAGTTTATCTAAGCCTACCGAAATATAACTGGAGTGAGATGAATTCAGTTCTTAATAAAATAAAATTTAATAAGATAATTGTGAACAATCTTTACTGTGACAGTGAGCAAGCGCCTAGAATTAAAATTTAAGCTGAAACGGGGCCTGGTGGTTCTAGTAGCTCAAAGGGGCCGAACCCCCCCCCCCCCCCCCACCCTCTTATTTTTTTTCTCCACCAAGAAGTGATTGGGTAGCTGGGTCCGTTATCCGTTAGTTCTGGCGAAAAGTACTTTGCACTAAATTAGCGTCCTATCGATCCCGGGGGAAGTCAAGAGTTTTTTTACTCCCCCACCTCTCTCTGTCTAACCAGTAGTTATTGAATAGCTGGGTTGGTTAGATCGGGCGGAAAGTACTTTGAGATAGACAAGCGTCCTATGTGAAGGGTAGCAAGCAATTTCTATTGTCCGTTCTGTCTATAGACTCCGGGATAAACTTTGTCTCTATGGGCCAAGTGGCTCATCACTCATAACGACTATTGAACAAGGACAGTAACTGAACATTATCGAAGTGTCGTCGTGTAAAAAGTGTTATGTCCCTTTAGTAGTCATTCTGCCATTACGCTGTCCTGTGTCATTTTCTGTGGTCAACACACATAATATTTAACTCTCTCCTTACCAACTATAGGAAAATTGTCACATTCGTTACGATACAACCAACATTTTTCTTTTTCAGATTTCTTTAGTACATCATAACATTTTAAGAAAATGAACAGTGTGATGTATAGCATGTTTTGCTTAAGAAATTATTTATCGCGAGAACTTAATGATATTGTGTCTGAGTTATAAAAATCTATTTTTGTGATAGTTGGGTGTGAAGTTTTGGGGAAAATCCTGAAAATGGCTGGTAAGGAGAGGGCTAAAGGACGCCTGACAGCGATAGGCAACGGAGAGGAGAATGTATTCATTTTATCATCAAAATCCTTTTCGAACGATGTCGAAAGGACGGTATGTAAAATATCCAAAGGTATCCAAATACATATTATTTTGTTATCGGCCATTGTAATTTTTTTGGTTTGTTTTTTTTTTTTGTTTTGTTTTTGTTTTGTTTTTGTTTTGTTTTTTTTGGAAAGGGGGGGGGGGTTGGTGTTGCTTTTTTTTATTTTTTTATTTGTCTTGTTCCAGTTTTAAAATACTTTCAGAGCCTTCATGCTTTTAAACTACTTGCCTGACAGGGAGAAAGAGTATGAGGCAAGACCTTAAATTTTGAAGTCTTTGATTACAAATGTAAAAAGTTTACATATTATATAATGTAATATATTGTCCTTACAATAACAGAGAGTTGCCAAATACTTCTAGCAGAGAGTGTGATAAAAAATTTGGTTTTCGTCTCCAAGGATGAAATTTACGCGTGAGTACATAAAGAGCGAGGGTCCTAATATATCAGTTGGTAGAGCACCCGATTCACACGCAAAGGGACCAAGATCGATCTAGGGTTTTAGTCGAGATTCTTTCTCCCCCCCCCCCCCCCTGTCCACCCAGCAGTGATTAGGTAGGTCAGGTCTGGCGAAAAGTACCTTGCGATGGACTACCGTCCTATTAAAAGGGTAACAAGCAATTTCTAGTGTCCGTTTCTCTATCTCCATGGGCATAATGGGTCTCAAGGGCGACATAAAGAGTGTTTTGTGGTGTTTTTTCTACAATTGGCTTTTGACCGATAATTATGAAAAATAATCTGAAAACTTAATTCTATGTTCATCTATCCCTATTGACGCGTATTGAGCACGATATAATCACATTTATTCATAACCCAACTGCTATTTATTGTATAATACTATGGCTGACATATTGAAATTGCCTCCAAAACACGTAATAATTGAATTGTGATCGATCGATATCCTGCACACAATGATAGAGAGGCCTATATCACCGTTCAATCAATGAAGTTGGGCCAGTTTGGTCATTCGACCATGACATTAACAATAATGAAAGCAAGATAAAACCGTTTCATTGTGTTCTTATCTGATCCGTCAACATAAATTTGGGGTGCTGCACGGTTCAACAACACGAGTCAGTGACACCGATCAAATAAAGTGGCTATAATCTATTATAACCAGATAACCGACGTGCTCTGGAAATATATGTATTTAAACATTTGGCCAGAAAACTCGTCCTTCAATTATCGATCGATTTAAACGACCTTTATCTTGACAAAAACTCTCTAACCTGGGACTTAAAGGAATACTTCACAAAGTCCCAGGTTTGAGAGTTTTTGCCAAGACGAGGGTCATTTAAATCGATCGATATTTGAAGGACGAGTTTTCTGGCTAAATTTTTTAAAACATGTTTTTTCGGAGTACGGCAATTAACTGGTTAAATCAACCATAACATTATACACAAAGATCCGATGCACATAACAAGCTGCTACAGTCTGAAGGAGAAAAAAATGTATTTAAAATGTTGGTTGGAAAACCCACTATTCAAATATCGATCGATTAAAATGACCCTCCCTTGGCAAAAACTCTCAAACCTGGGACAGCGAAGATTTCTGGCCAAAATTTTAAATACGAATATATCTTCCCTTTTACCTTTTGGGTGTGTGTCTGTGTGTGTGTGTGTGTGTGTGTGTGTGTGTGTGTGTGTGTTTTATCTTTTCTTTCGAAGGGCAGTATTGGCTGCAATGTTTGAATTGCCAGCATGGCTTTATGATCTAGCGGTATGACATTCGGCCTGTGATATGTAGATCAAGGGTTCGAGTCCTGCTCCTGGCGCGGCTCAAATTTGAACCCCTGCGAAAAGCTCTTTATTCAAATTGTGGATATATGGTCTAGTGGTATGACATTCGATTTCGGATCGGAAGGCATTTGGGTCAAATCCCGCTCTGAGCAGCGCAAAATTGAGTCCTTGGAAAAAAGCTCTTTCCTCACATTCTCTAATCGTACTCGAATGTAAAATTAATGCCTGGCCGTTAACAGTGTTGTCTCTTTCGGGAAAAACTCTGTATTTTCGTCTAACAGACATCAGGTCACGTCCTACATGTTAAGTGGTGCTGTTGGCGTTGGTCAGGGACCCCTTGTGAAGCGTTTTGAGCATGTTCAGTGGATATTGCACTAAATAAAAGCTCAATTTTTTAATTTTTAATTTTATCTTTTTCTTTTTTTTTTTTTTTTGGGGGGGGGGGGGGGGGTGTTGGGGGTTTTTTGGGTTTTTTTTTCTATTTTTCTATCGAAATGCGTGCGTCAAATTAGTATCTGATTAATAGAAGCGTTGTTTAATGTCTTGGGACACCTTCTAAAGGGTTTTGAACACAGTTCTTGGATATTGCATTACACAAAAACTCGTGATTGACTTTTGTTTGTTTGTTATTAATGTTTGCGAACGCGCGCAGTGTGTGCTTCCGTGTGTGTGTGTGTGTGTGTGTGTGTGTGTGTGTGTGAGTATGTGTGTGTATGTGTGTGTGTTAGTGTGTGCTTGTGTGTGAATGTGGCAGCTACATTTGGTGGAACTATTTGCTGGGTGATACAGTTTAATGTAGGCCCCAGAATATGGAAGAAAAGTGTAAATTTGGGTGTCTATTTTGATTCAGAAATGAGAATGCCAGCTCACATTTCTGCTCTCTGTAAATCTTTATACTTTCAATTGAAGAAAGTCAGTTCGATCCGACAGTATATTACAGTTGGTTGTCTCCCTCATTTTTTCGAAACTAGATTATTGTAACTCCTTGCTTGTCAACTTGCCTCAGGCTTCTATAAACCAATTACAACTACTGCAAAACAATGCAGCAAGATTAGTTT
This sequence comes from Berghia stephanieae, assembly GCF_034508935.2. Taxonomy (NCBI): domain Eukaryota; kingdom Metazoa; phylum Mollusca; class Gastropoda; order Nudibranchia; family Aeolidiidae; genus Berghia; species Berghia stephanieae. The sequence continues at coordinate 56,394,893 of NC_088362.1, forward strand.
TTGGCAAACGAAAATTTGGTCATGCAACCCCCTTGTTGGCCTCTCTCCATTGGTTGCCCATTGAAAAGCGCACATATTACAAAGCAGCGTTTCTTGTTTATAAGTGTTTGACTGGTATAGCACCGGCATATCTCACAGATCACGTGGTCATGTGTAAATTTGAAAATTACACTTTAAGATTATGTCATGACCAAACAAAAATTTTGGAAAAAAGATCAAGAACAAAATTCGGTGATAGATCGTTTGCTTGTTTCGGCCCCAAGATTTGGAATGAACTACCACGTGGTCTGAAGGAGTGTAAGTCTTTACCTGCCGTTAAAAAGATTTTCAGAACACATCTTTACTGTATTTGTTTTTATTGACACTATGAATACTTGATTTGGCTATGATTTCTTTTTTTTTTTTTTCTAATAATTTATATTGTAAAGTGCCCAGAGCTTGTGTTTTACATGAGAATGAGCGCTGTATAAATGCGTATATTATTATTATTATTATTATTATTATTATTATTATTATTATTATTATTATTATATTTATTATTATTATATTATTACTACTACTACTACTTACTACTATTATTATTATTATATTATTATTATTATTATTATTATTATTATTATTATTATTATTATTTATTATTATTTATTATTATTATTATTATTATTATTATTATTTATATATTATTATTATTATTATCATAATATTATTATTATTAATGCAAAAAAAACTGGTTCCTGTTTTATATAAGAAAAGTGGAGCGGAAAAACACATTAAAACACCCTGCTACAGAAATAGTTATGCCGCCTTTATTATGATTCATTATTAGTACTCAGAAGGACTGGTTAGGTACATACTCCCAAGGATTTTATTTTAAAATTGAGCTTTTATATAGAACAATATCCACTAAACGTGATCAAAGCGATTTACAAAGGGTCCCTGGTCAACAGCAACATTTAACACACGTAGGAAGAGACATTATGCCTGTAAGGCGATATTACATTTTTTCGGAGAGAGACAACGCTGTTAACGGCCAGGTACACATTTGACACCCGAGTCGGCGAGAGAATGTGATTAAAGAGCCTTTTTCCAAGGAATCAACTATGCGCCGAGCGAAGGTCCAACCCAGGACCTTCCGATCCGAAAGCGAGTGTCATACTACTAGACCACATAGCCGCACATTTATTAGGAACCAGAAGAGTACAAGGCATGATGTCACGACTTTTCTTCCCTATTGAATATGCGGCACTAAGTATGGATAGGACGCTAGTACTTTCCGCCAAATCTAACAGATCCAGTTACCCATTCACTGCTGGGTGGACAGGGAGGGTTAGAAAAAACAATTGATGTCGGTCCCTTTACGTGTGAAGCGAGTACTCTAACAACTGAGCTATCGTGACCACCCCCCCCCCCTCCATTCCATCAGGATTTAAGAACCAGAAAAGTAGAAAGTTTGTTGTCAAGAACTTGACAATAATAATTGCAGGAGACAATGATTCGACGCGAGATTAATAATAATAATAATAATAATAATAATAATAATAATAATAATAATAATAATAATAATAATAATAATACACATTTATACAGCGCTCATTCTCGTGTAAAACACAAGCTCTGGGCACTTTACAATATAAATTATCAATTTTGAGTGAAAAAAAAGCAGCAATGCAATGCAATGAATTCATAGCCAAATCAAGGATTCGTAGCGTCAATGAAAGCAAATACAGTAAGGATGTGTCTTGAGATTCTTTTTATAGGCAGGTAAAGATTAAAGGGAATTGTTGGGAAAATAAAAAGGTAGCCCTTCAGAGCCATTCGCCTCATGAAGCCGGAGTTTATCCCGGTTTCTATAGCGTTCGTGAAAAGGTCAATCGCAATTGCTTGCTATGCTTTGTATAGGACGCTAGTCTATTGCACAGTACTTTCCGCCAGATCTAACAGACCCAGCTACCCATTAACTGCTGAGGCGACAGAGAGGTCAGAAGAAAAAAAAATCTAGACTGCACACGAGATTGATCTCGGTCCCTTTGCGTGTGAAGCGAATGCTCTAACAACTGAGCTATCGTGACCCCCCTCCCCCTACCCCATCATTAGGATTTAAGAATCGGAAGAGTGGAAAATTTGAAGTCATGACTTTTTGAATATGCGGATCTAGATAATATCAATTAAATTCTTGATGAAAAGAACTTGACTATAATAATTACAGTGCAGGAGAAAATGATTCGACGCGAATTGTCAAGAAAATAAGGCGGAGGAAAAAAAATGCCAACTTCCATTTTTATTATCCTCACCTGTCGAACAGACAAAAAGGAAGTAAATTAGACTTTAAGACTTTAAAAAGTGAGCTTTTTTCGATAAAGAAAAATATATACTAACGAGTGCGACTAATGGCGCTAATATCATTATGAGGTGAAAGCCAAATAAAAGATAAAATAATAAAATTTGAGCTTTATATAGAGCAATGTCCACTTAATGTGCTCAAAGCGCTTTACAAGGGGTCCCTGGTCACAGCAACCCTTAACACAAGCAAGACAAGACATGACGTCAGTAAGGCGCTAGTATTTTTCCTTTTTGTTACAAAAACAGTTGTGTGTTTATGCTTTCGTTTTTCTTTCTATTGTCGAGTTTGTTTTGTTGTGTTACTTTGCTTGTTTTGTTGTTTTTTTTTTTTGGTT
>NC_088362.1:56405067-56410067 GCF_034508935.2 Berghia stephanieae
AGGATGGGAACATTATCAAGAACCACGCATGTACTATTCACTCTGGCCATCTTGATTCATATACCCACCAAAGGTTGGTAGTGTATTACTCTTGATATTTTCTCTTTTTTAAAAAAAGGTTTGAAGGTATAAGCAGAAAATATGGGTTTACTTCAACAATGAAAAAATAAGATCTGAAAAAGTGTGGTGAAACAGTATCTGAATCTGAATATGAATGTTACTCGAAGTACCAAACAAAGCAAAAAGAAAAATACAAGATAAAAACATACCAATCAATCAGCCTGTCTCGATTAGGAATTGAACCTCAGACCTCCTGATTACGGGCCAGTTTTCTACCCATAATTTAATTCCTCATATTGTAAACACATCAAACAATTTTAAAGAAAATATTGTAAAACTTTTGACTTACATTATTGTGACTAATATGTGTATCGTCATATCATAAGTTCTAGCTCCATTTTGATTAATCTAAGTTTGGTCAATTTTTGACCCTTTCTTTAGACCTCATCCTTGTGTATCATTTCCATGAGATAGGAAAACGAAGGCTAAATATCCACTAAACATACTCAAAGCACTTTTCAAGGAGACTTAACATGTAGGACGAGACATGACGCCTGTTAGGCGATATTACATTTTTTTTTCGAACAGAGACAATGCATGCTGTCAATGACCAGGTTCTCATTTTACACCTTAGTATGGTGAGAGAATGGTTGTAAAGAGCCTTTTCCAAGGACTCAACTATGCGCTACTTGGCACTTGAACCCAGGACCGTCTGATTCGAGGACAAGTGTCATACCACATCAGTAGATCACATAGCCGCACCATTACAGGTAATAATTAGTTAAGAAAAATCAAGGGATTTTATTTTCCTTGTAGAATTGCTGGAATTACGCTAATTGAATTGAAAATTTACTGTTGTTAAGCATTGTATTCTGATAATATTTGTATGATTAATTTCTATATTTTTGTCATTGTCTTTTCTCAACAGTCCATTGCACCAGAGCAATTGCATGTAGTCCGGAAAACAAGACAGAGCCATTAGCATGCACTGATGGAGAGTGGATTCGTATAAAAAGTGAAATCTATGCTGCAAAGCAAAGTGGATCTAACTGTGGAATAAAGATGGGCAAATGCAACAGTTATATTAATGATGTTGGTCTTGTGGCCAACTGCAATGGCCCTGTGACTTCAAATAGCGGCCCATGTAAGGAAGATGTGGATATAAATGGACAAAGGGAAAGAACAAGCTGTTTCAAGGATATAGATGAGATGGCAGTCCTAGTGGATTATGATTGTCTTCCTTGTATGTTGTTTTTGTTTTGTTTTTTTAAATTTTGGTATGAGTGAAACATGTTGATTTCCATTTCATGAGTGATTATTTGTTGCAGTCTGACCTATTTTCAGTTTAATTCCAATTCAAGTCGTGATGCTTAGCATTGATAAAACTGAATGAAAGCTACCATTGCATTCTATAGATACCGTGTTGTAAATCTTAATCAGTGCAGTAAATCTAAAGTGAAAAGGGCAGAACTGTAGAAAGGTTGTTGGCTTCTTCAGTCTTTTTATATATCTAGAACAGAATATTGACCAATAGAAGGAACAAGGTTGACTCACTCAGCTCCGTGTTAATACTTTCAGACCATTAGTTGTGTGATTCTTTCTCACTAAATTCTATCAATCAGTCTATAAAGGTTTAAGTTTACACATAGTTTTATGTGTTGATACAATATATTCTGGCGGGCAGATGTTGTGAGTATTAATATAGATGATATAATTTTGATTTTCATCATTTTTAGAGAAGCCAGTATATTATTATATGAAAAAAGTCATGTTTCCCTTATTTGTAGTTTTGTAATCGAAAAATCCCTATAATTCGGCTAGGTTAGATGGGAGACGTTATATTTTCACTCTACAATCTAAACAATTTTGATACTAGATCTAATGTAGGGTCAAAAATGACTTATTTCTCTCTCCTTTTAGATAGTTACTAGTTTTGTATTCTTCCAAATTAGCCAATACATGATTTTTTACAAATTTCTTTCTCCACAGCATCATCCATCATAGAGATGTGTCAGAATAAGTCAGTGTCGTTCTCACCAAATTCCCCCTATCTTGTTTCCCCGGATTTTTCAGGAACAAATCTTCAGGGTCAAATGTGTTCTTGTAGCATTCAGGTAAACATTATTGAGCTTTTATATTACAAAAAAATTTGAGCTTTTATATAGCGCAATATGCATTAAACATGCTCAAAGTTCTTTATAAGAGGGTTCCCGGACAACAGCAACAGTTAACATGTAGGACGGGACATGACGCTTGTTAGGCCATATTACAATTTTTTCTGACAGAGACAACGCTGTTTAAAGCCAGGTACTCATTCTACACCTGAGTACAGTGCAAGAATGTGAGTAAAGAGCCTTTTCCAATGACTCAACTTTGCATCGAGCGAGGCTCGAACCCAACACCTTCCAATCTGAAAGCGAGTGTCATACCACTAGACCACATAGCCACACATTTTAATATAATATTGGAGGAGAAGATAATTTGAGGCGACCAATGACAGTATTTACATTTTTTTACATTACAGTATTTGGATTGGTTATGGTTATATCATAAATCTCGTTCAAAAAATTGATTTGTTTTATAGTTCTATTTTCTTCATGCATGTCTAGCTTTGTCGATTAACGGTTATCTATCAAACAAAAATCTCATAAAATAATTGATTAATGTTGAGTCCATAAACTGATTGATAAACGATACAGTTAAGTTCTATTAGTTTGATCAAGTACATAATCTGTTTTCAGTTTAAAATTTATTGATAATTCTATATTGCTTATAATCAATAACTACATTTTTTGTTCTTTTTGGAACATCTATTTTACGTCATTTGCCTCCATAAGTTTTAAGATACGGTTTGTGGACATGAAGGTCTGAATAATAATCATCTTCACAAAGTTCTGATTCTTTATCATTTAAAGTAAAGATAATATGTTATTTCTCTGATGCCGTCTGTTTGATCTGATGAAAACTAATGGAAAGCAAGAGATTAAAACATAATTCGTAAATGTTTAAATAAATGTATTCGTAAATGTTTTGTGCGGCTATGTGGTCTTGTGGTATGACACTCGCTTTTGGATCAGGTCCTGGGTTTGAGCCTCACTCGGCGCATAGTTAAGTCCTTGGAAAAGACTTTACTCACATTATCTAATCATACTCAGGTGTAAAATGAGTACCTGGTCATCAACAAAGTTGTCTCTGTCCAAAAAATTGTAGTATCGCCTAATAGGCGTCATGTCTCGTTCTATATGTTACCTGTTGCTGTTGGTCAGGCACTTTGAGCACATTTAGTGAATATTGCGCTATATTAAAAAAGCTCAAAAAAGCTCGATTATATAGAATACATAATATGCATCAAACTAACCAAAATTCTTCATATTCCTCATCTACAGGGAAGTTCAATAAAAATGGAAGCTGTAGATCTAAATGTTAGGAGTGGTCTTTCCTGGTCCAATGATGATGCCAATGACACATCTATACCATCAGCTGTACTGCAGGTGACCAAGGGTGAGAAAACTCTGTGGAGCTCTGATAAGTGTCGAGGTAATCAAGAAATTTGTTGACTACAGAGAAAATTGGAACTCTGTTACAGTGCACATTTTGCTCCTTACTGGCATAGATTTAAAAGTTTGTTTGTTTTTTTTAGGGGGGGGGGGTTTTGTGTGTGTTTGTTTTGTTGTTTGTTTGTTATTTCCTTTCTAAGTGTGAGTAATAAAGCTGGGTTGCTGCATTTAGAATTAACAAAGCGTTCATAATTTCAACCTATCTATCGGACAGGACAAGGTCTGTTTAGATATCGTCATATATTATTTATTACTTTTTGAAAGTTAAGTCAATGTAGCTGAAGCAGTGGAAAACATAATTCTGATTTAAATTAACATTGCTTGATCAGGAATGATTTTTTTCATTCATACCTTTATGAAAAAGTAGTAGTCCTTCCGAGCCATTAGGCCCATGGAGCCGGAGTTTATCCCAGTTTCAATAGAGTGAAATGGACAATAGCAATTGCTTGCTATCCTTTGGATATGACGCTAGTATATTTCAAAGTTCATTCCACCAAATCTAACAGACTCAGTTACCCATTTAATGATGGGTGATCAGAAAAAATCTCGACTGCACCCGGGATAGATTTTGGTCCCTTTGCATGTGAAGCAAGTGCTCTACCAACTGAGCTGTCGAAACCCCCCCCCCTCCCCTTCCTTCCCACCTTTCTGAAAACCTATTAAAATTTAAAATTTTGGTAGCTAGTTCTAACAACATTAGATCAGACTGAAAGTTCTTTGCAAAACTGTATTGTACTATTCAATTACAGTGAGCAATTACCACTCTACTTATCATCTACTAATAGAAAAATACATAGATTATGTCTCGTCATACATGTTAAGTGTTGCTGGTTACATGGGACCCTATTTAAAGCTTTTTGACCACATCAAGTAGATAATTTACCACTGAATTATCAGGACCCACCTATAAATTGAGGTGTCTTGAGCAGAATCCTGAAGGATTAAGAATATATTATATAGTAGTGCGGCTATGTGGTGTTGTGGTATGACACTCGCGTTCGGATCGGAAGGTCCTGGCTTCGAGCCTTGCTCGGCGCATAGATGAGTCCTTGGAAAAAGCTCTTCACTCACATTCTCTCACCATATTCAGGTGTAAAATGAGTACCTGGCCGTTAACAGCAACATGTCAGAAAAAAATTAATAATATTGCCTAAAAGGCATTATGTCTCGTTCTACATTTTACGTGTTGCTGTTAATCATGGACCCCTTGTAAAGCGCTTTGAGCACATTTAGTGGATATTGCGCTATATAAAAGCTCAATTATTTATTATAATTATGATTATTATATTATATGTTATCTGTGTAAAGGAATGAACTTGCAACATCAAATCGACCTATCTAGAGATCAGAAATTTGATGTTGCTGCCATCTATTATGTAGACA
>NC_088362.1:56415067-56432567 GCF_034508935.2 Berghia stephanieae
CAGACTGTTAAAATGTTATAAATGCACATGACATTCGTTAACTACGCACTTCATTTTGCAAATGAGAAAAATCAAAATCAATGTTTCATGTAAAATTTTCCTCAAATTTATGTTTGTTTATATAAAAAGTACCTAATGAAAAAAAATGTGTATATAACAGTTTCAAGAATGAAAAATAAAACAAAAAACATGGGACATTTCAGGCTCAAATTCCTTCTTCAGCCATGTGGTCTTGTGGTATGATACACGCTTTCGGATCGGAAGGTCCCGGGTTCGAGCCACATAGTTGAGCCATTGGAAAAGACTCTTTACTCACTTTCTCTCACCGTACTCAGGTGAAAAATGAGTACCTGGCCGTTAAGAGCATTAGCGTTGTCGGAAAAAATTGTATTATCGCCTAACAAGCATCATGTCTTGTTCTGCATGATACGTGTTGCTGTTGGTCAGGGACCCTTTGCAAAGTGCTTTAAGCACTTTCAGTGGATATTGCGCTATATAAAAGCTCGAGTTTTTTAACAAAAACAGTTGTTTTTGTTATTGGCTGAAGAGGGGACTTCAGCTCAAAACGTTCCGTGTATGGTATTGTTTTGTTTGGGGTTTTTTTTAGCTGAGAGATACATTTTTGTTCATTACTTTTTACATACATTAATGTATTTATGTCTTTATTGCTTTTTGCTGTTGGCTGAAGAAGGGTTTTGAGCCCGAAACATTCCGTGTTTGGTATTTTGTTCTTTTTAAAGCTGTTATATTAATTTTTGTTTATTACTTGTGACAGTTCACAGCTTCTAGTAGCTTAGTATCACTTTGATTTGTTTATAATATGTACGATTTATAATTACCATGTTTTAAATAAAGGAGATCACCTAGGCAGACCTGGTATTTGCATAGATAAATAAGATATGAATTAACACTTTAGATCAGGATCAATACATAATGTTTCCCATATTTATTTGGTTTCAATTGAAAATTTGTTCATTTGATTTATAGATCAGCAATTGCATCGCTCCTTTGGTTTCATTGCCGTCAATTCTCTTATGATAAGAATATTAAGATCTGGGTAAAAATTAAACAAAGTGTTAGAGTTCACAGACTTTATGTTGGGCTCAATCTTGACTTTCTACAAACATATTCTGGGAAAGGCTTTTTGATTGACACTGCTTCTATTTTTAATAATTTTAAATTCACAAAAACTGGATAAATGTCTTTTGTCACAGATGCATACCTTTTTTTTCCTTCTGATGTCCGAAATATTTTTCTTATTATTTCATTTATTTATTTATTTATTTTGGAATGAAAATCTTATTGTGGCTTATCTGCTTAAGGGCCTTACTTTATTTTGATATGACTTCAACTGTAAGATAATGTTATTGATCGTGATTGTATGTTTATTAATCTGGAATAGATGTAATATTGTTTCTTTAGTGTCATATTTGTGTGATACGCATGTTACCAATAAATTAGAGCTGCCAAGTCCTTATAGAGGTCTATATATTATTTGATACTGCTTTAACTCTAAGTGCTCAATTGTTTTTTCCAAATAGTTTTCTTTTGAGGAAAAATATGATCTGTATTTTTTTTTTTCTTGATGGTGAATTCATGTTTCTGTAAATATTGTTTCAATGTTACCAAATTAAAATCTCAAAGTAAGGTATTAGTATTTCCTATTACATTATGATATTTTTCTGATCTTGAACATACTCTCTCAATATTTTATTGTTGACACTCGAATATAAAGATAAAAATGAGCCGACCAAAGTTGACTTTTTGTGAAAACCTACAAGAACGCGCATTCAACCCTTCAAGACAAAAGCAAAAATTCATGATTAGTCGTCCTGATGTTGAAACTGACTTTTTAACACCAAAGCATTTTATAAACTGTCTTGTTTGCCATGCTGAAAGCTAAAATATTTGGACAAGTGTTTATGAAAGGTGCTAGACAAAGCAAGAAAGCAAAATTAAAAAAAAAAAAAAAACATCACAAAAAATCAGTCTACGTCGACTTTCTGATTACAGGTTATCAGATCCCTAGTCGAGGTAGACTGATTTTTTGGGACGTTTTTTTTTTTAAATTTTATTTTTCTTTCTTGCTTTGTCTGGCACCTTTCATACACACTTGTTCAGATCTTATCTTACACCGATGCCTGCTCCTTAATTTCATGCTGAAAGCCTTTGTGATTATATTTATCATTAATATGTATATTTTGTGATTACATCTACCATACTCAGATAATATGATCATACTGTGATAGAATTTGGTCTCACTTACTGATCAACTACAAATTTATAGGTTCCTATTTACCGTTAACCAATTTCCCTTTGTCTTACCTTTTCTTTGATGGTTTAATTGTAATTCTATAACTTTTTACTATCCCATTTTCTTCCTTTTTTAATGGCACTGATATGACCTTAATGTGTTGCAAGAGTCTTAAATCCCTTAACAACAAAAATCACCGTTAACTAGGTCAAGCAACATACTAAAACAAGAGTAAATTTTTTTTTTGTCTCTATGCAATTAAATAATGACATGTGCTGTCATTGTAACACCTTTGCGTAATTATAGATTGTAAAACGATGTGCAATCTTCAAATCTTTTTCTTGTTTCGACAATTCTCTAAATTCCGGACTCTAAATCTCAATAATAGGAACGAAATTGACGTCACTCAGCTCTTTGTTATTGTTTTTAGCCAGACATTTTTATGAATAGTTCTCACTAAATTCTATCTATCAATCAGGCTATAAACGTTCAAGGTTACACATAGCTTTGTATGTTCATACGTTACATCCAGATGGCAGATGTTGTGAGCATTTTTGATAAACGCATAGCATCAATATCGTTTGAACCAAATAAGACAAAGGGATGGAATAAACTGTAAAATGTTCAGAAAATACTGCTGTATTACAAAATTACATCAATTTCTCAAGTTTAGTATTTTTACCATTCCTGGAAGTTTCCTGGCTCACTACACAAATGGGGTAAATGGCTTCTCGTTGTAATTATCATTATTATTTTTATTATTATTATTATTATTATTATTATTATTATTATTATTATTATTATTATTATTATTATTATTATTATTTATTATTATTATTTTAGGTATTATTATTATTATTATTTATCTCATCATCATCATCATCATCATCATCATCATCATCATCATCATCATCATCATCATCATCATCATCATACTACTACTATTACTACTACTACTACTACTACTACTACTACTACTACTACTACTACTACTACTACTACTACTACTACTACTACTACTACTACTACTACTACTACTACTACTACTACTACTACTACTACTACTACTACTACTACTACTACTATACTACTACTACTACTACTACTACTACTACTACTACACACTACTACTACTACTACTACTACTACTACTACTACTGTTATTATTATTATTATTATCATTATATTATTATTATTATTATTATTATTATTATTATTATTATTATTATTATTATTATTAATTATTATTATTATTATTATTATTATTATTATTATTATTATTATTATTATTATTATGATATTACCATTCTTGCTATCATTATTAAAATTAGCTATTCGTGCAGGGCAAGGTGGGGGAATTCCACACCGAAATTTTTCAGTTTATTGTCATAAAGTTTCTATTGATGAGGTGACCACACAAACAATACAAATATCTCACAGGCATTCACACTTGGATTCTGTACAAATAACATTAAAAAAAGGAACGACACTTCAGAAATTCCAAATTTTCTCTTTATTCGCATATTCATCTTTTTTGGGTAATTCCACATCCATCATGACAAGCATGCAAAAACGAGAATAAAACAATAATTAACGTCTGAAATGAACACAACAACAATCTTTGTAGACCATGACATGAGACCAATAGACAAAGGCGGGGTCCCGATAGCTCAGGTGCATGGTCATACGACACCGTCTTTTCTTGTAATTCATCCCCATGGTTATTATTCAAACAGTATTTATAGGCTTCCAAGAATTTTATAAGAAAAGGAATTAGTAAACTATGTTGGGAGCCTCCCTTTGTAAAATCAAACCATTGACATTGCTATGAGACTTGAGAACACGTCATATGACGAACGTTTAGCATTCCTCGATCTAGCTAGTCTCAAATGCAGAGCAATTAAGGGAGACTTAATTCAGCTCTACAAATTAATACATAATATAAATGATATAAATCCATCAATTTTGTTTACATTTTTCCAAGATTACGTATACCAGAGGCGACAAATATAAAATATATATTCCAAGATTTCAGACCAAAATAAGACAGAATTCATTTATTATACGTAAGTGAAAACAAGGAATAGTCTCTGTTTTAACCAAAAAAAAACAAAAAAAACAAAACAAAAAAAACAAAAAAAACATGTTCTTTGAATCAGTTTAGAATCTTAGTTGATATGGAGTTAGTCTCTGAGATTTAAGTATGACTAATATGACATGTTATTTTACTATAAAAAAAGAAGTTAAAAATTAATAATTGATTAATTTCCGAATTCAATTTGATTTTGGTAATTTTTATTTATTTATTTATTTGTTTATTCACTTATTTGTTTGTTTAATTTAGTTATTTATCCATTTATTTATTTACTTATACTTTTAATTGTCATGTGGATAATTATTACATTACTTTCATGATTTTGTAGACTGGTTTGTAAATGTTGGCAAGTAAAATGCATGCCATCTGAAACAATGTTAAATCATGATAATTTATCAGAAACTTATGTATGATTATTATCGTTATTGCTTTCGTGATTATTTTTGTCATTAATATTTCATTGTGCTATGAACTTTGTACATTTAGGATTCATTCGATCATGACCAATTTTCAATTACCAGTTTTCTATGAGAGTATTTTCCGATTTTACATTGCAGTGTTGAAATATTTTTCCTTACATTCCAAGTTGTGTAAAACTGTCTGTGAATAATACAATGCAAGCTATATGAGTTTCTGTAATTATAAACTATTCTTTAGGGCATTTAAAGGTTGATTCCTATATTAAGCCTTTAGTAAGATAAGATAGGATAAGACATAGGATTTTGATCAAATATTTTCACAAAAATGACACGAGAAATTCGACACCTGTTGGGTGTGGAATTTCCCTGACTTGTATGAATCTAAAATAGGCACAGCAACCTACTTAAGGCATCTAGAAAGGTTTGAGGGTAAATTTTACATATCCGATGAATGATTAAGCGTTTCTAGCTTGAGCTTCAAAGTTCAAGAAAATTTAACATTTTGCCATATTTGAAAACCACGAGTGTTGCTTTCAATGGGCTCATAAAAACTAGGAAAATTGTCAGAATTAAACAGTAGTAAAAGTGTCTGCTTCTTGTGTTCAAACAGAAATCAACGGCAGTTAAAACTTTGAACAGTATCCAATGGGTCTTTTTGAGAAGAGCTTGATATAATGAATGTGGGTGTGGAATTCCCCCACCTTAACCTGTATATAACGCGGAACCAATACTTACAATAAATTTGACCTAGGTTCCGAAAGTGCCAATGCCAAAGTGAATTTCCTCCTGTTGCACTGATGGACTAAGCCAGCAAAACCTTTTTGGTTCCAGGAAATAGAACAGGACTTCGACACTACACTCCCAAAATAACACACGAAAGCAAGAAAGACAAACACATACTTTAGCTCACATCTACACAGACATGTTCTTTATTTGTTGGTTGTTTATAAAATGTTTATAAAATTCTGAATACACATTTGATCTCGAGCAATTGTTTTGAAATTTAGAATGTTCGAGATTTCTTCATATCATCTTCCTTTTATAAAAGTTGTTATTCGTCTTTTAAAAATTTACCAATATTGCTTAATCAAATTTGTACATATATAATTTGTATATTCATACATACATGCATATTTATTTGTAGCTATTGTTTATAAATATACAATTTATTCCACTAGCTTGTAATGTGTGGGTGTGTGTGTGTGTGTGTGTGTGTGTGTGTGTGTGTGTGTGTGTGTGATTTTTTTGTTTTGTCCGTTTATATGCAGGAGCTATCACAAGAGTGCTTGCTGCCTGAATGCTTGTTCCGCCTGAGTGCCAGCTTTTCTCAGGAAACAGAAATTCTTTATATCAAATTTGTCAAACTTAGTGCACACTCTGTCTTTTATTATCATTTCTCTTCCATTTGTTTATCCCATTCATTTTTAAATGGGGTAGGGGAGGTTGCAGTGTTTGAAACATTTTTTGGTTATTTCAGCACCAGTATGGAGGCAGATGGTAGAATCGGTAAAATTTCTTGGATTTTTTTTCTTTAAATCGAATGTAGTTCAGTCCTCAACATTAAAATTGATGCCTAACGACGAAGAAAAGAAAAAGTAAAAAAAAACAACAAAAAAAACACAAAAAAAAAAAAAACACAAAAAAAATACTATTGATTGTCTCCCTCTCAGCTAAGGATCCCTGCCAAGATCGGGGGAAAAAAATCCAAAACAAAAGCAGAGAGCACACGGAAAGGGAAAACATATATAAGGGATAGAATACACAGCAAGTGACCTTTCTGTCCACCAGCATGGGAGGGCAGAAGACCCCACCCTTTGATCTGTTTTGTTTTTTGGGGTTTTACGGCACTTGCGACACATTTGGGCCATTTCAGCGCTAGAAAAAATAATAATGGAAGAATATGGGATAGAGAAATAATACTAGAATTACAAGTAAAGGTACCCAAGAAAAAGAAACATAAAGGGGACTGGTTCAAATAGAGAGCAGATGAAGATTTCAAGAGCACACTGCCAGTGTACTTAGTTTGAGATCACCTAAAAGTATCATCCAGACACCAGTACAGGATCCCACCAAGATGAATAACTAAAATGTTTAGAGAATATATCCAAACAGAAAACATAACTAAAAATGCATAACAGAAAGATAATCTACAAGACAAAAAAAAATCGTCTCCCAAAACTAATAATAAACATTTGACTGTTTCCCTCTCAGATGAATAACTCAAATGTTGAGAGAATATATCCAAACAGATTGTTTTGTTGTTTTTAAGGGTTTTACGGTGCTTGCAACACATTTAGGTTATATCAGCGCCAGTAAAAAGGAAGAAAATGGGATAGTAAAAAGTTCTAGAATTACAATTAAAGCACCCAAGAGAAAGTAAGACAAAGGGGAATGGGAACAAATAGGGATCAGATGTAGATTCCAAGAGCATACCACCAATGTACTTAGTTTGAGATCACCTATGTCTCATCCGGACACAAGCACAAAATCCAACAAAGAGGAATACACTCAAATGCTTACATTATACATTAAAAATAACCAATATAATAACAGAGAGATGATTTACAAGGAAAAAAATATCATCTCCCAAAACAATAACTATGCATTTGACTGTTTCCATCTCAGCCAGGACTCCGACGAGGGCCCGGAAAAAAAAACAAGTAATCTCATTCCAAGACAAAGACAGAAAGCTTGTTGGATAAGATATAAGGGGATAGAAGACACAGTATGTACCTCCCTGCCCGCTATGGGAGGTCAGGATCCCCACCCAGTATCCAAACAGAAAACATAACTAAAAATGCATAACAGAAAGATAATCTACAAGAAAAAAAAATCATCTCCCAAAACTAATAATAAACATTTGACTGTTTCCCTCCCAGCTAAGGACTCCGGCAAGGGCAAGGATAAAACCAAGTAATCTCATTCCAAGTCAAAGACAGAAAGCAATTGGGAAACAGCTTTAGGGGTAAAAAAGTCAGTTAGCGACCTCCTTGCCCACTACGGGAGGTCTGGAACCCCATCCAGCACAACAGACTTGATTTGTCCGTTTCCCAGTCCAATGGCTTATCACTAAAAAAAAATAACAACTTGAGCCTTTATTTAGCGCAATATCCACTAAACGTGATTACAAAGGGCCACTGGCCACAGTAACATGTAGAAAGAGACATGCCCCTGTTAGTTAGGCGATACAATTTTTTTCAGACAAAGACAACGCTAAGCTGTCAACGGCCAAGTACTCATTTTACACCTCAATACTGTGAGAGAATGTGAGTAAAGAGCTCAAGTATACGCCGAGCGAAGCTCGAACCCTGGACCTTCCGATCAGAAAGCAAGTGTCACACTAGACCACAAAGCCGCACAAAAGGGGGAAAAAAGTCATGCTTTGAAAATAATATAGCTAACCTCTTTTATTCCAAGAACCAAAAATAAAACATGATCAGACATGACGTATAAATCAAATAAATAATACAAATACGTCCATTTCCTAGAATTTGTGAATCAGAAGAGAGAGAGAAAACAAACAAAAAAGTAATTGAAATCTACCATTATAATACTATAACTTATAGTATAAGATATGCATAATGGCCAGAGTATCTCTAGCTATTATTAAAAAAAACTACCAGAAATAAATCACAAAATGATCATGTCTGTGTGAAACACTAGAGGATGCGCAAAACGTCTTGTTTGTTTGTTTGTTTTTAAGGGTTTTACGGCGCTTCCAACACATTTAGGTTATATCAGCGCCAGTAAAAAGGAAGAAAATTGGATAGTAAAAAGTTATAGAATTACAATTAAAGCACCCAAGAAAAAGTAAGACGTAGGGAACTAGGAACAAATAGGGATCAGATGTAGATTCCAAGAGCATACCACCAATGTACTTAGTTTGAGATCACCTATAAGTCTCATCCGGACACAAGCACAAAATCCAACAAAGAGGAATACACTCAAATGCTTACATTATACATTGGAAATAACAATTATAATAATACACAACAGAGAGATGATTTACAAGGAAAAAAACATCATCTCCCAAAACAATAACTATGCATTTGACTGTTTCCCTCCGAGCTAGGACTCCGGCCAGGGCCAGGATAAAACCAAGTAATCTCATTCCAAGACAAAGACAGAATAAGGGGATAGAAGACACAGTATGTACCCCCCTGCCCACTATGGGAGGTCAGGAACCCCACCCATCAAAACGTCTTGCATTCATCACAAAAATATTACAGACGAATCGACACAGATATGTGTCATTGTTGGATAGCAATCTATTTTTAGACGTTTAACCAAAAACAAATATAAAATACGAAATATGAAAATGGCAACGTATCAATTAAACTCATATTACTTTAAATCACTTGCTGAATATAATCATTATAGAGATCACAAGGACAAATTTAATAATTGTGTAAAGTAAAGGTGTCATAAATTCTTTAAAAAACAATTTCCAATTTGTTCATTTGCTTATCTGGCTTTAGGATTTTTCCAAAATAAATTAAAAGACAATAAGGATTTAACAAAAACATGGAACTAAAGTAGAGTCGTGGTCTTGATTTGTAGTATTATTAAATGTCCGTAGGGTTTTAGTCCTATTTTAGAAACCCAAACCATGTCACAGCTAAGTCAAAACATCGCTAGAGCTGCGTTGCTGTTTTTGTAATCTAAAAAGGCCATAAAAGTTTTAATCCTATTCTATTAGCCTAAACCATCTCAACGTTAAGTCAAGACATCCCTAGAGTCGTGTTGCTGATTTGTAATTACTAAATGTCCATAAGGTTTTAGTCCTATTCAATTAGCCTAAACCATGTCAAAGTTAAGTCAAAACATCGCTGGAGTAGTGTTGCTGATTTGTAATTTTAAAAAGCCCATAAAAGTTTTAGTTCTAATCTAATTGTTTTTAAGGGTTTTACGGCACTTGCAACACATTAAGGTCATATCAACCCCAGTAAAAAGGAAGATAACTGGAAAGTAAAAACATTCCAGATGTATAATTAAAAGGACTTGAGGAAAAAAGTAAGACAAAGGGGAATAATTAAAATAGGGAACAGATGTAGATTGCAAGAGCACGCCATCAGTGTGCTTAGTTTGAGATCACCTAAAAGTCTCACCCAGACACAAGATTCCAAAAGAGGAATACACTCAAGTGTTTACAAATCAATAAAGTTTAAAATGATGATTTACAATTTAAAAAATATCATCGCCCAAAACTAAACATTCGATTGTTTTCCTCCAGGCCAAGGACTCCAGACAAATCTAAGACATCTCATTCGACGACAACCACAGAAAGCAATAAGAAAACAGGTATAGGGGTATAGAAGACACAGCATGTACCTCCCTGACTACTATGGGAGGTCAGGATCCCCACCCAGCTATTATAATAGGCTAATAACCCATCTCAAAGTTAAGTGCAATTAAAATACTTAATCATCTGTTTAGCCAATATCCACAATGTTGTGCTCTATGGCGTTCTACAATTAATAATACTACAAATAAATAGGATGGTGCAATGAAATGTGTCCATGATAAATGATTACAAGTGGGTGAAAGGAATAATTAATGAAATTATTATAAATGCGGAATTAATGACAAATGTGATAATTTTTTACTGTAAAGCACTACCCAAAATGTTTTTGTTTTTAAGGGTTTTACGGCGCTTGCAACACATTTAGGTTATGTCAGTGCCAGTAAAAAGGAAGAAAATGGGATAGTAAAAAGTTCTAGAATTACAAATAAAGCACCAAAGAAAAAGTAAGACATAGGGGAACTGGGAACAAACAGGGATCAGATGTAGATTCCAAGAGCACACTATCAAAGGGTACTTAGTTTGAGACCACCTGTAAGTCTCATCCGGACACAAGCACAAAATCCAACAAAGAGGAATACACTCAAATGCTTACATTATAAATTCAAAATAACAAATATAATAATACATAACAGAGAGATGATTTACAAGGAAAAAAATATCTCCAAAAACAATAACTATGCATTTGACTATTTCCCTCCAACAAGGACTCGGCCAGGGCCAGGACAAAACCAAGTAATCTCATTCCAAGACAAAGACAGAAAGCATGTTGGAAAACAGATATAAGGGGATAGAAGACACAGTATGTACCCCCCTGCCCACTATGGGAGGTCAAGAACCCCACCCAGCTACCCAAAATGCCTCAACTTTACAATGCTCAATATGAATGAAAATCGAACAAAATTATGTGGTCATTGCCCATTTAAGTGAACACAAGTGTTCAGAGCATTGAAGGGAATAATTTACCTTTAATTTCTGCAACCAATTCTATTAATAATCTAAAGGGTAGAAAGATCAGTCCTTGATTGTTTCTTTAATAATTAAACATTTATTGTTCGTGAAGATGATTTGACTTATTCTATTGGTAAAACAGTACACCAGAAATTTAAAAAAAAATCTTTTAGAAAAACCTTCCAACAAAAACAAACAACGAATGCTCAAAATTATACTAAAAATATAAAGTTTATAGAGCAACATGACACAACCATTGACTACTTTTGAAATGACGAAAAGGAACCTGAATCCAATGCCTTTACAGGCAATTTCTTGGCTACATAATGACATATATATCAAATAAATTTACTCCCACTTACAAAACAAAAATGTTTCTGGTCCAAATCAACACATGGTTGAAATCACCACTTGTAATCTAGGAAAATACATGGTGATAGAGAGGATGGCAAAAACAAAACAAAACAAAAAAACTTGCACAAAACTTGTACACAAGGACTACTGAACTAGATAAAGATATGACCAAAGCTAATCAAAAAGGAATGACGAACATTCATAAGAAGCAACGTATCTGAAACAACTGACATTATCAATATTCATTATTTCTTCTCATAATGTTTTTCTCTTTCTTGCAGGTTGATTCTCATGTTTATAAAAGGAATGGAGTCCTGATGTGAATTAGTAGAGTACAACTTTTCATCACTCTTCACTTGTATTAATCAATTAAACAACAAATAGCAATGGATACGAAAAGGATGTGTAGGAGTGTGCTACATGTCAAAACAAAATAAAAAATAAATGTAACCTTTTTATATAGCACATTTTCCACCAAATTATGTGCTCACAGCGCTTTACAAGGGAACCTCGGCCAACAGCAATACTTAAAAAATAGGACAAGACACATTGCGTATTAGGCGCTATTACAATTATTTGTTTGATAGAGACAAAGCTGTGACTGGTCAGGCACCCATTTTACACCTGAGTGAGGTGACACAATGCCAGTAAAGAGCCTTTTCCAAGGACTCAACTTTGCACCACCTGGAGGGGGACTTGAACAGGGGACCTACAGGTCTAATGGTGAGTGTTGAAGCATAAAATCACACAAAAACATGGGCAACACTATTATAACATGGCTGAATGTGACTGTGACCCTCACTATGGGCCTAATCTTAACAAAACAACAGATATCTGACAAATTCTAAACAAAGACCTATTGCCTTACAAAAAAATGAAGCAAAGATACATCTATGCAATAAATACAAAAATAAGGTAATAAAATTAAAGCATAAATATGATTGCTAATAACAAAATGTATATAATATATGATGTTAAAATTTACAAAAGAAAGCTTGACACCACATACTATCAGATACTTTTTTTTTCTCTATCCACCCCTCTCAGTGAAAAACAAAAAAACAAAGGAAAAGAAGAGAATTTGTTTTGTATTAGTTTTGTTCATTTTTTTAAAATAACGGTTATCACCACACACTTCATTTCAGCATCAGTAAAAGGGAAGCTGGTAAAGAAGAATAGAGAAGTGATCTTCTCAATTTACCATAGGGGATCAAAGATCTCACCCAGAAAGCTTGCATTAAATTATGACCAAAACAACCCTCATAACACTTTCTGATGAGAATTCTTGATCGAGAGCAAGAAATCATATGACAAGAACAATTTGCAACATGTTTTATTTTTCTAGATTTAACCAGTTGACTGTCGTTCTCCGGTAAAACTTGTATTCAAAAATTTGGCCAGAAAAGTCGTCCTACAGATATCAATCGATTTAAATGATATTGTTTGTTTTGTTTTTAAGGGTTTTACGGCGCTTGCAACACCTTTAGGTTATATCAGCGCCAGTAAAAAGGAAGAAAATGGGACAGTAAAAAGTTCTAGAACTACAATTAAAGCACCCAAGAAAAAGTAAGACATAGGGGAACTGGGAACAAATAGGGATCAGATGTAGATTCCAAGAGCATACCACCAATGCACCTAGTTTGAGATCACTTATAAGTCTCATCCAGACACAAGCACAAAATCCAACAAAGAGGAATACACTCAAATGCCTACATCATACATTAAAATAACAATAATACATTACAGAGAGATGATTTACAAGGAAAAAAATATCATCTCCCAAAACAATTACTATGCATTTGACTGTTTCCCTCCCATCTAGGACTCCGGCCAGGGCCAGGACAAAACCAAGTAATCTCATGCCAAGACAAAGACAGAAAGCAAGTTGGAAAACAGATATAAGGGGATAGAAGACACAGTATCTACCCCCCTGCCCACTATGGAGGTCAGGGTCCCCACCCAGTAAATGATATTCATCTTGGAAAAAAAAAAGTTGTTTTTTTTTTTTGTCAAGACAAGTGATAATTGAAGTCGATCGATATTGAAGGACTAGTTTTCTGGCCAAACTTTTGAATACGAGATGTTCCAGTGTATAGCAGTCAACTGGTTTAGCATAAATTTGGACATAGCTGAAATCGCTTTGAGCTGGCACTACAATGGAATGCATGAGAATTAAATGAGTCGTTTTGACCAACACATATCAATGCATGAATTGTACAAAGGAAAACCAATAAACACAATTACTATTGGTTAATGGTATAAATATATACAAAGATTTGGAAAGGGCAGGGCACCTGTCAATGTTGCCTGGACAAGATTATATCTTTGCAAATATAATTTGCCTTTATTATTTTACATTATACTGTCTACAAAATCTTCTTGCTTAACCCTCTCCTTACCAACGATAAGAAAATCATCACATTCGTTACAATAAAACCAACACTTTTCTCTTTCAGATTTCTTTTATCGATCACAAAATTTAAAGAAAATTTCAACTTTTTAACTTTTTGTGTTGCTTGTTTTGCTGAACAAAAATATAAACAGCGTGTATTTAATCCTTTTGAGTTTAGAGTTTAAATGTTGGATGGATATGAAGCATTGCAGAAAATGGTCAGCAAGAAGAGAGTTAAAGCAGCTAAGTCAAGTTGTCAAAATGTTTCAGACAATATTGATGATAAATACGAACCTTCAACACCAGACATCACTAATCAAGCATTACCATGATAACATGAGCCATACTTGGATATTACAATTCTACTTTTGGCTAATTTTTAAAACTGGGATATTATAAAATTTAACCATAATTTTTTTCAAAACTGACAATACGTAATTTTTTTTTTCACCATAAAGGTGTTTAATACCCTGGTTAAATTCTATATGCTTTAAATCAAAACAGCGTTTTTCACTGTTTTCAAAGCCTATATTTTTATAAATAGTCAACCGACCCTTGTGACCATAAGTTATATCTTCTATAAATTTTTTTGCAAGCGACTGCAACAACAATTTTCTCTCTTAAATTTTATTTTTATTTTTAATTAGAAGTTTAGCAACGACTGCCAAATTTATAGTCCTCTCGGCAGTATACAGAAAAATGGTCATATCAATTTAAATACGAGCAGTAAAACATGAAATTCAATCTATACACTTGGCAATACACTGAAATGGAAGTAACAATTTTGTGAACAGTTCAAGATAAAGAAAGCTTTTTGTCTTTTATTTACCTATTGACATGAACAATAGTGCAAAGGCCCAGACTTTCTTTGAATTTATCAATACTGTTTAAGGCATGAGATTATCGTATCACAATACTCACATCACTTATTACACAACAATAACATTTGCCGTGTTCATTTCCTTTTGTGACGAAACCATCATATATATATAAAAAAAATAGATTCTTCTTACAATCTTGCTTTTTGGAATTCTGGACATGTTCTCTTGTCGCAAGAGTGTAAGAATTTATTTTTTTAATTCTACCCTTCAGTCGATTCTGATTTTGCAACCTATGAATAAAAGATATTTTCAAAAATATTTAAATGATATTTCTTTATTTTAAACATCTAACATTAGTGATATTTAATATTGAAACTTGATACCATTACGCATTACAATTCATGGTGAGGGGTAGAATAGAGATATGCAACATTATTGTGATGATATCTTCTCCTGGTCACAAGATAAAATATAAAGTTGTTACCCTGTATAGAAATATTTCATTATCAAAGAGGCCTTTCAATGTAATCGACAAGACAGTCTTATTGCAAGTCTCAATTCACATGGATAAGCTTCATTGCACTGTCTTTCCAAAACTATCTGATCAACAGGAGCATTTACATTTCTAAGTTATATATAAAGTTCTATTGCCACAAAAAATCACTAAAATCTCATTTCCTGTGAACCAGTATTAGAACTGGAGCTTTTATGACATCGCACACACATAAATTTAAAAAATAAAATAAATCAACAGGACATTTTCTTGTACAGAAACACTTCAGCAGTTTGCTATTATCTTGTCTTTATGAGATTTCACGAATGAGTCTATTGAGTTTGACATTTCATTTAAATTGTAATCATTTTGGTCAAAATTCAAAACCATGTTAAAACCTTTATAATGGATAGATAACATTCCTTGTAATCTTCATGTTTCAGATATATTTTACAAATGCACCAAAATATATGCAATATTAGAAAATTATTATCAAAAAATGAAATTATCGACAAAAATATCTTTTCTCTTGAAAACATTATTTTTTATAAAGAGGACTAAGCTATAAAAGAAAAATTAAGTAGGCAATTCCATTTTTTAAAATATGGAATTTTTTATACAAGTGACGAGTATTTACCTCAATATATAGTGAAGCCTTAAGGAGGCTCGTGGGTGTAAATGGGGCTTAGTTTGGGTGAAAATTATCAAATTTTGGAAATAACTGATTTTTATCAATTTATTCATTCCTTATTTCATTTCAACCCATATTTTTGCTGAATGAATAGTTTAAAACAGTAAAAAAAATTCAGTTCAAAACCCCTACCCAACGTCAGTGGGCTCAAAATCGGATACATATTGCGCTTTTTCCCAAAACTTATCTTATCACCATAAACGTTTTTTGGGACTTGACCATTTATCTAATTTCAATGCTAGAGCTGGCTACTTTGAATTTGTTTCTATTTAATAGTTTTGGAGTAAAAAATATTTTATATTTAAATATTGTTTTAAAAAAGTGAGGAAATGCTATTCAAATTTAAAAAAAAAAAAAAAGCCTTTGAGAGTGAATATCTACAAAATTAAGTAGCCAGGTATTTACAACTATGCTTAAACCATATATAACAATTTTAAAAACCAAAAGCAAAGAAGGAATAATAAAATGGTAGAGTCCCAAAAACTTGTTTATTTTCCAAGATGGCCAATCATTTTTTTAACCAGCATTAATTTGATCAAATCTTCCAGATTAAGGATGTTGGTAATTTTAGTATCGAGCCCCCTTAACAAGCTTGAGAAAAACGATGACAGGGAAGAAAATAGTGCAATAATATTTTTTTAGGCAAATAGGACCAGATCATCGTGGCTAATGTTGGGGATATCATTACACAAATTATATCACCTCTAACAATGTTAATGAATCCAAAAATAAACAAACAAAAAAAAATGTGTATAACCTACCAAAAAAATCAAAACCATAGCTCAATATAAAAGAAAATATGACAAATTTTGTTCATGCTGTTTTGTGTGTTTATTTTAATAGATAAAAGATTTTATAAAATAATAATAAAGACATGAAAAAGAGAATCTCCGAAAGTCACCTGAAGTCATGTAAATAATCATCAATTAAAAAAATTAGAAATGGGAAATATGAAGCTAGATGAGACTTTTCACAGTGCTTCAAATACAAAACAAAAAGAAGAAAGAATTATAGAATCTTATGAAGACTTATAAATAGATTTCTTAAAAACACACAAAACATAAGTTGCGATGAGCACTGGAATCATACATGAAAGAACACAAGAAATGATTTAAGGCACAGAAACAATCATCTGTTTTGGCCTCGTGGAATGCACACGATGAAGACTTTGGCAGTAAACAGGGCACAGTGTTATGCATTGTGCCTTCTCATTACTAACACATTCATGCAATTTTTTCCTATAAAATTTGTTTTGGTCAACATGTTTTAACTATTTATAAACAAACTCCCCAATTTTTGAAGTATCAAATAATAACACAAAGTGGAACTGGATATTCAAATATAGACGCATCTATTTCATGCCTATTGAAAATGAAAAAAAATTCCATTTCAAAATCGTATATAAACCACAGCTGATATGATCAACAACTTTCATTAATATCAAAATTTTATAATCAGATCTTAGTATTTCAGCAACAGAAAAATTAAATATCATTGTACATGCACACATAGACATATATATAAATGATTAAAAGTAAAGCTATGGTTGTAATGCATCTTGTAAAGCACCACTGAGTTTCCTAACACGCCGTGTTTGAAACTTTAAAAAAGGGCAGTGATAATCTAAGAGATGGTTTTTTTTGGTTCTAAATTTACTTAAGCCACACTTGAAGATATGGTTGTGATTCTAAAGAACATCAATATCACTGCTAAATGTCAATTGAAAGT
>NC_088362.1:56437567-56457567 GCF_034508935.2 Berghia stephanieae
GGCCTTGTGTCACTTTTGACATTTGGTGCCACCTGTCTAGGCTGACGTCCTAAAAATGCGAGTGTCACCAAAATTTATGCAACTGAGCACAGGTTTCAAAATTTGACATAAGACATGATGGAGATTATTTCATCCATCTACCCTGGAGCCACCCAGGAGTGCTTTTCATGGGTGCCAGCAGGAAGAAGTGCTGAAACCATCACCGTTTTTATACCATTATCAAATGATTACACAGCAAACATATTGACACAATGAGGAAATTAATTTGATTTTAAAACCAACTAAATTTTTACCGATGCTATTAGGTTATTTTACTCAAAACACTGAAACCGGAGGTATTTGACTTCGAGATACCGCGAAACCGGAATTCCGGCATGAACTGGAAAACTGGCACCCATGGTGCTTTTCATAGAAAAAGATTTGACACTGCAAAAACAGCAGAACATTTCAAAGAAAATCCCAAAATCCCTTAATTCCACGGATCGCAGAAGAGTATCATCACTGCTCAATTGTGTGGTGAGTGCTTCTCTCTTCTCTTTTCGTTATCAGGGATGCCCTTGGCTAAAATTTATAAAAGCCTGAAACTTTTTCTTGTAAAGACCAAATAATTATGAAAATACTTCATGCAACGCTTCACCATCAAATGATATCACCCTTAAATCATAGAAAAGGATACATATCCATCTTATTCCCCCTTAACTGTTCCCTTTAAACAAACAATATTCAAAAAAAAAAAAGTCAACTCGGCTATGTGGTCTTGTGGTATGACGCTCGCTTTCGGACCGGAAGGTCCTGGGTTCGAGCCTCGCTCGGTGCATAATTGACTCCTTGGAAAAGGCTCTTTACTCACAGTCTCACCTTACTCAGGTGTAAAACGAGTACCTGGCCATTTACAGCGTTGTCTCTATTGTCCGAAAAAATTGTAATATTGCCCGATAGGCGTCATGTCACGTCTTACATGTTAAGTGTTGCTGTTGGCTAGGGATGACTTGTAAAGAGCTTTGAGCATGTTTAGTGGATATTGCGCGATACATATATATATATATATATATATATATTTTTAAAAAAAAAGCTCAAAAAGCTCAACTCACCAATACCGACAAAGGTCAGCGGGAAGATTTCAAAAAGTCGGTTTTCAGGCTTTAGCCATAAAAAGAGCATCCCTGTGTCATGTAAAATAAATGAATATCATTCTTACCTAAAGGTGTAGGAGATGTAGTTGTGGAGGTATTCTGGGGAGCAGTCGTTGTGGTATTTTCAGGACCAGTTGTCGAACTTGAAGTGGTAGTTGCATCAGTAGTAGTAGTTGAAGATTTTGTAGTTGTTGTATTCCCAGTAGTCGATGTAGTTGGTTGGGTGGAAGTAGTTGCATTTGTGGAGGTGGAAGTTGTACTTGTGGTGGAGGTACTGGTTGTAGAATTGGTGGACGTTTCAGTAGTGGAGGTGGTGGTGGTCGTGTTTTGTGGTGGAGAGGTGGTAGAGGTAGTCTTGGAAGTCGTGGATGTGGTGGTGGAGGCAGTGGAATTTGATGTAGTGGTAGTAGGGGTGGTCTTAGTTGGAGTTGTTGCAGATGGTGTTGATGTAGTTGAAGTAGTAGTGACAGTCGTTTCTTTGCTGGTTATCTCAGCTCCTGTAATTAAAATCAAAAACTTAATTTTCTGGGGATCAAAAATGTTTTAAAATACTGGTAAAGAAAAGAAATGGTATCATACCACAATAGAGTACTGACAAGTGGGTTCACAAAGGCACAAGTCAGTGATTGGATAAATGCTTCAAATCATAGTTGTCGTGTTCTTTGCTAAAAGAAGGATTGGAATTCTCACTACCACCGAAGCTAGTTTTTTATCTTGCATTGTCCCACCTATTGATCACTTCTCGGGATGGAAGAGTATTGTAACAGAATCAAAGTGGCGGAACCAGGATTCGAACCCACAACGTCGATTCTGGTAAAACTTCCAGGGCAGACGACTAAACCATTCGACCATGAGACCCACTTCGAAGTCGATTGTGTATATGTAGTAACAACTGATTTAATGTTGGTTAATTTTATGGTTTTATAGATATTTTATTAACTTTCCTTATTTCTATGTGCATTCGGAAACATTCCATATTCTGGAATGTAGATAATTGTTTAAATTAAAAGAGCGGAGTTTCAAATATGCGTCTGGGGATAACGAATTTTCATTATCCCAGACAAGTGTCTGGGGATAATCACAGCGAAGAAGAAAACCAGGAACTGTAGTAAACTGTAACCAAATGAATGGCAATGACAGAGTGTCGTAATGAAATGAATTCCCTTTATTTTGATGATTAATTTTAATTTATCATAATTTCTGTAAATAAACACCCAAGATATATCCATTTAACCAAGCCATGGTTTTAGCCTGCGAATCACAAACGACGACTAGCAGTCAAGCAGGTCATGGGAGAACTGTGACACACAGATTTTTTTTAGCCCATCATTAGGTAGTCGCATCGCCCGGGCTGAGCCGCTGATCGAGCCCCGATATCGATGTTACGGCTCTGGAGTGAAAATTGTGTTAACCGGTGAACATAGTTTTACTTCCATTGCCGTGGAATCGCTTCCTGTGCACTAATTTCGTCACTTCCGGTCTCATTTTAAAGAGGAGAAGCCAGCGCATCAGGCGGCGTTTTCAGATTTTTAATCCGTTCATTCTTTGTTCAGATGCCAGCTGTTTGAAAATTTGGTAAGTTTTAACTTCATTTTAAATACATTTTTCATTATATTACCTATTTTTAATTAATGTTATATTATTCGCCAACCATTTTTCTCTATTTGTGTGAATTTTGGTGGTGATTGATGCTGGCGAAAGCGTCTTTTAGTGACTTTAAATACGATGCGTGTTCATGAAGTTGGCGACGGCCAACCAGGATTGCCTCTCGATGTATCCCCGAGTCTCCTGTGTACAGTGCAGTCTGTAAACTATCGACTGCTTTTGCTTTTGTGACTTGTATAAATAATTTCAAGCTGAATAATTGCTGTAAAAAGACTGAAAATAGTCCCATCCATAATTTTAGTTTTATTTTATGAATGAATGTTGAAACTGAAATGACTTTTTAACTGGGATGATACCGGACAACTAAAAATTATGTTCCACTGATATTATTTTTTATCTTTTATTTTTGTTTGTTCTGCAGGTTAAGTGTGTTGGTTTAATTTAATGTGGTTAATTTCAATACAAATAATACAGAATAGCATAATAGAGTCAATTCAAGTGAAAGTATATTTCATTCATTACTTTACTCTTTACCACAACAAAAATTATTATATAACTTTTAATTTTGTTGATTTAATCATAATCGAAGTACTTTTTTTGTTTTCAGAGTCAGACGTTCATTATGACACCACATTTTCATGTTTCATTTCCTGCCTTGTATTTTTAAATATGAAATTGAAATAACAATATGAATTTGATTGTCTGCCACTCCAACTCCCGTCGTCTGCCGCCTCGAACTCCAGTCGTCTGTCTTGTATTTTTAAATATGAGATTGAAATAACAACATGAATTTGATTGTCTGCCACCTCCAACTCCAGTCGTCTGCCTCCTCCAGCTCCAATAATCTGCCTTGTATTTTTAAATATGAAATTGAAATAACAACATGAATTTGATTGTCTGCCACCTCCAACTCCAGTCGTCTGCCGCCTCTAACTCCAGTCGTCTGTCTTGTATTTTTAAATATGAGATTGAAATAACAACATGAATTTGATTGTCTGCCTCCTCCAGCTCCAATAATCTGCCTTGTATTTTTAAATATGAAATTGAAATAACAACATGAATTTGATTGTCTGCCACCTCCAACTCCAGTCGTCTGTCTTGTATTTTTAAATATGAGATTGAAATAACAACATGAATTTGATTGTCTGTCACCTCCAACTCCAGTCGTCTGCCGTCTCGAACTCCAGTCGTCTGTCTTGTATTTCTAAATATGAGATTGAAATAACAACATGAATTTGATTGTCTGCCACCTCCAGCTCCTATAATCTGCTTTGTATTTTTGAATATATGAAATTGTAATAACAACATGAATTTGATTGTCTGCCACCTCCAACTCCCGTCGTCTGCCGCCTCCAGCTCCAATAAATCTGCCTTGTATTTTTAAATATGAGATTGAAATAACAACATGAATTTGATTGTCTGCCACCTCCAACTCCCGTCATCTGCCTCCTCAGCTCCAATAATCTGCCTTGTATTTTTAAATATGAAATTGAAATAACAACATGAATTTGATTGTCTGCCACCTCCAACTCCAGTCGTCTGCCGCCTCTAACTCCAGTTGTCTGTCTTGTATTTTTAAATATGAGATTGAAATAACAACATGAATTTGATTGTCTGCCTCCTCCAGCTCCAATATTCTGCCTTGTATTTTTAAATATGAAATTGAAATAACAACATGAATTTGATTGTCTGCCACCTCCAACTCCAGTCGTCTGCCGCCTCGAACTCCAGTCGTTTGCCGCCTCGAACTCCAGTCGTCTGTCTTGTATTTTGAAATATGAGATTGAAATAACAACATGAATTTGATTGTCTGCCACCTCCAACTCCGTCGTCTGCCGCTTCCAGCTCCAATAATCTGCCTTGTATTTTTAAATATGAAATTGAAATAACAACATGAATTTGATCATCTGCCGCCTCCAGCTCCAATAATCTATATTGTATTTTTAAATGTGAAATTGAAGTAACAACATGAATTCGATCGTCAGTCTCCCCCAACTACTTCTGTATCATTGCTTGGACTTCGATGTATTTATTCAGTATCATTACCTGGATATTGCCTGTGTCTACATTCCATGCAGCCAACAACCCATAGTGCCTAGATTTTGTTGTCTTCTGTCTTTTGCCACATCTCAGCCATCTTATGGATTTAAGCGAGTCAGTACGTGAGTACCCTTTAATTATCTGTTCTCTTAGTGATGTTGAATGCAAAGCAATTATCAAATTTTCTAAAGTTCATTTCAATTTTAATGTAGTTTAATAGTTAGTCATATGATACATCTCTTCGAGATGTTCAGTTTGATATATGACATGCCTATGTTGCAGAAAGTTTGCAAAGTGTCGGTATTTATCGGCTTATTGTTTGTTATTATGTAATATGTTACGTAATATTCAATTTTGCATTTTCAGGTTAAGTTTTCTCTACCACTCTTATGTAGTTCTTGTTTTTAATTTTGCATTTTTATCACTGACCATGTTTGCATATATAAAGCGGCAAGCTTGTTTCTCCCGAGTACTGTTGGTGCCCAAATGTCTTGTCCAAGGATGCAAAAACATTGGGCAGTACATTTGCAAGTTGCATTTACTGACTCTTGTTCAACTTTATTTCTAGCCCTGTTCATTGTTTTTTTGTTATTTTTCTTCTCTCCGAATACCAGTCATCTTTCGTCTGTTGCTCATTTGCCAATGCCAAATATTAAGTGCCTTCCCCAAGGACACAACTTTAGTGTCTAAATTCATACGTTTACGCTCCTTTCCTCTTGTTTTAACAATTTTTGTGTTCAAAATTAATCATAGCCATAGTATTGTAAGCATGCTCTGGAAGAAGACCACCCTCAAATCTGTTTTTAAAGTTATTATCCATTCCTCGCGCCTTTTTTTTCATTTTCTAGGATTATGTAATTGCATGACGTTGCATAATATTGCATAATAATCATTTAATTTTTTAAAAAATTGCTTCGTCTTTCCTTTGCGATCATTTTGATATATGGTTTTATATGTATTCCAACCCAAATAACCGTGATTTTCCATTTCCCCGCTTTTCGGTTGCTCTCTGGTCACAGTTTTAGTTTCTTTTTTCCTCTTAAATTATATTAAGTATTTTGGTCCACTTTTGCGGACTAATAATCCCGTAACTTTGGTTCTAATTGTCACATTGTCATAATTTTGGTACCATTGAAACGTGTATTTCTTGCAGAATAGCATGAGACTATTTTGAAAACAATTGCTGCAATCTCAAATTTTCATGCAACTACCTACATCATCTAAGTCTAAGTTCCTTCAATTCAACTTAAATCAGACAAAATGACGGAAGGAAGGTCAACCTCTTGCGGTCACTTGATATCCAGATCATTATAAAAACCGTTTAATATTTTAAAAATAAATTGGTAAAAGAATCATAACAAAGGACACTCACCGACATGCACGGCAATGGCACAGAAAACGCTGATCAAGCTTATCGTCACCACAGTGGTTGAGAACAAGTTGCGACCCATGATGATTGTTAACCGTTTTTAATTATACAAACAATAAATTACAAATGATGGAGTTAATTGCAATATCAATCAAAGACACAATGATTCTTAACCAATTGAATTCAATTTAATACGTTGACAATTATTGCAGGGCCGACAAAGAATACAGTTAACGTTATTCCTTTTCGAGAACGAAATCTTTGGACTCGGCCTAAAAATCAGTGAGTGACGTCGGTGGGGGCCGTGAAGGGTTGCCAGATTATTTTTCAACAAAATGCCAGGGGAAGACTCAAAAAATGCCAAAACACTCAAAAAAATGCCAAAGTCTGTTGACTCCCACCCCCACTAAGAAAACTACTCACTTTTGATAGACAATTTACTATCATATCCTGGTGGCTTGCGTGTTTTCTTTTCTTTTTTTTTTTTTTTTTTTTTTTTTTTTTTTTTTTTGAATTATACTAAATTTCCTGTTGGGGTAATTTTTTTTTATTAAGAAAAGGTGTCATTTGAAGTATAATATACAAGAAAAGAAATGCCAAATGAAAATGCCAAATGCCAAATGATTTTTCTAATGCCAAACGGTTTTCAAAAATGCCAGATTTTTGGAATCTGGCATTTAAAATGCCAAACTGGCAACCCGGGGGCCGTGACGATGACAAGAAGTCAGGTGCTTAGTCTAAATCTAACTTTTTTTCACAGAAGAGCTTAGTTTGTAAATGTTCCGTAGATAAAAATATTCGAACAGGAAGACTGTCCGACCGAGACAGAAATAAAAAGACGGGAAAGCTTCTGGAGTGGCAATAGTTCCATAGTTTAAATAGCAGACGATGCGTAGACCAATGTCAGGCCGGATCAAGTCGAAAAAATCATTTTGCTCATAATGTTTATTTGTAATAATATAACCTAAATTTCATTTCGTTCTTCAGTTGGGTGATTATTTCTTAACAAATTCTCTCTAACATACAAGTTTATACAATTGATGTGGTGTGTATTTTACTTAAATACATAACATCGGTACTCAATTTATGATTAGCGACTTGACATTGAAGGCTCACATACGGAAATAGCCCCTAAGTTTCATGTCTCAATATCAATAAATGAAGTGAAAAGGAAAGTGCCAGAAGACAATAGAGAATAAAAATTTCGCGGCGGCGATGGGGTTTCGAACCCGCGACCTTAGGATATGGATAGCTCATACGGTAGAACCACGCTCTCCCCCGCCAGGCGGAGTTGTCGTACCAGTAAGGTCGCGGGTTCTCTATTGTCTTCTGGCACTTTCCTACTTCCTCATTTCTTGTTGTTATCAACATAAGTGCCTGCTCCACTCACTTTTCTGAATTAAAAATGTCTTAATATCATCATTTTAGTCTCGGATCCAGTTGACGTAACTTATTTGCAGGTCTGATAACCCAAATAGTTATGGGCTCGTTACTCTCAAACCAACGCAAATTATTCTCCATTACACCAATGTTATGCCGGCCCATTATTACGCTTGGTTATCAGACCTACAAATATGTGCACTAGGTTCCAGCTCGAACCCAGGACCTTCCGATCCGAAAGCGAGTGTCATACCACTAGACCACATAGCTGCAAAAACTTTTTTTTCTTTAAAAGGAAAAAGGGAAGACTCATAGGTACGCCATGTCCTTCTTTTGGACATTAAAAAAACCGTTCTAAAGATGTAAAATAATATCAATACCACACAACTTGTAAAATATATATCCTCTTCAACACTGTCTATCGCATCATAAATTGTAAAGAAAACATAACTATTAGAACGACTAAAGGAGTCCTTCAGAGACATGAGGCCCATGGAGTCGAAGTATATCCCGGTTTCTACAGCGTGAAAAAAAAAACACAAAAGCAATTGCTTGCTACATTTTTGCTAGTCTATCGCAAAGTACTTTCCGCCATCTCTAACAGACCAAGTTACCCATTCACTGCTAGGGGGATAGGGAGAGTCTCAAAACCATTTAATTTCGACTTCACACGGGAAGAAACTCGGTCCCTCTGTGTGTGAAGCTAGTGCTCTACCAACTGATCTATCGGGACCCCCAAAACGACAAAAGAGTAAGGGAGAAAAAAAAAAAAAACAACCCAAAAAAACCCACTCGGCTGATGCTTTAAATGTGACCCATCTCCTAGAATCGGTATTGTGTTCGCTTGCATTTTATGCTAAAAATAGAATTTATAATATGCTACTACTATTGCTGCTGGCTCAAGTTTTTTAAACATATCATGTTTAAAAAAAAAACTTGAGCCAGCAGCAATAGTAGTAGTAGTAGTAGTAGTAGTAGTAGTAGTAGTAGTAGTAGTAGTAGTAGTAGTAGTAGTAGTAGTAGTAGTAGTAGTAGTAGTTGTTGTTGTTGTTGTAATAATAATCGTAATAGTGGTGGTAGTAGTAGTAGTAGTAGTAGTAGTAGTAGTAGTAGTAGTAGTAGTAGTAGTAGTAGTAGTAGTAGTAGTAGTAGTAGTAGTAGCAGTAGTGGTAGTAGTAGTAATAGTAGTAGTAGTAGTTGCTGTTGTTGTTGTTGTTGTTGTTTTTGTTGTTGCAAGAAGAAGATGATGATGATGATGATGATGAGGAGGAGGAGGAGGAGGAGGAGGTGGTGGTGGTGGAAGAGGAGGAGGAGGAGGAAGAGGAGGAGGAGGAGGAGGAGGAGGAGGAGGAGGAGGAGGAGGAGGAGGAGGAGGAGGAGCATAGTGAATGCAAATTAAGGAGCTGTGTAAATATATGTTCATTTATTTCTTAAGATAATATATTACATTTTTAACTCGGTCAAAATCATGTAATACACTCCACACAATGATAATACTACGCAGTTTAACACGAAATTATCATCTCTCTAGTTGTTGATACTCAAGCCTCTACTCGGTCCGAGCTTATCGTACGATACAAAAATCAATTGATTTAGCCTAGAAAATCGACTGTATGATCGGAGGTCTATACTAATATCCATAGTTATGACGATAATATTGACATATGATCGGTATTACTCATTATTATAATAGAGAGTAAATAATGATGTCGGTGGTTCGAAAACAGATCAATATTTATAAGAAGGCTTAAGGGTCGTGGCACACCGCCCTCTCTGTTCATGTCATCTTACCTGAGGGACAAATAAATAAATATATAGATAAATAGATTTATAAATTAATTAATTAATAGATTAATAGATGACTAAATAAATAAAACCATTGAGTTTGGGTAAGTTTTACAATTATTATAATTCAGGCCCTAAAGTTTGGCATTCTCTCCATAAAACTTTAAGAGAGGCACCAAACATCATTATATTTAAATCTTGATTAATCATCATCTATTTTATGAGAAATATCTTGCATAAAGACTTTTATTGTACTACTTGGTTTTATTATATGTGTCAATTGACAATAATACGCTTGTTATTAAATTATTGTTACAAATGTATGATTTAATTTAATAATGCCACTGTAAAGCGCGTAAAGCACGACATAGTCATTGGTATGCGCGGTAGAAATGTTATCTATCATTATTATTATCATCATCATCATCATCATCATTATTATTATTATTATTATTATTATTATTATTATTATTATTATTATTATTATTATTATTATTATTATTATTATTATTATTATTATTATTATTATTATTATTATTATTATTATTATTATTTATGTTAAAATAAAGTTCAGTAGTCTTCTGCAAAGATGGAAACCAGAGAGTAGCTCCGTCCGACTATTTGGGGACTACGCCCGACAAGGATCCGTCTTTAAGAAGAAGGACACGATCCTCGTGACTAGTTCTGATTAGAGACATTATAATGTGATAGAATAAATATTCATAATAGCCCTGCAATCCCTGCGTATGAGCTATTGTGTACAAGGATAGTAATACATATTTTTGTTTGATAATATTCGATTGCAATAAACCATTTTTGTAAAGGATAATAATGCTTTTAGTCATTAGAGTTAGTTGTCATATTACAGCTATGAGATACAACCTATTGGAACAGAACAAGGATCAATAAATAAAGTAACTAGTTATGAATTAAACTCCATTTGTGAACCATCTCCTCTAATGTGGAGTGATTTAGATGTTTGAAATTTACTTTATTATCAAACATTATTATGTAATTTGGGCAAGATTGGTGTTAAATTGAGCTGTAGTTGTGGGGGTGTTTGATTTTGTTTGTTTGTTGTTGTTGGGTGTTTTATTATTTAGAATTTATTTATTTTTTTATTATTTTTTTTTTTGGGGGGGGGGGGGAATAATAGCTAAAGTAGTCATTTAGAGTCATTAGGCTGATGGAACCGGAGTTTATCCCGGTTTCTGTGGCGTGAAACAGACAAATAGCAATTTTGTTTGCTAGCCTTTTGATAGGACGACCAGAGAGATACATAGACAAACCTTGAACCTTTCTGTCCTAAGGCGAGATTCACATCACAAGACTATATATGAAAGAATTAACCCAGGCAACATCTTCAGCAGCGCTTCGCCACAAAATGATCAATAGTTGAAAAGTTGGTATATTTTGTTTTTTTTTTGTTTTTTTTTCTCAAGGAAGACTTGGGATGTCGAAAGCTGAACACGGACTTCCCTGCCTGGCATAGATGGAACGAAATTGACATCACTCAACTCTTTGTTTTTAGAGAGACATTTTGATGATTAGTTCTCGCTAAATTCTATCAATCAGACTATGAACGTTCAAGATCACACACAGTTTTGAGCGTTGGTTCGTTACATCCGGCTGGCAGATGTTGTGAGTATTTTATCTAAACGCATATCATCATTGCATCATCTGTTCCCTGAAGGTCTCCAGTCATTGCGCCATACATTTGCACAATCTTAGGATTATTTACTTGAAGGAAATAGTGACATTAAGTTATTAGAAGCTGTCGACTTTAAAATGAATGAACAAAAAATGAATATTATAACAGCTTCGAAAAAAAAGAACAAAATATCAAGCACGGAACGTATCGGACTCAAAACTCTTCTTCGGCCAATAACAAAAACTATAAAATCATTATTGCACCGCTTAAAATCCAGAAAATATGGAAATGCATTGTGACAAAATAAAGTCATTTCCAACGAATAATAAAACTGTTATAATTAATTATTTTCCCCGTATTAAAACTATGGATAAATTCCAGCCCTATGAACCAGTATTATTTTTATTTTTTTTTTAATGTTTTTTTTTTTTAAAATTTTTTTTTGGGGGGGGGGGGGGGGGGTTGGGGGGGGGGGGTTGGGTTTTTGTGTGTGTGTTTTTTTAAAAGACATTTTAAAAAATGGACTATCCAACTATTTTTGTGATAGAAAAGAAGCGATTGATTTTGAAAATTAGATTTTTATGCAATTACAATGTACCCTTTTTCAAAATTTCTATAGTACTTATCATGTAATTCTAATCCTTTCATAAAATTGATTAATTGTGATCTTTCCACCACGGAGCTGAAACACTCCGTCGTATGTAAATCAAGGGAATTAATCGTAGAAAATAAGATCTAAACTATAATAAACCTAATTATCTACCTTTACCTGAGATTGGCGTCCGACACAAGCAAGGCTTTCAAGCTGAAAAACTGAGGGAAGAATTTTATCAGAAGACAGAATGAAATAATATAGATACACCAAATGCTGGTTATCTTTGTCAAGTAACCAGTAGATTTTTGACCAATCAAAACATGGAATTAATTTGTTACAGACGCAGCTACCCATTCACTGCTTGGTGGACAACGGGGTCAGAAAAAAATCTCAACAGCACACGGGATTGATCTAGGCCCCATTGCGCGGGAAGATGGTGCTCTACCACCTTAGCTATCGGAACCCCCCCCCCCCCCCCAATCCGTTCCCCCCCCCCCCTCCATTCGTCCCCCCTCCCCCGTTTTCTCACAAATGACACATCGTCTCAAAACGGTATTGTGTAGGGACGATCTAGTAACTAGACATTGAATTTGTAAACCAAAATTATATGAATAAAAAATAAAGATCTGACCAAGTGTGTATGAAACAGTGCTAGATAAAGCAAGAAAGAAAAATACAAGAAAAAAAAAACATCCCAAAAAATCTGATCTTTATCTTGGAAGGTCCTGGGTTTGAGCATCACTCGGCGCATAGTTGAATCCTTGGAAAAGGCTCTTTACTCACATCCTCTCACCGTACTTAAGTGTAAATTGAGTACCTGGCAGTTAACGCTGTCTCTGTCGCAAAAAATTAATTGTATTATCGCCTAACAGGCGTCATGTTTGGTTCGACATGTTACGTGTTTCTGTTGATCAGGGACCCTTTGTAAAACGATATGAGCACGTTTAGTGGATATTGCGCGATATAAAAGCTCAAATTAAATATATATATATATATATATATATATATATATTATATTATATATATATATATATAATAAATAAAATAAACTTCCCGTTATTCATCACCATGCGGAAATTTGTCTCTCGGGTCTTTTCCAATGGAAGACTGGGATAACCCAGACGTCAGACGAAGTGCAGCTAGGGTGATGTTACTTGCTCAAGGCCACACAGCGCGGCGAGTGATCGAACTCAGTACCTTTTGGGTATGAAGCAAAGACCAAAAGTCCCGTTGAAACTCTTTTGAGAAGGTATTGAATGAAAACAACTAGACGTCTATTTGTTTTTTTATGCACACGGAAATGGTTGTATCTACATTTATTATCTTTTAAACTTTACATTGTTTCCATTACTTTCATGATTTGTAGACTGGTTTGTAAATGTTGACAAGTAAAATACATAACATCTGAAACAGTCTTAAATCATGATAATTTATCAGAGACTAATGTATGATCATTATGGTTGTTGATTTCATGATTATAGTTGTCATAAATACTTCATTACACTGTGAACTTTGTACATTTATGATTCATTCGATCATGAACAATTTTCAATAACTTCAGTTTTTATGATTGTAATTTTCAACTTTACATTACTTACTTACTTACTTAGGCCGCCCCTTGGGGCGCCCAACATGAGCCACAAGTCTTCGCCATTCTGTCCTGTCCTCCATAAGTGTACGCAGCTCCCGGGTGTTGTCCATTCCCGTGTCATCTAGCAGACAGTCAATGTATGTTTTACTCTGCCTGCCTCTGTTTCTGGATCTTTCAAGTGGTTCCCATAACACAAGACTGCTTTCAATCTCCTCCTTGTGTCTCCAGCAATGCCCCGCAAGTCTCAGTCTTATCTGTTGTATCTTCGAAGTCACTGGGGGAAGGTCACCGTAGACCTCTACGGTGACCTCTACGGTAGCAGCCTCTTATGGTTCACACTATTATGTTATGACGATCGACCCAATCAGCAAAGTCCGGTCCGCATTCGTGCACCGTCGCAAACCCGCCTGGTAGCATCGTCAGATGCTCTGCCGTCTCGGGTTCTTGCCCACAGCGTGGACATATTGGACAGGAAGTTAGATCCCACCGATGTAACGCACTTGCCGTTAGGCAGCTCCTCGACCGAAGCCGATTCGCAGCTACCCAGTGTCTCCTCTTACTGGTATGAAAGCCTGGCAACTTCTCACCAAGCTTAGAGGAGTGTAGGTCCCCGCCCCCACGAGGGATTGAATTCGTCCAAACCGACTTCCATCTCGTATGTGCAGCTCTGTCCGTAGTCAGGGATTCTGCGTACAAGGGTTGCCGGGACTTATTTCGGCTCGAAACGGGGGAACCGTCCATTATGCGCATGAGAGGGGTATCCCCATTCCCTCTCTCTTTGATCTTACTCAGCCAGTTTCCCGTAATGGTCTCCCCCCGGACACCGGGGGGCTGGATCGCTGCCATTATCGGGCCCCATTCTCTAGGGGTTGTTGCTAGCGTTCCCGACACTATGTGCATAGACTTGCGAAGTTTTACATCCACCTTCTCAACGTTTCTGCTTCTACAAACTGGAGCGCAATACTCCGCGGTGGAATAGCATAGTGCCAGGGCGGACGTTCTCAGGAGCGCTTGGCTAGCGCCCCAAGTCGATCCCGCCAGCTTCCTCAGAAGACTATTCCGCTTCTCTATCTTCCGGGCAACCCCTTCGAGATGAACCCGATAGGTAAGGCTGCGATCCAACGTCACCCCTAAATATTTTGGATGCGGCTCATATGGGAGTGGCTGGTCCCCGACTAGGACATTCAGTTTGCGGGTGTGCCAGCCACTGCATAAGTGAAATGCAGTGGCCACGGTTTTTGAAGTGTTCTTCTTCAGGTACCACTTGTCAAAGTAGGATTTGAGTCTGGTGACGTCCTCGCTGAGTACGCTCTCAAGACGGGTCCACACTTTACTCTGAGTAACGAGTGCCCAGTCGTCTGCGTATCCCAGCCTCAGGGAGGAAGTGTTCGGCATATCGCTAATGTAAACGT
This sequence comes from Berghia stephanieae, assembly GCF_034508935.2. NCBI lineage: Eukaryota > Metazoa > Mollusca > Gastropoda > Nudibranchia > Aeolidiidae > Berghia > Berghia stephanieae. The sequence continues at coordinate 56,452,129 of NC_088362.1, forward strand.
TAAACAACATTGGCGCAAGTACCGACGTGGAATTGCCTTTCCCCTAAGATAGAAGAGAACAACTTCAAGGTCTTTTTGCACCTTATGATTTTTGCAAGTTTGAGCATCAACCCATCACACCAGACCATCCCGCTGATAGGTCTATAAAGACAGCACCTGTTTGCTGTTTTCTCTCGAACCCGTGCTCAATATGCTCTGTAAGGGCAATGACCTGCTCCGTGGTGCACCTCCCTTCCCTGAAGCCTGCCTGCTCGGGTGGCAGGGCAGCGTCTAGGACCGGCCCCCATCGGTTTAATCGAACACGCTCCAACAATTTGTAAAGACAGCTCAGCAGCGATATGGGTCTGTAACTGTCTGCCTCCTTCGCCGGTTTCCCTGGCTTCAGGATGGCAACTATCTTCGCATGCTTCCACACTTGTGGAAGCTTTCCTTTTGCAAGGACGTCGGACATTGCCTCTGCTAGCCAGGCCCGTGCCCTGGGGCCCAGATGCGTCACCATATCGGGATATACACCATCTATCCCTGCTGCTTTGCCGTTCTTCACTTCGCTAATGGCTGCACCCACTTCTCGGGGACTGAACGGGGCTGTCCAGTCCGACTCCTCCGCAGGTAGCGAGTCCAAAATCGTACGGTACGCCTTGCGGACACCGCGCTCAAAAGCCTGATTAGGGACCCGCTTACTACGGTTCTTAATGTTCTTGGCAATTGTGTCTGCCTCGCATTCCGGTGCAGCCTTCGCGTAATTCCGATCTGGGTCCAATTTCTTTATCAAACGCCAAGCGTGGCGGCTGGAGTGTGTAAAGTCGAGACTTTCCACGGTCTCCTGCCACCGTTGCTTCCTTCCCTCTGCCAGAGACTGAAGTAGTCTATCGGCTGCGTCCTGGGACTGGGTCTGCTGGTACTCTCGGTACAGCTCTTCCGACTCTGCTGTCCAGCAAGGGGTGTAGAATTTCCGTTTGCCCCGTGGAATAGAGCGTTGAGCGCTCTTAACCAGTAGCCTACTGAATCTGGTTATATTCTTGGACTTGGGAGGAATGGCAGGGCAGACCTGCTCGATATAGGAACTGAATTCCTCCCAATCAGCCTTCCTGAAGTTCCATCTGCAAAGTGGGAGAGAGACTGCACCCTCGGTATTGTCACCCCAGCTGTGACAAGAACCGGCCTGTGCTGGCTATGCGGAAAGTCACCGAGGACTGTTTGCTTCACCTGCAGCGGTTCACCGTTCGCGCCTTTCGTTACGAGGGTGAGGTCTGGAGTATACTCCTTCTTATGGCGGGTACCCCGGAAGGTACCCTTGGCTGTAGGATCGTACACTAGGTGTAGATCGTTACAGTCCATCCATGAGCGGAGTTGTCTTCCTGCCTCGTTGCAGTCTCGGTAGCCCCATTCGTGATGGTGGCTATTAAAGTCTCCCAGACAGATGGAAGGATGGCTGACCACCGGTACCGGTGGTGTAGTCCAAGTCGCTCTAGGTGGTTTGTAAATATTATGCAAACACAGTCCACCTACTTCCACGGAAATTCGGTTCACCCCATTGCTGTCATTGCTCTCAATGACCCTTACCTTCGATGGCTCTTTAGTGTAAACGCTAACCCCTCCTTTGAGCCTCGAAGTGTCCTCGCGTTGGACCACCGTATAGCCTGGGATCTGGAATCGGGAGGATTGCGCGCCTGAATAAAGGTGGGTCTCCTGTAACAGGAGGATATCTACGCAGTGGGCGGCCAATAGCTTTGATAAAAGCTCATTTTTTGCCATACTCTGGCTCTCGACGTTCAGGGACAATATGTGCGTCAGTTCGCCATCCCCGCCGTCGCATTTTCCGATTGGCAGGCCGCGAATCAATTGTTGCATGGGACGTTTGCTTTTTTCTCGGACGTGCCGACGACCCTGGCGACACGAACGCGGTATTATTTGGCTAGGCGGCAGACCGCTTCGCCATTGACGGGACTGATTGGGACTCGACATGAAGATAATAGTGTGGCGCCCGGGATAGGGCTGCTATTCGGGCACCGGGTTGGATCAAATTTAGTCACACACCGGGGCGAGCAGCTCATGTGGCTCGTTGGCTCGATACCCGGGATGGTCTCGTGACGGTCGACCGGGATTTACACCTTTGCCCTCCCGTGTGGCTCAAGCCCCCCTCACCACTGCAAGGTAAAGATCCACGAGGGGGATCTCTACGGTAACTTTACATTGTCGTATAAATATAATATTTTTCCTTACGTTCAAGGTTATGTAAAACTGTCTGTGAATTATACAATACAAGCTATATATGAGATTTGTAATTCTAATTTATTGTATAAATAAAAAGAAGATAACGTCACTCAGGTCTTTGTCATTGTTTTTTTCCATCCATGTTTATTAATAATTCTGACTAAACTGTATTAATCAGACTATAAACGTTGAAGGTTACACATAGTTTTGTGTACTGGTCCGTTATATTTCGGGATGGCAATGTTGTGAGTTTCTTAGGCAAGCGCACACTATCAATAAGACATTTAAAAGGATAATTCCTATATTAAGCCTTTAATAAGATAAGATAAGATAATAAGACAGATTTAAGATGGAAATAATTTTCAAAACATCAGTTCTATAATCGTCATCCTATTCGGTCGAGAGCAGCGAATGTTTATTACCACAGATAATGGAAAGCAGAGGTCATGACGTCACGCCTTTCTTTCTTCCTGTTCAAAACTGATTGGAAGTGTATAACCAGCAATCTGGATAATGACTAAAGAATGTGAAAGTTACACGTTGAATCATAAGGTAGCGTAACTATCTAATTTTAATAGCAGGATGTATAGGCAAGTTCTTATGGTTCCGGGACATAAAAGAGCGAGAATGCCGGATCTTTATTGACGACCATCATTTAACACTCTGAAAACAGAAGATTAGTTGCACAATGCATGTACCCAGTCCTATGGAGGGTTGGTTTCACTCTTCCAGGGAGACTAGAACAAGTATTTAGACACCACACTATTGATTCCTATTCCCTGGCTGAGAATTCAATGAGAACAAACGTCTTCTTCTTCTTCTTCTTCTTCTTCTTCTTCTTCTTCTTCTTCTTCTTCTTCTTCTTCTTCTTCTTCTTCTTCTTCTTCTTCTCTTCTTTTCTTCTTCTTCTTCTCTTCTTCATCATCTCTCATCTCTCTTCTTCTTCTTCTTCTTCTTCTTCTTCTTCTTCTTCTTCTTCTTCTTCTTCTTCTTCTTCTTCTTCTTCTTCTTCTTCTTCTTCTTCTTCTCTTCTTCTTTCTTCTTCTTCTTCTCTCTTCTGTCTTTCTTCTTCTTCTTCTTCTTCTTCTTCTTCTTCTTCTTCTTCTTCTTCTTCTTCTTCTTCTTCTTCTTCTTCTTCTTCTTCTTCTTCTTCTTCTTCTTCTTCTTCTTCTTCTTCGAATTCGGTGCCTATCCCAGGCTTCGGAGGCTACATGAGTTATATTATCTCCCCACTCACCAGAGATCTCTGTCTATCTCTGATTCTGTCGGTTCACCAGGTAATTACGGAGTTATAGTTACAGCCCGAAGCTCACCGACCGATCGACTTTAACGAACACATGTTCAATTTTTTCTCGCGTCCTCTCGTCTAATCTCGTCACTCCGGAATAGAAAGAGGATGTGGAGCTTATATAATATAACGCAATGAAAGTTCTGTCCGATGACGGGAGGGGGGATATCACCTCTCCAAAACTTACCTTATTATATGAGATCTTGAGATTCTTATCCAATCATCGATTGCTCGTTTGACAGTTCGCTTGTGAACAGTTAGGAGACCATCTCTTGATTTATGGGCAGGCGGCTTTGCGTAAAGGCGGTGAGTGTTGTATACATCAAAGAGTACCGCTGACCGATGGGTAAATAGTGGTTGTGTAACCCAAAAGCCCTGCCGACTCGACTGCAAGGTCTTGTATGTAATAGTTGCGTCACCATCTTAACGCTCAGGAATTAATTAGGGAGGCAGGACTCTCAGTATATATATATATATATATATATATATATATATATATATATATATATATATATATATATATATATATTTATTTATTTATTTAAAAAAAACAAAAAAACAAACAACGCTTTTGAATCACACGAGATACATCAGTGTGCTCGTCGCATTGTGAATTGAAAAATGAGATATAAATCAAGAAAATCGACCGGAAAATAAAGAAACTATCATTAAATTAAAAAAAAAATTGAGCAATATTTTTTTCAAAATCAATCTACTAGAAAAATTTTTTATTTCTAAACCTATTTTTGTGAAACAAAGATAAATGTTCTCCTTTTTGCAAGCTGATTCAAACAATGTGGTTTTCAAATTTATCGTATACGTAATCATTTGGAAGCTACAGAGAAAGGTGTTTTTGTGTAATCCCTTTCACACACACACGCGCACACACACACACACACACACACACAAACATATACAAACAATACACCAACAATACACATCCCTGGTCATCTATTGCCTATATTATTAATGTTAATATATACATCCCATGCTGATTGTCATTACTCCCCCCCCCACCCCCACCCCCACCCCCAACCATTTCCACCATCCAAGTACCAGCGGCCTTTTCTCTTTGATTTCGTATCATGGTCTACCCGAAGCCCAACACCTCGATCGTTTGTGGGTCAACCCCCCCCCCCTCCCCCCACCTTCCTCCGTAATCAATTTATAATTTTCTCTCTGTATACATGCACAATTATATACTATTGAATGACACTGACCCCTTGCCCCTCCCCTAACACAAGCCAACAGCAACCCAAGCTATCCTATATCACGTGACCTTAGATCCGACGCTGCATACCGCTTGAGAGTCTTCACTATCCAGATCTCGTTCATGGTCACGTGAGAAGGCTATATCCGTTCGGGTTCGGCGTTCGGCGTCTCGTTCGGCCCGATTTTGTTAAAAGCCTATTTTCCTTCAGTTGTATCATCAACGTTCTTCCCTGTCTTTCCCATGAACGTTTACCTTGTATGTTTCCACTCACCACGACAAACTCTTTACGTTCCATTTCGCACGTCGTGTTCGTGGACGTGTCATCTGAAAACAATGTTATATTGAAGAGAATCCGGTTCTTAAAATTGCATTTTAAGCTTAATTTATAGAATTTGAGAATAGGGCAAAGAACTTGTGACGTCATACCTTCTACTCTTCCGGCTCCAACCTCCTTGGTAGTGTGTATATATAGATAGTCCCTCGGAGGACTAATAATGAATAGGTTACACATTGAATCATAAGGTGACACATATTTTAGTAGCAGGGTGTATACGCAGAATCTTGGGATTACGGGGCGTGAAAGAGCGAGGATGGATGATCTTTATTGACGACCAGTATATATTATTTAGACTGGAAAATAAGATGCCATCACAATGAAATCAGAAGATCAATTACACAACGTATGTTTCCACCCCACCGAAAGAGTGGTTTTATGCACTTCCAA
>NC_088362.1:56462567-56475067 GCF_034508935.2 Berghia stephanieae
CACACACACATGAGAGGGCAGCGAGCATTGAAGAGTAAGAGAGAGACGTGAAGTTATAATAAGAGGGGGTGGATGCGGTAATAAGTAATAAGTAATAAGTGGGGTCGATGGTGACTTTTCGCCAGATCTAACAAACCCAGCTACCCATTCACTGCTGAGTAGAAAGGGATTCAGAAAAAAACTCGACTGCACACGGGATCGATCTCTGGCCCTTTGCGTATAAAGAGAGTGCTCTATCAACTGAGCTATCGGGGTCCCCAAATATTCTATTGGACCTTTTAAAAATACAGACGTTATAACTGGTTTGTTTGGAAGGAAGAAACTAATGAAACTCATATTATTTGATTAGTTAAAACACCAAACGAAATTTTAATATTATTGTATTATTTTAAATGACAACAATGCGATAGAAAGGAGTGGCGACAAGAGATGGACAAAAGAAAACAAAAAATCAGACTTGCAACTTGCTAGGTTTGAGACACACACACACACACACACACACACACACACACCACTCTTTAGTAGTCACATACATTTCAAACAATAACCCATTAGAGAAGAGGGGTCATGCCTTCATCATAGATCATTGTCATTGCGATCATTATGGTGTAGTAAATTTTGAAATTTACCCCGTATAATGGAATCGTCCAAGGCGTGCGCCTCCTGTTCCCCCCATCTCACACACGAAAGGGCGGTTTGCGGAGTGGAGGGAGGTGGTCGTCTGCCTCTATGGTCGTCTGTGTCGTTTAGTGTATGGCAAAGGGGGTGGGTGCGATTAATTAAGTGGGATGGGTGGTGATTGGTGGAAGATAGGCAAAGGACCGAGGCAACGAATCGCTGGGGAAGTAGTATGGCGCCAGACCGTTGAAAGGTGATAAGAAGTGAGGACCGCCGGCGGTCTTCCTCTTTGGGACCGGACCACGGTTCACAGCTAAAAGACCGTGGGACCGGTCCTCGGTCCGGTCCTCAGCGCGGCACTATTAAATGAGCTTTTATATAGCGCAATATCCACTAAAGGTGCTCAAAGCGCTTTAAAAGAGGTCCCTGGCCAACAGCAACAGTTAACATTTAGGACGGGACATGACGATGTAATTACAATTTTTCGGACAGAGACAAAGCTGTTAACGGCCAGGTACTCATTTTACACCTGAGTACGGTGAGAGAATGTGAGTAAAGAGCCCTCTCCAAGGACTCAACTATGCGCCGAGCTAGGTTCGAACCCAGGACATTCCGATCCGAAAGCAAGTGTTATACCACTAGACCACATAGCCGCACATCAACACTTGAAAGAAACGTTTCTGTTATAGTTATCATAACAACTTGACACTGTGTCGTCGACCTCAATTTTTGCTGAGAAAATTTATGTATAGAATGTGTTTGCAGTAGCGGTTCCATACCTTTGTAAGTGGTCGGGCAATTTGTTGCTTTTCTATTTGAGTCAGAAAAATCTATTTTTGTACTGTGTGGATGTGAAGTTCTGGGGGGAAATTATGAAAATGGCTGGTAAGGAAGAATTAAAAGTCAATTCTCTTCATGAGATTGGATTATCTTGACATTGTTCAAGACAGACGCACATATTACAACAGACTCAATAATTACAAACAAACAAACAAAAAAACCCGAAAAACTTGAGCGCAATATCCATTAAACGTACTCAAAGCGCTTTACAAATGGTCCCTGACCAACAACACAATGTAGCATGTAGACCGAGACAAGATGCCTGTTAGGCGATATTATAATTTTTTTTTCGACAGAGGCAACGCTATTAACGGCCAAGTACTCATGTTACACCTGAGTACGGTGGGAAAACGTGAGTAAAGAGCTTAAGGACTTAACTATGCGCCGAGAGAGGCTCGAACCCAGGACCTTCCGATCGGATAGCAAATGTCATACCACAAGACCACATAGCCGCACAAGGAATAGAACATAATATATTATAGTCTATATTTGGTATCACGATTTATGTCTAGATATTATGTGCTGAAGGGTCAGTTGACAAATAGCTAATGAGATATAGATATGATATGATATGATATGATATGATATAATATGAAAGATATAGTGTTTATATGCAAAAGAATGGAGTTCTAATTATTAATAAGGACTCATTAGCACAAGTAAACCTGATGAGTCGACAATAACCCTGCAAATCAGAAGTAACACATCAAAACTAAAAATAAACCGCAAAGGAATGACACCGGAAGTTGAATAGTTGAGGTCGACGCTGATTACACGGACTTTTGGTTTATTTACATCACTAGTAATTAGCTGAAGAAGGCGGGATTTTCCAAAAATAACCTTACAATGGCAGGTATTAAGTCCTCACTCTCAATGACCAATTTCCGGTAACAGAACGTGGCCGTTATATAAAGCAAATATTCTGAGGGAAATAGTACTTCCTGCTCAACGTAGATAGATAGTCCAAAGTTCCTTCGCTTGTCATTGTTGGTAGTGGACAAGGTTAGTCCAATGTTGTAATTCACTAAGTATAATATATTCAATAAAAAGGCAAACAACCCCCCCCCCCGCCCCTCCCCCCCAAAAAAGAGAGCAAATAATAAGGAAAGATAACAAAAACCAAGAGACCAAAAACAAAACAACAAAAATATATCCCACGGTTTGTTCATGAATGAAATGATTCTCAGGGTTAATATAAAAGGGACGTAATTTTGATAAATTTGCATTATCAAATACGCTTCAATTGCAACTTTTAGAACTTTTATACAATGTTAACAATTCATAACATAAATAAAGAATGTACTTGTTGCTTTTCTATTTGAGTCAGAAAAATCTATTTTGGTTCTGTGGGGATGTGAAGTTCTGGGGCAAAATTCTGAAATGGCTGTTAAGGAAGGATGAAAAGTCAATTTTCTTCATTGGATTGGATCATCTTGACATTGTTCAAGACAGACGCATAACATAATATAACACATCATAACAAAGCATATTGTAGTAAAGGTTGCTTAGTTTAAACGGCCTTGTGATGAAAAAAAAGAGTACAAGTCAAGAATGGGGATGATCTTTATTTTCTTCACGTCTTTGAGTTATTGGTCTCATTACAAAACATGTTCAAAAACGACCTACACAATAATAAAAAAACGTTCACAGATTTCGAAATATCCAACTTCACAATTGTTTAGCATGACGTAGGGGTAATAAAGAAACGTGTTTGCCTTTAATTTATTAAGAAATGTCCAAGCGTTGGACAGCAATAAATCATGCGATCTATAACTCGGTAGGAGGAAAATCTAAATATAGATCGCTTCCATTCCCTGTTATGATCATAATATTTCAAGGATAACAATAAAAATGTAATGGCCAACACTTATCTATGAAATACATATTATTGCAGACAGGGGCGCGGCTATATTGGTTGATTTGGTACCTGGCACCGCATCCATGTTTTTAAAAATGGATTAGAGCATTTAAAAATTAATAAAACTGAGAAATGGTATTTACGTCTCTTACTGATTTGAGTAAGTCTTTTCTTTAATTTTTTTTCTTTCTTTTTTATTTACAAATATTATAGCATGTGTAAGGTATTTTCTGTTTCTGATTCTGGCACCACCCTATACTGTTAGCATGCCACGCCACTGATTGCCACTGGAGCCCCCGATCAATTACCTTTTTAGAAGTAACAAATCGTTTTGGAGTCTCCAGTTATAAATTTTAACTTCTCCTACTGACCATTTTCAAAGTTTTTGCTGAAATGTCAAACTGACCAAACTCACAAATTGTATTTTTAAACTCAAATTTCAAAGCAATAACTACAGACTATACATAACAATGCTGGGCAAAACAAGCTTTACACAACAGCATTACGTTCTTGTAAATATATCTAGACAAATAAACGATAATTGCATTTTGTGCAATCAGATTTTGTAGAGATTTTATCTATATAACTTTTATTTCTGATGATTTTCGTTAGAATTGGAAATGAAGATAATAGGAACCCAATTCATCTCTTGCCTTCAGGTTTTCTAAAACCTCTAACAAATGAATTTACTTTCTTGGGTTGGAACTAAAATATATGACAACAGTATATAATATGATTTAAACTTATTTTGATGTCTCTAAGGTTACTACCTTTGGTTTAAAAAAAATGATAGATCGTGATATGAAATATCATAGGTGAGGTCATTGGAAGCTGCAATATTGATATCATGCATTGTTTTTTTGTTTTTTTTTTGTTGCTTATATGATATGATTTGTATATTTTATTATATTGATGACAAATATGTTTAACTATTTAATCGTTTTTACATTTTGATATGACTTTGAACAATATATGATTCTTACACTCGTGCTTTTTGGAATTCCGGACGCGTTCCTCCTAAACGCGGCACGATTGCGCGTTGGGACCAAAGTTCGAACTCATAAACACCAAGAGTGTAAGAAATCTTTTACCGATTCCTATTTTCTCATCTGTGAATAAACGAAATCTTCAAAAACATTCAAATGATACGTCTTTTTAAAGAATCTTATTTTTAGTTAAATTTACGCTTAATAATCTGACGTTACAAATACTCTTCAACAGTCGTAACGTCACTTCCCTCGTAATGACGCATGGTAACTTAGCAACTGGCTCTAAACGATTGGAACAATGGCGGACGCCCTTATGAAATGTTTCTCAGGCGAGCATAAAAGCGTATCCAGAGGGGAAAAAACCACATAAATTTGATCATGTCCTGACTTTTACACATTCTGGTCACAAGACATATGAAAAGTTCTAGCCAGCTTGAAGAATAAAAAGTAATGATTTTCTTTGTTTAGAACCAAGATGGCTGCCGTTTACCGGGCGGCGTAACATCAGACTACTGAATCCAATTATTGTTGTAAACATGTTATCATTACGCGTTACTGTTAATTTAGGGAGAGGGGTGGTGATATGATTTTAACAGTACCTACGAGTATAGACTATGATTCAGATGGGTTCTAACGTGAAAGTAGGTGCATTTTAGGATATAGCCACATGGGCCTAAGACATTTAAAGTAATGAAAATCATGGTATGATGTCAACATCCCCATTCTTTTGCTCAAAATGAATACACTTATCAAGATTTTTATTCTGCTTGGATAGAAATAAGTGATATCTTAAAGTTCAAAGCCTCGACCGATTTGACTTAATAACAGCAAAATACATTTTTCAATTTATTGTTTACAGCAAAGTATTTTTTTTTAAATGTATCATATCCAATGCTATTCCGGCTGATTTCACACCAGAGGCGAGATTTATGTGTCAATATGTTTATATTAACTAGACGTCTAAGTTTTAAATTTCTTTTGTTGATTTAAAAAATATTATTTCGGTCAACAGTCTGGGTTGTAAAATATATAAGACACACGCTTCACTCTGCTAGCATACTCTGGAAAAACCTATATTTAACAATTTGGCCAGGAATCTCGTCTATCAAATATTCGATCGATTTAAATGGCCCTCATCTTGGCAAAAACTCTCAAAAACTGGTACCTCACGAGGTCTTCTTTAAAGTCCCAGGTTTGAGAGTTTTTACCAAGACATGGGCGAGTTAAATCGATCGATATTTAAAGGACGAGTTTTCTGGCCAAATTTTTAAATACGCCTCTTTCTGAATGATGACAACTAACTGGTTAAAAAGCGGAGCTGTAATTTCCACAATTTTGATGCTAGATCGTCGAGTTTGGTTTATTTCTCAGTATTTAAATAAAAATTTTTTTAAAAATATATAAAATTCAATTTATGCATCCCATAGGAGAAATTTGTATATAGAGTTTAAGGGAAGACTGAAATTACCCAGGCATCAGCGGCAGTGCAGCGCCGCAAATTGAGCTGGGGCGAGGTGACTCGCTCAAGGGCACACCAAAGACTGAGTCACGTTTTTTCTTGAACAACTCATGAGATCGATTTATTTTCTTTACTTTTTTTTCTGAATAAATGATTAAATGAGCTTTTATATAGCGCACTATCCACTAAACGTGCTCAAAGCGCTTTACAAGGGGTCCCTGACCAACAGCAACACTTAACACATGGGACGGACATGACTTCTGATAGGCGATATGACATTTTTTTTCGGACAGAGACAACGCTGTTAACGGCCAGGTACTCATTCTACACCCGAGTACGGTGAGAGAATGTGAGTAAAGAGCCTAATCCAAGGACTCAACTATGCGCCGAGCGAGGCTCGAACCCAGGACCTTCCGATCCGGAAGCGAGTGTCATACCACTAGACCACATAGCCGTACAATAATAGTATATTGAAGTATTTTTTTTTTGTCGAACTTCTCAAAAACTAACTTTTAGCACAGCCTTCAATATCTGATTCAATTTAGGGATTGTCTCGTCCGTTCTTTTGATAAAGATTCGTTCCTTCAGTCTGGGTTACGATGATTAATATATTAATATCACATATTATTCGTACGTGACTGTCTGCTGCAAGTAAATTACATGTTCATTTGGTGTCACGTACCACGTTCATGATGAGAACTATAATTCAAATCTCATTGTGAGGAAAAATAAAAAAGCATCTTATTTTCACGTTGGCAGAAAAATAGTACTTCATATACCTCAGATGGTAGAGCACTCGCTTCACATACAAACGGACTTGAGCTTGAGCTTTTATATAGAGCAATATCCACTAAATGTGCTCAAAGCGCTTTACAACGGGTCTCTGACCAACCGGAACACGTAACACATAGAACGAAACATGACGCCTGTTAGGCGATAATACATTTATTTTCCTTTCTGACAGAGACAACGCTGTTAAGGGCCAGGTTCTCATTTTACAACTAACTGAGTACGGTAAGGGAATGTGAGTAAGGAACCTTTTCCAAGGACTCAACTATGCGCCAAGCGAGGCTCGAGCCCAGGACCGTCCGATCCGAAAGCGAGTGTCATACCACAAGGGCACATAGCCATCACTGAGTGCAGTCGAGTTTTTTTTTCTTTCTTTTTTTTCAGACCACCCTTTCCACCTATCAGTGATTGGGAAACTGATCTGTTAGATCTGGGGGAAAGTACTTTGCAAGAGACTAGCGTCTTATCTAAAGAATAGCAAGCAATTGCTATTGTCTCTTTTACGCTACTGAAACCCGGGATAAACTCCGTTTCCAAAGGCCTAATGGCTCTTAAGGACTACTTTTATATACCGTAAAGTAAGAATAGTCTTTCAGAGCCATTCGGTCCATGGAGCCGAAGTTAATCCTACTTTTTATAGCGTGAAACGGACAATATCAATTGTTTGCTACCCTTTAGAGAGGACACTAGTCAATCGCAAAGTGCTTTCCGTCAGGTTTAACAGACCCAGCTACCCAAACATTGATGAATGGGCAGGGGAAGTCAGACTGCACCCAGGATCGAGCTCGAACCTTTTGCGTGTGAACGAGTGCTCTACAAACTGAGCTATTAGGACCCCCATATTTAAGACTTTTCGACAAATTGCAGGCGAACATGAGATAAATATTTAATCATTTTGAAATTTGAACTTGGAACTTGGAACTTTACCAAAAGTTATCGTGCGACAAACGAAGGAAAACGCTTTCATTACAGTTAGGCAGAGTTTCTATACGTCCGGTATGTAACATAAACGACCCAGTTTCGAGTTCGCGAGAGATTGGAGACATTTTTCTGAAACATTTAACAATCCTGTAGTACATAACTAGACAGATGAGTCTAATTGAGATTCCTGGCAAAGTATAGCTTGCAATGATAATAATTACTTTGTTTTCTTTGCATTGTCATATGGATAATTTTGTTTTCATTACATTTGACGATAATTAACATATATATATATATATAATATATATATATATATATATAATTATTATATATATAGAATGCGCTGGCCAATGAGTTCACAACATTGCCATCCGGAGTATAATGGACCAACACACAACTCTGTGTAACCATGAACTTTTATAGTCTGGTTAATACAGTTTAGTGAGAACAACTCACAAACGCGGATGGCAAAACATAACAAAGGCCTGAGTGACGTCATCTACATACTATCTATATATATATATATATATATATATTATATATATACATATATATATATAGTATATATATTTTTATACTATTTGAGATTGTGTCGTTATGTGCAGGCCATTAAACCTTAAAAGGATAATTCCTATATTTAGTTATGATAAGATGATTTTGTTTTCCCAACCCTTTAGCACTTATACAATTGAAGAGTGATTTTCCAAAACTCTCCAACTCCAATTTTTCCATTTTGAGATATTAAGGATTATTTCCCCTAAAATTTCTCATTCGGTCTATTATTTTATCGTGATTATAACTTCCAATCCATACATCTAGGGAAATTCTTGTGTCGATTGATGCTTAAAATAACGTTTACTTTTCAATTTGTCTCAAGGATGGAAAATCTCAATAATCGACTTATCGATTCTATAATAAGATGATTCTGTATTTTATAAATAATTAAATAAAATTCCCTTTATTCATCTCATAGGGGAAATTTGTCTCTAGGGTATATTCCAAGGTAAGACTGGAATAACCTAGGCGTCAGCCGCAGTGCAGCACCGCGAATTGAGCTAACGCGAGGTGACTTGCTCAAGGTCGCAGCGACGGGTGATCCAACTCGGTACCTTTCGGTTACGAACCAAAGACCGTACCGCTAAGCCACGCTACTCCTTTCCCCAACGCTTTTGCACTTATACGATTCTATAATAAGATGACTTTGTATTCCCAACCCGTTTGCACTTATACAATGTTATAATCAGATGTCTTTGTATTCCTTAATCCTTTTGCATTTATACGATTCTTAAGAATCACAAATCCCGTGGCTAAGTAGACCTCAGACACATAATTCAAAACGCTTACACTCTGCTGTTTTCTCATGTCACGCCTCCACACAAACTTTTTTTGGTGCCATAATATAAGTGCGGCTATGTGGTCTAGTGGTATGACACTCGCTTTCGGATCGGAAGGTCCTGGGTTCGAGCCTCGCGCTCGGCGCATAGTTGAGTCCTTGGAAAAGGCTCTTTACTCACATTCTCTCACCGTACTCAGGTGTAAAATGAGTACCTGGCCATTAACAGCGTTGTCTTTGTCCGAAAACTTGTAATATCGCATAACAGGCGTCATGGCCCGTCCTATATTTTATATGTTGACCCCTTGTAAAGCGCTTTGAGCACATTTAGTGGATATCGCGCTATATAAAGCTCAAATTAAAAAAAATTAGAGCAAGCTTTTTTATCTCCATAGTTAAACAATAAATCCTGAGCTTTCTTGAGCTTTTATACAGGGCAATATCCATTGAACATGCTCAAAGCGCTTTACACTTGGTCCTTGACTAATAGCAATGCGTAACATGTAGAACGAGTCATGACATGACGCCTGTTTGGCGATATTACATTTTTTTTTCAGACAGAGACAACGCTGTTAACGGCCAGGTATTCGTTTTACACCTGAGTAGGGTGAGAGAATGTGAGTAAAGAGCCTTTTCCAAGAACTCAACTATGCATCGAACAAGGCTCGAACCCAGGACATTCCGATCTGAAAGCGAGTGTCATACCACTGGACCACATAGCCGCACAATTTAATCATATAATCCAGCCAATAAACAACAAACAATCATGAGAAAGGAAATTAGAGAGAATGAGATTAGCGGAAGAGTAGCGTCCCTTGATTGGACGTCACCCATAGTCTGTGACGTCACCGGCGGAAAAGTTATTAGAGAGAGAACGTCATGTGCACATGCGTCTCTCGTCCTCGCTTCCGCTGAAAGCGGCTTGAGACAATTCAAAACCAAATTGACGTTCTCTCTGTAAGGTGACGTCCAATCGAGGGACGCTACTCTTCCGCTAATCTCATTCCCTATACAATATTTCTCTATTCATCTAACATCGATGATTTACTGCAGCAGCTTCTTATCGTTCACACTATTATGTTATGACGATCGACCCAATCAGCAAAGTCCGGTCCGCATTCGTGCACCGTCGCGAACCCGCCTGGTAGCATCGTCACAACACACCTTTCGACTAGATGCTCTGCCGTCTCGGGTTCTTGCCCACAGCGTGGACATATTGGACGTGATTTACTGCGAAACAAAATGCACATAATAATTTAACGCACAGCAACGAGAAGTAAATTAGAATGTATCAAATTGGGTCATCGGAGTGGGTCCCCCGGGTTGCCTCCCCTATCAAGGATATCGTGTGTTTTTTTATCAGAGATATCTTTCCCGCCTTTAATTTGTTTTTGAGCTCCGGGCGCCATGGTCAGATCGGGGAGTAATTGGCTGCTAGATAACCAGGGAAAACGAGATTGGGATTGGGTAAGAAAAAACAATAAGTCGTAGCACTAGGAGGGTAATAGTTTTGGTGATAATTTATACGAGCGTATAGAAAACATGGGGGTACGTTGAGTGCTGAATTAGTTGACAAAGCACGATCGTTGGTAGATAGAGTCTTGAGATTGGTTAAGGTATAAATAATTATCTATATGCGTGGATTGGAATTATAGCTACGAATTAATTAACCAGTACACTGTGCGGCTATGTGTTTTAGTGGTATGACACGGGCTTTCGGATCGGAAGGTCTTGAGTTCGAGCCTTGCTCGGCGCATAATATTTGAGTCCTTGGAAAAGGCTATTTGCTCACATTCTCTCATCATACTCAGGTGTAAAATGAGTACCAGGCCGTTAACAGCGTTGTCTCTGTCCGAAAAAAATGTGATATCGCCTAACAGGCGCCATGTCTCGTTCTACATGTTATACGTTGCTGTTGGCCAGGGACCCTTTGAGTACATTTGCTCTATATAAAAGCTCAATTTAAAAAATATTATTTTACACTGCCGTAATATTCTATAAAGACACGTAAGGTATTTAGAAATGTATCCAGAGAAGTCGTCTTCAAATATCGATCGATTAAAATAACCCTAATCTTAGTAAAAACTCTCAAACCTGGGACTTTGCGAAGTGCTGGGTTTAAGAGTGGTTGTCAATATGTGGGTCACTTGAATTAATTGATAATTGAAAAAAATCAAATTATTGGCCAAATTATTCCTAAATACGTTACGTGTCTATACACAGTACGGCTGTGTTCTCGTTAACTCACTCAATCACCTAGAGATTTTTGCTACTTTTCAGAATTGGAAAAAAATGTATTAAAATGTACACAGATAGTTTTATTCAACTATCATTAACATTCAAAAACTGAAAACATTAGCTAATTTGTCTCAGAAAAATGTAATAAATAGGCATGGGGTGAAAGTAACCCGGGCAAACTACGGATATAGTCGGTGTTAGGGTTAGCATTTTTAAGATGAGGTATTAAATCAGAGTCAATTGCCAAGTGTAATTAAATTTTGATAGAATTGATTTGGGCTAAGCGTGGCTCAGCGGTACGGTCTTTGGTTCGTACCCGAAAAGTATCGAGTTCGTTCACCTACCGCTGCGCTGTGTGGCCTTGAGCAAGTCACCTCGCCTAAGCTCAATTCGCGGCGCTGCACTGCCGGGCTGACTCCTGGGTTATTTCAGTGTTCCCTTGGAATAGACCCTAGAGAAACATTTCCCTATGGGATGAATAAATATAATTTTATTTGTTTTATTATTTTTATAAATTTGATAGTGATGAGAATGGTGATGGAGATGGTGTTGATAATTTGACGATGACGATGATGATGATGATGATGATGATGATGATGATGATGATGATGATGATGATGATGATAATAATGATAATAATGCTGACGACAACGACGATGCTGCTGCTGATAATGATGATGATAATGATGATGATGATGATGTTGATGATGATGACCATGATGACCATGATGATCATGATGACAATAATCATTATGCGCTTATGGTATATGGTATGACAAACATCTTGTTAAGTGGCAGCCCATGGATCGAATCCTGTTATGATCAGCACCCAGTTGAATCATTGAAAAATGCCTTTTACGCACACTTTCTCACCATCCTCAGGTGTGAAGTGAATACTTTGATGTTAATGACGTAATCAAGTCGAAATTACTAACAGCGCACCCTGTTGTAATGAACAATATTTTGTGTTGGTTTGAGAGTATTTCCATTACGACAGTGAGGCCATAACAAACTGGGATATCAGAACTGCATATAAGTAAACATCGCATTAACTCACTCAATCCTATAGAGTTTTGCTACTTTTCAAAATTGGAAACATTGGAAAAAATGTGCATGTGCATAAATAGTTTTATTCAATTATCATTGACGTGTAAAAACTAAAAACATTAGCTTTGATACTACGCCTATAATTTGTCTCAGAAAAATGTAATAAATAGGCATGGGGTAAAAGTAACCCCGGGTATACTACGGATATAGTCGGTGTTAGGGTTGAATGAGTTAAGTACTGGAAATGACAATACTAATATACAATTTTTGAATTTGTATGGTATTTGGAAGGCTGTGAAGATATCCACGTCAACGCGTAACCACGGGTTGTGACTATATTATTAAGAACGAGTGCTGAAAACAAATACAAGTTCAAAAATTATTTTATAACACCTCCCATTTAAAACA
>NC_088362.1:56482567-56507567 GCF_034508935.2 Berghia stephanieae
ACGCCTGTTAAGTGATATTACAGTCAATTATTTTTCTCGACAGAGACAACGCTGTTAACCGCCAGATTCTCATTTTACATCTGAATATGATGAAATGATATGAGTAAGGAGCTTTTTTGCAAGGACTCAACTACACGCCGAACGAGGCTCGAACAAAGGAACTTCTGATCCGAAAGCGAGTGTCATACAACAAGACCACAAGTCACATAATTGTTCGTAGTTGACTCCAGTTTTCAGATATTCCAAAATTGAGATCATACTATTTGACAGTTTGAGTAATGCATCTTACTTTGAGATAAATAGCTATAGATGACCTCATTCAAGTAAAATTTTTCATTGTTTTCTCAAAGGTTCAATGATTGTATTTTCGTAATGTTTTGATTTAAACTCCGCCTCGTGTAACACTTCCTCCAGACTCAATGATATAAAAACTCTATGTAAAAAGATGAGCTTTTGTATATAGCGTAATATCCACTAAAAGTGCTCAAAGCCAACAGCAACACTTAAGATGTAGGGCGAGACATTAGGCCTGTTAGGCGATATTACAATTGTTAACTGTTAGCGGCCCGGTACTCATTTTACAACTGAGTTCGGTGAGAGAATGTGAGTAAAGGGCCCTATTCAAGGACTCAGTTATGTGCCGAGCGAGGGGCGATCCAGGAACTTCCGATCCGAAAGCGAGTATCATACCACAAGACCATTGTTGATAATAATAATAATAATAATAATAATAATAATAATAATAATAATAATAATAATAATAATAATAATAATAATAATAATAATGATGATGATGATGATGATGATGATGATGATGATGATGATGATGATGATGATGATGATAATAATAACATTTTCTCTTTGAATGACCTCAATCAATCAATTTAATTAATCCTCTTCGGGCCTTGAGGCACATAGGGCATCAACCGGACATCTCCATTTTTTGCGGTCTGCAGGTTTTGCATGTGGCTGGACTCCAGGACAGGCCTACTTCCTTTATCTCTTTTTCCATGGTCCTTCACCGGGTTTCTTTGGTTCTCCCTCGCTTTCTATTCCCATCTGCTGTCCCAGGGTTGTCTTGGGAAATGACCCGTTTTCCATTCTGGCCACATGACCCATCGTCTTTTTATTTGTTTTCAATGTTAGTGCTATCATTTTTCTTCACTAGATCCACTGTTTTAATTTTTTAAACCTTTGAATAACCTATGAACGATTAATCTATTACAGTCGGGACACATGTTGTATAATCATGGCATTTATCTATTTTCAACTAGGTTATCCGATGTTGAAATAGTATATTGATATAGATTTTAACAGGGTTTTACAAGTCGATAATTAAAATTATGTGAAATGAAGATAATCAAGAATAATGTCACCGATTTCTGAATCTGAAAACAGCCTTCATACGCCATAATATTATTCAAATAAGGCAAGTTATCAAGGTTTTAATCTGCGGCATTCTTGAAACCATATGCCGTCTCAAGGACACCGACTTAATTAACACTACGAATGGAAAGAAATGTGTTGAAGACATGTCTATCTGTCTATGAGGTACAAGCAAAACCATACAGGAAAAGTACAGAGCGGTTGATAAGGGGGGGGGGGGGGGAGGTTGACTGAAGCCTGAGATCGTGAAAATGCAAATGAAAGAGTGATATTGGGACAATGCAGACAATTGACGTTTCGGGTACAAACCCTTCGCCAGCACAACATTAAACAAATGAACGAGTGAAACAAATAAAATAAAACGTGAAGTAACTATAACTTGCATCGTCTGAACTCAATGGTGGTTGGAGTGTGAATTACTCCCTACTCTCTTTTCCAACAAAAAGCTTTTAACTGTACATCTCCACGTCTGTGGATCTGTTCTAAGATTTAATTTAAGAAGCGCCTTAAAACTGAATTATTTTACAGAGCATTTTATGATTGATGTTTTCGTTTTTTACATTTTTTAAACACTTATGTGTGGGCCGCTGTGTGTGTTTGTGTGTGTGTGTGTGTGTTCGTGCATGTATGTTTGTGCGTGTGTGGGTGTGGGGGGGGGGCTGTTTGTGTGGGTGGTGGTTGGTTGTGCGTTTGAGTTAATTGTAAAGCGCTGCTGATCACTGTTAAGTGAATGCTTAGGCGCTAAAGAAATATATTATTATTATTATTATTATTATTATTATTATTATTATTATTATTATTATTATTATTATTATTATTATTATAGAGGGTCCCGATAGCTCAGTTGGTAGAGCACTCGTTTCACACGCAAAGGGACCGAGATCGATCCCGGGTGCATTCGAGATTTTTCTGCCCCCCCCCCCCTGTCCACCCAGCAATGATTGGGAAGCTGGATCTGTTAGACCTGGCGGAGAGTACTTTGCGAACGACTAACGTCCTATCCAAAGGACAGCGAGCAATTACTACTGTTCGTTTCACACTATGGAAATCGGGATAAACACTGGTTCTATGGGCCTATTGGCTCAGAAGGACTACTTTATAGAACTCGTAGGTTATTGAAAGAATAATAGTAATTATGTACCTACTTCAAGGTTTTCTGTATTAAAAGGTAATCTAACTGATTTGAACGTGAATTAGATTATGACATTGTTGTTGTTTTTTCAGATTGAAATGAAAAAGTAAATTGTCGAGAGGAAATTAGTTGAAAAGTTGTACAAGGGTCCAGATAAAACAAGTAATCGTATTATTTTAATTTGGCACATCGGTTTAAGTTGTAAATACAAATAATTAATTGATATTAGTTGAATGACTATGAGATCTAACACTAAAGACAAGGCCAGATAATCGTTACAATCATAAATATCTAGGTTGATTCTATTGATTAAACGGTAGAACATTGTGGGTATTTTATTCAGACACATATCATCGTTGTAAACCTGTGTAGTTTGTTAAGTTTACCAATCACTGCCATTGATTACACCGTGACGACTGTCCGAGAGGCGTGGTTATCTAAGTGTATATAGGGAGTTCAGTTCATAGCATCAAAACCCTGACATGGTATTCTCAGTGAGGCAAGGACAAAAGCTAAATATTGATTTTCGCTTTCAGTATTCAACGTCATCCGCGTTTGTTTGACGTCAAGTAGTCCTCTATAGTCTCAGACTGTAACGAAATGATTTTGGGGGACCAAATTGTCATGTATTATTTATGAGATGGGGCTAGGAAAATTGCGTGGAAGGAAGAATCTAAGATATAACGTGGCATAATAATAATGATAATAATAATAATAATGATAATATTATAATAATAATTAATAATAATAATAATAATAAAATAATATAATAATAATAATAATAAAATAATAATAATAATAATAAAATTAATAATAATAATAATAATATAATAATAATAATAATATAATAATAATAATAATAATAATAATAATAATAATAATAATAATAATAATAATATAATAATAATAATAATAATAATAATAATAATAATAATAATAATAATAATAATAATAATAAATAATTAAATAATAATAAAATAATTAAATAATAATAATAATAATAATAATAATAATAATAATAATGATAATAATAATAATAATAATGATAATAATAACAATGATAATAATAATAATAATAATAAATAATAATAATAATAATAATAATAATGATGATGATGAAAATAATAATAATAATAATAATAATAATAATAATAATAATAATAATAATAATAATAATAATAATAATAATAATAATAATGATGATGAAGATGATGATGATGATGATGATGATGATGACGTTACCAGTCGGAACTGGTTTTATTAATAAAAAATGGGCCCGTGTATTACATTAACACAAATGGTTAGAAATGCTCGGAGTTCAATTTTAAATTAAGTGGTATGCAGACATTCTAAAAGCGATACTTGTTGTGAGAAGACGAGATAATTGATTACAGTGACCAGTTTGTTTTCTGAATCCTTTTACTCGGTATTTCAGATGATAAAAAAACGTATTTGTCATTCACATTGTCACATTAGTTACCTGATTCAGAGAAAAGTTTCACAGACTACGTAATCTCATACACATTATAAAATTAAAACGGCACATTGCTAAATATTCAACATGCTCAATGCGCTTCAAAATGTTTTCCTCATTCGCTCTGCAAGTGTATACGACGAATGTCTTAGGTGTCCTGATTTGTATCCAATTCAGGCCACGTTGAAAGACGAGGTCAGGGACGGCTAAGGTGGCAATTAAAGTAACTCTCAACCCCTTTCCAGGATCGCTTTCCTTTAAACACTTAAACACTTTAAACATAGTATCCTAATCTATTCCGTTGTGAATGAATAATTGACGAATCTCCGCACTCGGGAAGACATCGTATTTAACATTTTTGAGGGATTAAATTCCTCCTTCAGATATTCGAACTCTGAGGTTTAACAGTTTTTGACAAGATAAGTCCAGGCTCATTACGATGGATTGGATTTTGGAGTAAGAGTTTTTTTGGCCAAAATTTTAAATATGTGATTTTCTAGATCGCGGCAGATCTTTCTTCACTAGGCCACGAATCCTCCCAACTTTCAGATAATATATTAATTTTTTTAATTTCATGAGAGAGCTTGACTTTTAAAATTCACTGGACTCCTTCTGAATTCCAAAAGCTTATCTACCCTTTTAAATTGTTGTATTTACATCTTTGTGGAGTATGTTCTTCTGCAATCTAAACTCTGACAAAGTCGGCTTGATTAGTAAGAACACGGCACAACATGTGATTTTTTAGTACAAGTTCTTTACGTTGGAAATTAATCTGTTACTTACCTCATAGTCTTTACCCAGCTTCTATAGTATTCATTCCTCGAACCAAAATATCAAACGCCTTCCTATAATCAATAACATTTAAGCAAAATGAAGAATTCCATTATAGGGACTGTTCAATGAGGATCAATACAAATCTGTTTGGTCATCGCCAATCACAGATCACGAGTTGTGGGGTACTATAGTCTTCTATTATTTCCAAACTAATTTCTTTATTCATTTGATAAAACTATAATTCATCTGCTGCTGTTTGGACACTCATGTAGGTGTCATATTCTGTTATTTGATCTGATATTTGCTTCAGACTGGGCCAGGGCACTGCAATCATTGCAATTATTATGGATGATAATAATGATAATATTAGTGCTGAGTTGTTAAGGGCAAAGTATCAGAACATATCAATAGGATTGAGACGAAGGAAGCATTTACGTAATTAGAACATAACTATTAAAATTGAAAACTGATATTAACTAACGTTACCAAGACGAATATTCAATTAACAGGGTGTGGTGATATGAATTCAACATTTTACATTAATTGGAGAGAAATAATGACCAAAATCAAAATTTAAGCTTTAGATAATTACATAAAATTTAAAGCTGATCCCAGACGAGCCCCCCCCCCCCCCCCCCCCCCCTGTAAGTTTTTAGGTTATTAGAGTTGTTAAAAATGATGTATTTTGATAATGCCCCGGAAGAGATTTGCGATAGAAGTCAGTATAGGTTAGATTATGATCTAAATTGTTTATTTGTCGTACTAATTGATACTAACCTCATTTTATATATCCGATTAGTTTGTCTTTGGCGTTATCAATATCTAAAACAGTTTCGTGCGGCTTTGGGGTCCTGTATTATGGCACTCACCATCAGACCGGAACTTCCAGAATTCCAATCTCGCTCTGAGCGCATAGTTGCGGCCATGAAAAGGCTCTTTACTCTTATTCTGTCACCGAACTCATGTGCAAAATCAGTACCTGACCTTTACCAGTGCTATATCTGTCCGGAAATATGTAATATCGAGGAGTCATGCCTCGACATAAGTATTAATTGTTGCTGATGTAAAGCACTTGGATCACGTTTAACGGATATTGCGTTAAATAAATGCACTATATTTTGTTTTCATTAGCCTTTCCTTCCGTTGCCACATGACTCATATAATGGTGAGAAATGGTCGATGTCCGCTCCCAGCCCCCTTGGCACATAGTCAGAGTGAAACTACCTGTGAACATATTAATCCAAATATTTCCATTAAAAAAAAATGCCTCTATGGATACTTTAGCGTGCCGCTCAAGGGGCTGTGTGGTCTAGTGGTATGACGCTCGCCTTCGACTCAGAAGATCCTGGGCTCGAGTCCCACCCTGAACGGCGCATAGTTGAGTCATTGGAAAAGGCTCTTTATCCAAATTCTTTCACCATCCTCAGGTGTAAAATGAGTACCCGCCCGTTAATAGCGTTGTCTCTGTCAGAAAATAAAATTGTAATATCGCCTAGAATGCGTCATGTCTCGTCCTACATGTTTAATGTTGCTGTTGGCTAGGGACCCCTTGTAAAGCACTTTTAGAACGTTTAGTGGATAATGCGCTATTAACAAGCTCAAGTTTAAAAGCTCATGTTAGCTTTAAAGATATAAGTTGCTTCATTGGAACTGATGCTGATAAATTACACTTTCTAACCTTGTTACGATTGATAAATCCACATAGCCGTTACATAGCGAATATTTATTTGACCAACAGAAAGGCTACCACCTTCTAGCAAGTTCTTTCCATGACATTCGAGCTATTAACATTCATAATATTACAACAGTTACGAGTGTGTACTGGTTACGGCTATTTGATTTTTACAGTTACGAGTGTGTACTGGTTACGCCTATTTGATTTTTACAGTTACGAGTGTGTACTGGTTACGGCTATTTGATTTTTACAGTTGCGAGTGTGTACTGGTTACGGCTATTTGATTTTTACAGTTACGAGTGTGTACTGGTTACGGCTATTTGATTTTTACAGTTACGAGTGTGTACTGGTTACGGCTATTTGATTTTTACAGTTACAAGTGTGTACTGGTTACGGCTATTTGATTTTTACAGTTACGAGTGTGTACTGGTTACGGCTATTTGATTTTTTCATTTGTTTTGCCCACTAAAACCTTTTTTACTTTACGAAACAAAAAATCATTCTCAAAACCCACACAACTAGAAGAAAAACAAAAAACATCAACAGCCTTTACTTATTTAAGTTTATTGTTCTTCAAACTAAACTTTCATTGCTATAGTTTTTATTTTATTTTCCCTTTGTGAGTTCGTGTTTTATTGTAAAGCGCCTTAGAGCATGAATTCAAGAAATTTGCGCGCTATACAAGTGATTTGTTCTTATGATTTGATTTGTTGTTAACTCTATTTTTATGAACTTACAAGTACTCACATTTTACTCCATTTTCTCACCGATTCAGAGCTGTCATCAGAATCTGTTATGGAAAATTGTATTGCTAACACAAAGGATTGGATGAAACCAAACAAACTTAAATTTAATGATGACAAGACAGAAATGATAATTTTTGGAAATAGGTATCAACTCTCAAAAATATCTACAAATGAGATACTAGTGGGTGAAAATGCTATTAAATCTAGTGTGAGAAATCTCGGGGTGTATTTAGATCAAGGGTTATCCATGGAACATCATGTTAAGAAAATATGTCAATGCTGTAACTATCACATTAGAAACATTGGAAGAATCAGACATTATATTGATGAGGATATTACAAAGAAGCTTGTTAAAACTTTTATTACTAGCAGATTAGATTATTGTAATTCCCTTCTAATTGACTGTCAAAGTAGATTAATCCATCAACTACAAAAAATTCCAAATAAAGCGGCTAGACTTATAAAATTAACGAAATAAAGAGATCATATAACACCAGTTCTCCAGGAATTGCACTGGCATCCTGTGAAGTTTAGGATAGAATTTAAGATATTGTGCTATGTTTTTAGATGTCTGGATGGATTAACACCTGATAACACCTGAATATTTGCAGGAACTGATTGAAAAATATGAACCCATTCGAAATTTAAGATCATCTCAGTCACAACTTCTAAAGGTTACCACCTCAAAATCCACATTGGTAAAAAGCCTTTTGATAGCTCCACGCCTATGGAACGCTCTTAGTCCTCGGACAAAGTCCTGTCAAAATTTATCATCTTTCGGGAAATGTCTGAAGACTGAGTTGTTCCGTGAGGCTTATTTTATATGAAATAGATGTTGGTCAGATTTTGTTTCTGTATTCATGCTTATTATGTAGTATCGTGATTTTTAATTTTGTTGTTTTTAAACATTTTTATTATGTAAAGCGCCGCAGAGCACGATTAAAGTTGATGTTTAGGCCCTATATAAATTCATTATTTACTATTACCATTTACTACTACTCACCGCATTCATGTGTAAAATGAGTACCTGGCCGCACACAGCGTAGTCTCTGTTGGAAAAAATGTATTATTGCTAAATAGGCGTCATGTCTCGTTCTCAATGTTACGTGTTGCTGTTAGTCAGGGACCCTTTGTAAAGCGCTTGAGCACGTTTAGTGGCTATTGCGCTATATAAAAGTTCTTTTTAGATAAATAGTATTTTATGATGATAGTGTAAATATCCTTAAGCACTACGGTTTCAAACATTATATTCGGCGAAGTAAAAGAGATCATTTTTTAATAAAGGGCAGGAAAGAATTGAAGTTTGGAGCACAAATGTATATTATATCTGAAATGAACCTTAATAAAAGACAGTTCAAAAGAAAACAAGCAATGCAACGACAAACATTATTTTTGTGATGAATGGATACAGAAAACAAGAATAGAATTGTCAGCACAATGCTGCCAAATGAATGCAAAGATAATCCACATGAATAAACACTGATAAAATAACGAGCATTTGAGGAATGGCAGGGGTGGTTTGGGGGTGGGGGCATTGGGAGGGTGGTGTGGGCGGGGAAGGGGTGAAATAAGGATAAACCTGGAAATGTAAACTAACGGGGGAACTCGGAAAGAAGGAAGGCGATGTCCCTACCGCCGAAAACAATCTCTCTCTCTCTCTCTCTCTCTCTCTCTCTCTCTCTCTCTCTCTCTCTCTCTCTCTCTCTCTCTCTCTCTCTATCTCTCTCTCTCTCTCTTTTTCTGTGTTCCACCTACTCACACACGTGGTTCTCAAGAGCATATGGGCCCTCACTGCTTCAATTGAATACCGGCTTCTATAGCCTAAAAAAAACCGAACGCACAAGTGCTTGTTTGCAACCATTGCTATTGAACGTCAATGCTTTGAAATGGATTATCCTTCAAATCTATATCGGATCCAAATATCCAGATACTTCTTTGTGGTGTTTGGAGGTAACACCTCGCCCCCCCCCCCCCCCCCCCCCCCACACACACCCTCCCCCCCCCCCCCGCCCCCAAACCTTAAACCAAAAACAAACAACAACACACGACCCAACAAGCAAGAGAAACAAAACAATCTAAACAAACAAAGAAAACAAAACTAAAGAAAAAAAAAACAAATCTGTGTGTTATCGCGGAATCGAACCCAATTATTCATAGGCCTACCAAATCGAAAGTCTAGCAACTACCTCTAACCTCTCAAGATCGGTATCAGGTAGACAGCGGCATTCAAATAAAAACAAAGCACGTTGCATGTTGTATTATTAGCCAACACTTCCTTATCACATAATTTGTCGGTGTCTAGTTTAGGCTAATGTAATACCTTTGGGCCACTGACTAGACTTTTAGCACAATGATGTTTTTTGTGCCAAGGCTACTGATACCGGAGAGAGTGATACGTTTAGAGACTCGAAACTTTTGAAGTAGCAATAGGGTTTTAATAGCAGACGATGCATATCTATGTCTGGTCGAGTCAAGTTGGTAAACATCCTCACTCATAATGTTTATATGTGATACAATAGGGTTCAACCGTCGTGATGTCACTTCGCTCGTAATGACGCATAGCAACTGGTTCTAAACTATCGGAACACTGGCGGACGCCATTATCTCCATCACCGCCCTTATGAAATACTTCTCCGACGAGCATAAAAGTGTATCCAGAGGAGAAAAACATTATAAATCTGATCATGTTTTGACTTTTATATGTTATGTTAACATGACATGCTAAAAAGGTATAGCCAGCATGAAGAATGAAAAGTACCGATTTTCTTTGTTTAGAACCAAGCTGCTGGTTGACGGGCGGACGTGGCATCATACTATTGAATCCTAATGAAATTTGGTTCGGGTTTTTGCAGCTTTCTATATTCAGTTGGGTGATTTCTTCTCTCACAGACTATACATTTTTGTGTGTATTTGTACGATTAATATAGCGGGAAGAAATGATGTGTATTTTGTTTAAACACATACCATCAATAGACAAATTATGCCATGTTTACCGACTTGACATTGAACACCCACATACGGAAGGAGCCCTTAAGTTTCATGTCTCCATCATTTTAGTTTCTGGTGATACTGTGTTACGCACCAACCCAATCAAGTCGAGGTAAATACCACACTGAACATCATATCATTATATCTTAATTATGAAATTTGTGTGTTTTTGTTAAATGGCGCCATGGTTTTGGATTCTAAGGTGCCGTACTTTCTTTTTTTTTAAATATACGTTTCTAAAATTTTGGCTGGAAAACTCGTCCTTGAAATATCGATCGATTAAAATTACACTAATCTTGGCAAAAAATAAAAAATAAAACTCCTCTCAAATTTGACACTTTGAAATGCATCTCTTCTTGACATGACAAAAAAAAAACCAACCTCTCTCAAACCTGGGACTAGAAGTGCCAGGTTTGACAGTTTTTGCCAAGAGTTTTTCGGTCAAAATTTTGTTGGTTGTTTTTCCGGAGTGCGACAGAGTGGTCGTTGGGTTCGAACCGGCGATTGAGCACCCTTAAAAATGCATTTTGTGTACCGTCACCGCTGTTTACTCACCAGTGATTGGGGGAAGCTAGGCCTGTTTTATCTGATGGAAAGTACTTTGCGATGGTATGGTGTCTTATCCAGAGTGTAACAAGCTATTGGTACTAAAAGCAGAATAAACTTCCGCTCCATTGGCTTTAATTCTCTCCTTACCAGCCATTTTCAGGATTTTCCCAAAAACTTAACACCCAACTAACACAAAATAGATTTTTTATCACTCAAACACAATACCAGTAAGTTCTTGCGATGTATAATTTCTTTAGCAAAACATGCTCTACAACACACTGTTCATTTTCTTTAAATTTTATGATGTACAATAGAATTTTTTAATAAGAAAAATGTTGGTTGTATCGTAACGAATGTGACGATTTTCCTATAGTTGGTAAGGGGAGGGTTGATTACTCCTATAGATCCAGAGGAAAAAAGCGACATTTATTACTTTGAACGAACGCAATTTACAGAGAGTTACTTCAAATCGTGTCATCCAATTATAAAACTGATATCTAGAGTCAATGCCCCCGTATCATGTTTATTTTATTTACCCGACTTTGTGTGTTCAGACGACAGAGCCGTCCAACTGGACATCTTTTGTTATTTTCCTTGATAATTTACGAATGCGACCCAACAACTTCTTTTTCATTTTTTCTCTCCGTACATTTCCAAGTCTGTCTATAATTATCTTGTTTATTGTTCTGAAATACCTTAAATCATTCTCAGAGATGACTACATTTTACTTGACGCTGTTCTGAGAGCAGATACATAATCTGTTTTAAGTTAGCTCTATGGTGGATTTGTGAATATTGTGACGATGGGGCCATATGGCCTTTTGTAAAAATACGATTAGAGCACTTTGAAGAGTTTGTAGCGTAGAATATAATATACATAATCATATGTTTTGCTTATAATTGACTTCACTCTACATCACCTGAATACGTTGAATGTCTTGTGAGGGAATATAGACCAACTCGATCTCTGCGATCCGCCAGTTCTTCTCTAATGGAGAAAAATATCCCAAGAACAAAGTTTGCTGAGCGTCGTTTTGCATTTTCGGCTCCAATCGTATGGAATTCTTTACCACTAAAACCCGACAATGTGATAGTCTTCAAATTGCATTAAAAACAATCTTTTTCATTCAGCTAATCGTGATTCTTTGCGAAATTTAAACAAGATGTGTTTGACTGTTGTGGTGAGTTTGTTGTCGAGTAAATGAACTTGTTTGACACAAAAAAAAACTATAGTAAAGCACCTCTGAGCACTATAATGTGTGGATGCTGGAGCTCTATAAAAATATTAACGGTAATAATAATAATAATAATAATAATAATAATAAATAATAATAATAATAATAATAATAATAATAATAATAATAATAATAATAATAATTTGTAATAATAATTAATAATATAATATATAATAATAATATATAGTAGTAGTAGTAGTAGTAGTAGTAGGTAGTAGTAGTAGTAGTAGTAGTAGTAGTAGTAGTAGTAGTAGTAGTAGTAGTAGTAGTAATAATAATAATAATTATTATTATTATAACAGGGTGTGGCTAGTCTTCCTCTGTTTCTTTTGTTTCATTGTCAGCAAATACATTGACATGGAATTGTTGAAGGGGGTTTCTCAGACTGTATCCCCGGAGTCTCCAAAATCGTTGTCTGTATGTCTGCGCAGATCCTGAAGCTTATTAGAAGAGGCAAAACAAGACTGTGAGTGAAATTCCCTTCAGGGCACAGACATGTTGGCCTCTCTCCTCCCCCTCCCCCCCCCCCCCCCCCCCCCCCCCTTTTGGTCCGGTATAGCTCAAATCGGTCCACATACTTGTAATCATTTATATCACTTTTATCATTTTACAATCATGTGTCTTTCCCATTTGGTTTTGTGTCTTTGTTCTATGATGAGACAATATGATTTAGCCTGGCCCCTGCCTTGAGTCGTTTTGTGAGAAGGACACAGTCAGGTGATTTTTAAATATTTTTTTTGTGACAGCTCATTCTATCCACATAAAGTTATTGATAGAATTAATGTTTATTTCATGCTTACTTTGTATACTGTTTAACACCCCACCGAGACAATAACACACCAATTGCTCTGAAGGCTTCAGATGCACATTCCTCCAACCAAATCCAAGCATCAATAACACAAATTTATTTATTGTAACACCGGGAACAACGACAAACGACAGTCTAACTTCTACGTAACGACCAAAGGGCTAGAGTTCAGTAGCCGGTCGCTGGTTTGGATAAGTAAGTATATTATGTTCGTCGCTCGAAAAGCACCATCAATTTTCCCTGCTGGGCTTGGCGAACTTTTCTCTCATAATAGGATTTAACATGAACTACAATTATGCAGTAGAAAGTGGAAGGGTTTTTAGCCTAAAACGTTCTGCGCTAAGAATTTTTTTAACAGAGCTGTTACATTCATTTTTGTTCAATACTTTTCAAAGAATGTCCGTATCATGAAAAACGCCTGTTTGTACGGAGCGACGTTGTGATATAGAGAATGCGATAGAAAGCTGCTTTAAGGGACAGCGTAGCTCAGTGGTACTTTCTTGGCTTCGTACCCGAAAGGTACCGAGTTCAATCACCCGCCGCTGCGCTGTGTGGCCTTGAACAAGTCACCTCGCCCTAGCTCCTTTGCGGCGCTGCTCTGCGGCTGACGCCTGTGTTATTCCAGCCTTCCCTTGGAATAGACCCTAAAGACAAATTTCCCCTTGGGGATGAATAAAGGGAATTTTATTTTATTTTATTTTTTATTTAAGCTGTGGACTGTAAAAAGTAATAAACAAAAAAGAATATAACAGCTTTAAAAAAAAAGAACATAATTCCAAATACGGGACGGTTTGGGCTCCATATTCTTCAGCAGCCTACAACAACAAAAAAACAAAAAAACAAAACAATTTTGAGGCCAAAAGTTCAGTGTTTCAAATTTTGTTCTTTTTTTAAATTTTAAACTGTTACTGATTTAGATAATGCATCAGGAATTGATGACATCTCTGTCACGCTAAATAAAAAAAAGCAAAACAAAACAAAAACAAACAAACAAACAAAAACAGTTGAGTGACTCCTGACCGCATTCTACCCTAACTTAAGCTTTCACTTCCTTTCTGCATATCATAGGAATCGAAATGCAAAGGAAAGCTGCACGAAAGCGTATGTAACTCAATAAATCGACTTTTCTCTATCTTACAAGATCACCACCGGTCGGCAGATGTCTGACAAAACATATTTCTTTCATTTTGGCTAGCAGAATTTTGCTTTAAAAGATCGACCAATTAGGATAACCCCAGACATGACAAAAACTCTCAAACCTGGGACTTCCTTAAATTGTCAGGCAACATTTTTTGGAAGGTTAAGGGTAATTTTTATTAATCGATATTTGAGGTTAAAGGTTAAAGGTCAAATTGGTTAAAATGTTGTTTTTTTTTTGTTTCTTTTTTTGTCAGAGTGTGCAAGGAGAGATGGTCACATCTCCTGCCCGGACCCTGATTCGATTTCCTTTCCGTAATGAGTGATTTCACGCCGGATGTCGGTGGATGCCAGATATATTTTTACAAATGTATGCCAGGGCTTTTCGTTGGCACCCTACACTCAAGGATTAACGCTTTTCGCCGAATAGAAAATAGAACGTAAAATATAACAAAATCCACAAATCTATTCAAGATGCAAATTGGAAAACGGAATGAAAACAAGTAAAGTATTATGAAAAACTACCCGGCGTTTGGATACCGATCGATCTATTCTATATTTCAAGATTTGTTTTATACACAATCTCAGGCTGACGCATGAGAAAGACCGAACGAATACTGTCATGGTCTAAAATGAATATTAAGAGCAACTCGACTATGCATAAAATAAAGATGTGAAGAATAAGGCCCCCAGAATTTACTAGTTACTTTAAACTGAAGAGCGAATAAAGATTTGTTTAAGATGATATAAAAAGAAAGATGAAATTTAATTAAATGAGTCTCTGATGAATAATGATGATTACAGTTACAACTAGAAATATGAAGATACTACGTATCTTATAATACTATTATATAATGCGGGTAGACTTGTGGGGTTCTACTTCCAGTTGAGAAGCGTTGTATTATTCCTCCGACGGGCTCAGGCTTGATCCATTCTCGATAGTGATTGTACTGGCAAAGGCAAAAGCTCCGGAGCCTTGATGGTGAAAATCAAATTAATCAAATATTCCACAAAGTCCCGAAAGATAAAAATCTTTAAATATATATATATATATTTTATATATATATATATATATATATATTATATATTATATATTGCCAACTGACGGCCACATATGAGTGATCCCATTCATATACATACATATATATATATATATATATATATATATATATATATATATATATATACTGTGAGGAATGGAGTTGGCCGTCCGGGCATACATTGTAGAGAAAAGTGAGTGGTAAAGAGACCTATCAGCTTTTATAATAAGTGGCTACGTGACAGAAGGTAGAACGAGAAGTATTCACTAATTTGAAATTAATTCAAGGGAAGGCTATTAAAGGAAAGATGATCTAATATTAGAAGGTAACATTTTTCTAAGCCTACCGAAATATAACTGGAGTGAGATGAATTTCGTTCTTACTAAAATAAAACTTTAATAAAATAAATGTGAATAATCGTTACTGTGACAAATACTATAATATCAAGAATCTAATGTAATCGAAAAATAAACTTCAAATAGGTCTTTTAATTCCCAGACGAGTTTATATATTGGGAAAATTATAGAACAAGCACCATCAACCAGTAGACATTTGACCAATCAAAACACGAGATTTGAGACGCACCATCAAGCATACTTGGATAGATACAGATGGAACAAAAACTGACGTCACTCAGCTCTTTGTATTGGTTTTAGAGTGCCAATTTAGTAGTAGTAGTAGTAGTAGTAGTAGTAGTAGTAGTAGTAGTAGTAGTAGTAGTAGTAGTAGTATCGTTCGGCTACACTTCTATGTTCAAGGTATCAATCCAGGTTCGGAAGTCATCATCACATTTGTTGATGGTTTCAAATCCCCCTTCAAGTTTTTCTCTGGGCAATCTAGTACAAGGTGGTTTGCATCTTGTGTTGCTTGGTTGCACTTTGGGCATGTTGGTGATTCTTGGAGCCCCCATTTGTATACGTTGGCAGCTGTTCTTGTATGTTTTGACCGTAGTCTATTTGCAGCTTCCCTGTATTTTCTTGGTTGATCCTGTAGACCTGGGAGACTTTTACAGGGACCTTCAATTAGTTCCCCTCCTGTTGGTTTATTCCTTTTCCATTCCTCGCACCAGGCTTCTTGCGTGTTGTAGTTTTCTTTCTTTGATAGATAGAAAGGTGATCGAGATTTTAGTCTTGATGTTGAGTAGTAGTTCTCACTAGAGTATATTTTGACACTGAAATCAACCTCTGACCGTGAACCGAAGACCCATACCCACGTAAAGTGCTTACCTATCACCCGGAGTAAACAGGCCACGGATCCTGAGCATCAATCGTCACAGATGAATGAAAATAATGAGTTATGTTGTCAGGTTTTGCGATGCAATCACTTTATCAGTGTGTCAAAATATTATGAGAAACGCTAACTGGGCATGATCTATTTGTATGTTTGGCATGTATCCCGTGCTTTTTTTCATACAGGAAATAAATAGTCACGGGGGCGAAACGGGGTCAATGGCAGGAAATATTTTGATTGGTTAATGCTATGTCGACGGCGAACCAACAATAAAGAACCATATCAGAAATTAGCAAGGCCTTTCTTCGACTGAGGATAAAATATCAGACCTTCTGTTGAGGCGTTCAAACGCTTCTATAATACTCCACCATTATATATTGATGTACTATTGGTATGTCTGACCTATGCCTCGAACCCTAGCAATAGAGGACTTTTTTATTATTGTGTTGCTTTTTTTTTTAGTAATTCGTTCATTGCATTCATCTTAATGATTTTTCCCGGTTTCTGTAGAAGTAAACGGACAGTGGCAATTGCTTGCCACCTTATTGATAAGTCGCTCGTCTATCAGATCTGGTATATAACCAAGCAGGCTTTCAAATGGAATTCGCAGGGCAAGAGGAAACGGGGTCGTCCAAAACAGACTTGGATGAGAAGCCTTCACCCAGATTTGTGCGTCTCCATATCTTAAATGGAGTGTGGTAAAGGTCTTTGCCAAGGACAGAATAAGAAGATGGAAGAGTGTTCTTGAGGCCCTATGTTTCGCCAGGAGCCAAGAGGCATAAGTAAGTCAAGTAATTCGAGTCAAAGGATTCAGCTTTCCAATCATTGTCAAATGAACAAACAAAGGGTCAGAAATATCTTGACTGCACCCGGTATCAATATCATTTCCTTTACATGAGTGCTCTACCAAGAAAGCTAGACCCCCTCCCCCACCCAACCATCCATCGCGGACATAAGAACTAACTCATTTTGGGGTGTTTATTTGACTCTGTACTTTCTGATTCATCACTGCGCAAGTTTAACCAATTGCTATGGTTTAACTCATCAAAGTGATAAATTTGGGAGCAGGCACTGGTGTAAGTTAAACATCAGAAAAATAGGGTGTATGAAAAAGTGACAGATACACTAAAAGACTCTGCCGGCACATTCTGCTACTAAAATACTTATGCTACCTAATGATTCATCGTGTAACCTATTCCTTGTATATGCTTTATCCAGGGGGCTTATGACACACTTCCAAGGAGTTTTGAAACGGAAGAAAGGAAGGTGTGACGTCACGACGTCTGCTTCTAATCGAAGGTTGACGATTATCAAATTAAGAAATGAAGGAGCAGACAACTGTGTTAGATAAAAAACTGAACAATTGTGTATGGCAGGTGGCAGACAAAGCAAGAAAGAAATATACAGGAAACTATCGACAGCATGCGCTTGCTTGGCTAAGAAGCTCATAACATTGCCATCCGGAAATATCACGGACCACCACACAGAACTATGTGTAACCACGACCTTTTATAGTCCGGTTCATACAGTTTAGTGAGAATTACTTATAAACGTGGATGGTAAAAGAATATAACAAAGACCCGAGTGACGTCAGCTTCATTCTCTCTATATCGAAAATAATGGCTGTTATTTTTTGGAATACATTTATTGAAAAATTGAAATTTCAAGATATTTTTAATTAACACACATCGGATTGATCTTTTTTTTTTTCTTTTAAAGAATGGGCGGCTTCCTACATTTGAGTCACCACACTGCTAAAGTCAAGACGTAAGTACAAGTATAGAAACTTTTGATTTCGAGATTTTAAAAGCGATTTTGGTATAACCAACGTGCACTTATTTGAGGGTCTGATAACCCAATTCATAGTGGGGTCATTGTTGTAATGGAAATCTAAAAAAAAATATGACGCAAAATATTTTCAACTCAATAATGTTAAACAAGGCCCATAATTGCGTTCAGATGTCAGGCCTGCAAATACGTACACTTCGGGTATAACCAATGAAAGATTTTTAATCAAACCTGACCGATGTTAACTATAGACCTAGCTTTTATTGTTTGTAACAAGCTTTGTGACATTCAGATTTCCATTCAAATATTCACACATATTTATATAACGATTTCAATTAACTCCGATAAACCGGATTAATTGTTGTCACTGAAATATCCTCAAACCAGCTCAAATATTCTCCATTAGCACAATGTTAAAACAAGACAATTTTTGCGTTTTATCAGAACTTTAAATCTGTACAGTTAGCGATTTTGATACTAATAAAATGTAATACATAGCTTAGGCTTGTCCATCGTCCTTTTCATACAAGATTTATTGAGGGAGAGGGGCAGAATAAACTTTATTATTAACCGCATTGTTGAAAATCAATACCGGCATAGCTATTATAGGAATTATATTGTAAAATTGTGCGGCTATGTGGTCAAGTGGTATAGAAGGTCTTGGAAAAGGCTACTTGTGTTGAGAATATTAATTTGCTATATAGCTTTAATACTGGCCAACTAACTTCGCGGAGTTTGTGTGTGTTGGACTCGTGACATCGCGAAATCGGGGAGAGAGGCTCAAGACAGACATAGAGTTTGAAACCACTCTTTTTTTGGTGTGGTCGATAGCTCATACGGTAGAGTCTCCTTAAGCACGATGTTAAAACAAGCCCATAATTACTTTCGATCAAACTTTAAAAAATGGACAATTAGCCATTTTCATATCAATAAAATGTTGAATACCCAACTTAGGCTTGTACACCATCCTTTTTCATACAAGATCTTGATATCAAAATGTTTAATTCGATTCGTTGTAAAATGAACAAAAATTTTCATTATAACCTAGAAAACTCGACACAGAATGAAGATAACATTATATACGATTCTTACGACTCTTGCTCTTTGGAATTTCGGATGCATTCCCAACCGCTGCACGAACTTCAATTCCAAACCGCAAGAGTGTAAGAACTCTTTTATTCAACGCTCTGTCCATTTCGATTTCGTCATTTCTGAGTAAAAGACATTTTCAAAAATATTTAAATGAAACTTCTTGTTTTCAAAAGTCTAATTTTAATGAAATTCAACGTTTGATAATCTGACGTCACAAAGTATTATTGTAAACTTGATATCATTACGCGTTACTAATTAGGGAGAGGGGTGGAATACATTTTATTATTACCCGCATTGTTGGATGTCAACAACGACATAGCTATTATAGGACTTCTATTGTAAAATTGTGTGACTATGTGGTCAAGTGGTATGACACTCGCTTTCGGATCGGACAATCCTGGGTTCGAGCCTCGCTCGGCGCAAAGTTGAGTCCTTTGGAACAGGTTCTTCACTCACATTCTCCCACCGTACTTAGGTGTAAAATTAGTATCAGGCCGTTAACAGCTGTAATATCGCCTAACAGGCGACATGTCTCGTTCTTCATGTTAAGTGTTGCTGGCTGTCAGGGATCACTTGTAAAGCGTCTGAGCATGTTTAGTGGATATTGCACTATATAAAAGCTCAATTTTTTTTAAATGGCCATAATGTCCCGTTCGTCAATACAATGTTAACGTAATTTGGAAAATCTCGTATTTAACATTATGGCAAGAAAACAAAAACATAAATTATCGATCAATTTGAACGACCCTCATCTTGGCAAAAACTCTCAAACCTGGGACCTCGCGAAGTCTGTCTGGATTTTAAGTGAGATATTAATGTTATTATTATTATTATTATTATTATTATTATTATTATTATTATTATGTGCGGCTATGTGGTCTTGTGGTATGGCACTCGCTGTCGTATCGAAAGGTCCTGGGTTCGAACCTCGCTCAGCGCATACTTGAGTCCTTGGAAAAGACTCTTTACTCACATTCTCTCACCGTACTCAGGTGTAAAATGAGTACCTGGGCTTGACCAGTGTTGTCTCTGTCGGAAAAAATTGTAATATTGCCTAAGAGACGTCATGTCTCGTCCTACATGTTGCTGTTGGCCTGGGCCCCCCTTGTAAAGCGCGTTGTGCACGTTTAGTAGATATTGTGCTATATCAAAGCTCAAGCTCAAGTTTTTTAATATCATTTTTTTTGTAACTGGCTGAAGACGGGGTTTGAGCCCAAAATGTTCCGTGTTAGGTAATTATGTTCTTTTTTTGAAGCTGATAATTTATCGATTTATGCTCATTACTTTGTTAATCAATTAAGAGTAAACATCTTGTTGACTGCATATCGTATGATCTACAAAAATTAAAAAATAATCATCAAAGTAGATACGACGAAACAAAATAACATTTTTAATTAAATCAATCAAGTGCTTTAACGAAGCATTTAAAACTCCCGTAAATCAGTGAACCCTTAGAGCGCTTTGACGTCTATTTTGTCCCATAATGCAGCTCTCTATTAAAGGGAGGTAATACATTCATCAAATCAATAATTGCTTTAAGTCGAGTCAATCAGTTCCAATTATTATTCTGACTGGAGCTATTATTATTACTCTGAAAACCCATATTTTAAAATTTGGCCAGGAAACTCGTCCTTCAAACCTCACCTTGGCAAAAAAAAGCTCTCAAATCCAGGACTTTGCGAAGTCCCAGTTTTGAGAGTTTTTTTTTTTTTTTTTTTTTTTTTTTTTTTTTTTTTTTTTTTTTTTGCCAAGATGAGAGTCAGTTAAATAGAACGATATTTGAAGGATGAGTTTTCTGGCCAAATTTTTAAATATGGCTTTTTCCAGAGTACGGCAGTATTGGTTTGCGGATTTTATGATTATGGTGCAGCAGCAGATTATTCTAATGATAACCATTTTAGCGTCGAATAATCGAATATTTTATTCCGAAGAGTAAAAATTCAAGTAACACTAAATTTGAATCAAATAATAAAATCATCAGAATTTTAATATAAATCAGCGCTTTTTTGGAGGAAATCAATTCTATTTCTTTAGTTATTTTTGAAAATTCTTTCCGTTCATTTTGTGATAAAATCTTACATGGGACAGCGTGGCTCAGCGGTACGGTCTTTGCTTCGTACCCGAAAGGTACCGAGTTCGATTACCCGATGCGCCGTGTGGCATTGAGCAAGTCACCTCGCCCTAACTCAATTTGCGGCGCTGCACTGCGGCTGACGTCGGTGTTATTCCAGTCTTCCCTTGAAATAGACCCTAGAGACAAATTTCCCCTATGGGATGGATAAAGGTAATTTAATTTATTTATTATCATTTGTTCGATAAAAAGGAAAAAAAAATAATGCGGATCTGGAGTGAATCTGTAGAAAACTGTTTAAGAAGTTAAGTAATTACTCCTATGTAAAAATCACCTCGCGGAGACAAATCATATAAAGTTTCAGAGCCATTAAAGCCCATGGAGCCGAAGTGTATCCCGGTTTCTATAGCGTGAAACGGACAATAGCAATTGCTTGCCACCAGCTGGGTAAGACGCTAGTTTACCGCAAAGTACTTTCCGCCAGATCTTACAAAGCCAATTATCAAATCACTGCTTGATGGACAGAGGGGTCACAAAAAAATATCGACTGGATCCGGGATCGATCCCGGTCCTTTTGCGTGTGAAGCGAGTGTTTCAACAACTGAGCAAATTGTTCTGTAATTATTCGTCTACTGTTATTTATTGTAAAGACAGTTAATATATGGAACAGTTTGAAATTTATAACCAAAGACTCCAAAAGCATAAATCATTTCAAAAATGAAATAGATAGGGAGATCATATATAACTTAAATATGATTTTGATGAATACGTTTTTAGTTGATATATTATTTTTGATTGTTTATGATACGTGTGGACATTGTCGTATGACACTAGCTTTCGAATCGAAAGATCCTGGGTTCGAGCCTCCCACGGCTCATAGTTGAGTCTTTGGAAAAGGCTCTTCACTCACATTCTCTCACCGTACTCAGGTGTAAAATGATACCATGCGAAAACAGCTTTGTTCTGTCAGAAAAAAAGCATCATGTCTCGCCCTACATGTTAAATGTTGATGTTGGCCAGGGACCCCTTGTAAAGCACTTTGAGACTTCGAGTGGATATGCGATATGTAAAAACTCAGATGAAAAATGAGTACCTGGAAGTTAACAGCGTCGGAAAAAAAATAAGCAAACGGCAATGTAGTCTTGTGGTATGCTACTCGCCTTCCTCCAGAGGTCCAAGGTTCGAGTCCCTGAAGGACGTTTAGTTGAGTCACACGCTTTCGAATCGGAAGGTCCTGGGTTTGAGCCTCGATCGGCGCATAGTTGAGTCGTTGGAGAAAGATCTTTACTCACATTCTCTCATAGGTACTCAGGTGTAAAATGAGTACCTGACGTTAACAACGTTGTCTCTGTTGGAAAAAAAAATAGTGATATTGCATAACAGACGTCATGTCTTGTTCTACTCGTTAAGTGTTGCCGTTAGTCAGGGGCCCTTTGTAAAGCGCCTTAAGCACGTTTAGTGGATATTGCGCTATATAAAATCTAAATATTTTTTTTTCATATCTTATTGTATCTGAGCACTTATGTGGAAGTTGATCGCCCATATAAATAACTTATTATTATTATTATTATTATTATTATTATTATTATTATTATTATTATTATTATTATTATTATTATTATTATTATTATTATTATTATTATTATGATCATCATCATCATCATCATCATCATCATCATCATCATCATCATCATCATCATCATCATCATCATCATCATATTATTATTATTATTATTATTATATTATTATTATTATTATTATTATTATTATTATTATTATTAATTATTATATTATTATTATTATTATTATTATTATTTATTATTATTATTATTTATTATTATTATTATTATTATTATTATTATTATTATTATTATTATTATTATTATCATTATTATTATTATTTCCATCATCAATTTCTGTCACTGTCACTAACACCGTCCTATAATTCTATTTGTAAAGAGCTTTAACTCACTCAACCCTAACACCGTATATATCCGTAGTTTACCCAGGTTACTTTTACCCCATGCCTATTTATTACATCTTTCTGAGACAAATTATAGGCGTAGTATCAAAGCTAATGATTTTCAATTATACATGTTTATTGTAGTTGAATAAAACTCTATATGCACATGCTCTTTATAATTTATTTTTTTCCAATTTTGAAAAGTAGCAAAAATCTCTAGGATTCAGTGAGTTAAGCACGTTTACTGGCTTTTGCTCTATATATAAAAACTCAAGTGTTTTTTTTTTCTTCACCACATTCTGCTTCATTTATTTTCTCTTACAGAATAAAAAAAATCATAAATCTTGATACACAGGAGCAAAATTTGAAATAATTAATAGGGAAATAGCCCTATTGTTCCACCTTCTAGCCTATAGATTTCTATATAATTGTAAATTGATCACTCAACAGAATTTATGGACGATTTTTATGATGACACAGAGAGCGAGCTTTTAGTTTAATTCTATTTTTAGTGATTCGTTCCTATTTTCGTCTAGCTTTGACTCTTGATAAATGAATGCAGATTCTGTGACCCATTAATCATCGTCTATAAATAATTATATGACGGATATTTTGAATAACGTTGATTAGTTCTGTGCCATGAATAGAGCTATTTCTTCGCCAATGGGTGAGAGGAATAGGATAAACAGATTTATTGCTATTTATAGTTAAATGTACTGCTCTCACCTTTCTTAAGCTGTTTGCTTTCCATTTAGTTGGGGGGAAAATGAATTGAAAAATTTAAGCTTGTGTATTTGTTTTAAAATATTATATAGTTTATTTTTATGTACTTGCTGGCCACAACTGAGTGATGCCTTGACTCATCTTGGAAGAAAGTCAAGCAATGCTGAGCATGGTTATTTGTCGGATGGGCAAAAATGATTGGCGTTGTGTCATTCATTAAGGCACTGACTACCATAATCCACTCCACCTCTATTCAGGTATGATTGAATACCTAACAAGTACAATAAAGGCGTTTAAAAAGTGAATTGCGTTCACAATGTGAAAATTTCGGTTTTGGGTCATTTTCTGCAGTTGAGATGTGAAAACGTAACATATATTGCCTGTTTGTCTACTGATCTTTTAGTCTTTCAACCTTTCCTTTTTTCATTTGTTCCTTTATGCAAAGAAACCATATTAATCATTCATATTCTTTTCAGCATTTAAAGATTTGATATGCTCAATGAGCCTCACAATGCGGCGATGTGGTCTAGTGCTATGACACTCGCCTTGGGACAGGTAGGTTCGGGGTTCGAATCTGCTTTGAGCGGCGACTGGCTGAGTCCTAGGAAAAGACCATATACTCACAGTCTCTCACTGTACTCAGGTGTAAATTAACAGCATTTTATGTCCGAAAAAAAGCATTGCAATATTATCGTCAGATAGCCATCATCTCTCCTCCTGTATGCTAGGTGTTGATGTTGGTAAGGAACCCCCTGTAAAGCTATTTGAGCACTTTTAGTAGATTATGCCAACGGCTTGACGTCATCACAGTATATGACGGTACCAAGTCCAGAGATTTAAAGACCTTACACTAGTTACCGAACGAATGATGATGACGTCATTCCGCTCTATGTTTTATTTTCATAACGCCAGTTGGGTGATGGTTTTCACTAAAATAATCAAAATATATACGTTTAAGTGACGCATAGTTTTGTAAGTTGGCATGTTTCATATGGCGGGCAAATTTTGTGAGTATTTTACCTAAACGTTGATTTGGTTGATTTGGTGCCATGCACCGCCTCTACATGGCACCAAATCAAGCAATAGAGCCCCGGCCCTGGATATAGAACTATATGCATTCTGAAATGCTCGAGTTGCGGCTATGTGGTCTAGTGGTATGACACTCGCTTTCGGATAGGAAGGTCCTGGGT
>NC_088362.1:56510067-56575067 GCF_034508935.2 Berghia stephanieae
ACTACTACTACTACTACTACTACAACGACTACTACTACTTAATACAACAATAATAAGAAGAAGAACAACAAAAACAGCAACTACTACTACTACTACTACTACTACTACTACTACTACTACTACTACTACTACTACTACTACTACTAGTACTACTCTTACTACCGTCCCAAAAGACTGCTTGGTTGACATTAACCACCACCGAAGAACGCTGCGCAAATGTCAAAACCGAGATGACATCAAGCGGGTTAAAACGCAATGACTCAAAAACTTAAGTCCTAATACAATTAGGAACAAATGACATCAAAGTCACAGGTTATTGTAAAATCATAAGACATCCAAGACGCTCGCATATTTTTAATTAATACTATTTACATCTGTAACTTAGCTAGGGGTTTATTTGGATTCTGATATTTCCATGAAAACACACGCAACAAAAGCCTGCCAATAATATATTATGCTTAATTTCATCTTAAAAACATTGGATAATAAGAAATAGTTCGAAAACCAAGTTTGAGTAAATTTTCTTGTAATGAATCGACTTGATTACTGCAATGCTATGCTCTTAAAGCTTCAAGTTGTTGAACTGATAAATACAGACAATTCAAAATGGAGCGTGTCGATCAGTGCCCGTATCTAAGCCTAATGAACACATCAGACTTCATGCCAAGTGTTATTGTTGGCTAGGGACCCCTTTTAAAACGCGTTTAGCACGTTTAGTGGATATTTCCCTATATTATTAGTGCTTAATCTTTTGTATAATGTATAGTGCGGCTTTGTGGTATGACACCCGCTTTCGGATCGGAAGGTCCTGGGTCAGAGGCCCGTTCGGCGCATAGTTGAGTCCTTGGATAAGTCTCTTTACTCATATTATCTCACCGCACTCAGGTGTAAAATGAGTACCTGACCGTCAACAGTGTTGTCTTTGTCCAAAAACGAATTGTAGTAATGCCGCCTAACAGGCGTCATGTCCTGTCCTACATGTTTAGTGTTGCTGTTAGCGAGGCACCCCTTGTAAAGCACTTTCAGCACGTTTAGTGGATATTTCCCTATATATGTGCATACGTTTTTTGCATAATTCTTAATATTACTTGACTTTGTTACAGGACAAACTATACGACCGACTTCGCCATCAACGCCACAAAATCAATTTATCTTTGATCATTTCGCGATCCATAATTACAGGACCGGCTTGATTTCCAGCTGAATTTCTCATAATAATATGTTTTTCTTGATGAATTTATCTTCATTAGATTCTGTCCCTCAAGAGCTCCTCACCTAGGGGACATCATTTGTTCCCGTCGAATGAAAATCAAAATTAATCTAAGACTACAAAAGAAATGTTTCAAAGGGACATCTTTGGCGAAAAAGTGCATTTCATTTTCTTTAATCAAATGTTATTCTGATTCCATCACTCGATATTGTCTATTATTTTCGAATATTGTTTGTTTGTTTTTTTCTTCTAAGGCTGATAATTATTTTTGTTATCT
Source organism: Berghia stephanieae (assembly GCF_034508935.2). Taxonomy (NCBI): domain Eukaryota; kingdom Metazoa; phylum Mollusca; class Gastropoda; order Nudibranchia; family Aeolidiidae; genus Berghia; species Berghia stephanieae. The sequence continues at coordinate 56,511,555 of NC_088362.1, forward strand.
CCCCAAAAATGTATTTACAAGAAAGAGAAGTTATTATATTCTTATATTTTTAAAAAATAGGAATATATGAAAATATTCCCAAATCTATCTCGAACATCCTTTTATTTCTCAAGCTACATTAATTATTACAAAAGACACCCTATTGAAAAAAACAAATTAAAAATCCCCCAAAAAGACAGATTGCAAAAAATTGGATATGACAAAAGTTTAAAAAAATACAGATACAATAAAAGCCAAAAAGTATTATTGGAAAATAAAATGATTTAAAAACTTAATAAATGTAAAATAAAGAGAAAATAATAATAACAATCCCAGTTTCAAATCCTGACACAGATATCATACCGTGAGGTCAACTGTTAGGTAGACTATATTTTTAGGTTGGAAACTCGAGATTTTAGCTGAAGTAATGATAATTTTAGTAAGATATCACTGATAGAAGCTGTGGACTGTTAAAAGTAAAAAGCAAAAATGAATATAACAGCTTCAAAAAAGAACAAAATACCCAACACAGAACGTTTCGGGCTCAAAACCCTTATTTAGCCAACAACAAAAAGCAACGCTCTTTTTTGTTTACTTTCCAAGATTTTTTCTACAACAGAGAGGACCTACAAAATGTCTCTGTCGTCAATCTGGAATTTAGTATTGTATTTATGTCTTTATTTTTTTATTGCTGTTGGCTGAAGAAGGTTTTAGAGCCCGAGACGTTCCGTTTTGGGTATTTTGTTCTTTTTTGAAGCTGTTAGATTATTCATTTTTGTTTATTGAGCTATCAGTATTATGATCAACTCATATCTAATTTATTATTGGTTATTAGACAAAAGGTGCAATTTCAAGGAAAGAATATGCTATGTATTTTAGTTGAAACATGACGTACGTGAATGACACTTTACACACTACCTAGTGAAAATAAAGGAGATCCTGATAGCTCACTTGGTAGAGCACTCGCTTCACACGCAAAGGGACCGAGATCAAGTGGGGCAGTAGAGTTGGGTTGTTGGTTTTTTTTCTGAGCCCCTGTCCACCCAGAAGTGATTGTGTATCTGGACCTGTTAGATCTGGCGGAAAGTACGTTGCGATAGACTAGCGTCCTATCCAAAGGATGACAAGCAATTTCTATTGTCCGTTTCACGCTATAGAAACGGGGATACACTGCGGCTCCATGGGCCTTATAACTCTACAGAACTACTTATTGAAAATAAACAAAATAAGATTAAAATTTTAAAAAATAACATAACATAAGATCATAGGCGTAAAAAAACAACAAAGTGATACGGTGTTAAGGATAGTATCATATGACTGGTGGACATCAAAGAGAGAGAGAGAGAGAGAGAGAGAGAGAGAGAGAGAGAGAGAGAGAGGGGGGGGGCGCGAAAAGCCACTGGAGTTTGTTTTTCCCCCCGTTAAATACGCTTCAACAGTCGTAACGTCACTTCCTTCCTAATGGCGCATGGTAACTTAGTAACACTTGCTCTAATCTATCGGAACAATGGCGGACGCCGTATGAAATATTTCTCCGACGAGCATAAAATATCCAGAGGGAAAAAAACATAAATTTGATCATGTTTTGACTTCTACACAATCTGATCACAAGGCATATGAAAAGTTCTAGCCAGCATGAAGAATAAAAAGTAATGATTTTCTTTCTTTAGAACCAAGATGGCCGCCGTTGCCGGGCGGCTTGACATTAGACTATTTATTGAATCCAATTGACACTGGAATTGTCTGCCCTGCGCTGACGAAATGCCATTTTTTCAATTTATATACATTTTAAAAAAAATTCAAACTAGAATTCATATCTATCTCAAGGATGTCCAGGGTAACAAATGCATGCATGCCGCAAAGAATATTGGCTAACTTTATTGCTTAACTCACTCAATCCTAGAGATTTTGCTACTTTTCAAAACAGGAAAATATGTATTAAACATGAACATGTGCAGATATAGTTTTATTCAACTATCATTAACATGTAAAAACTAAAAACAAAAGCTTTGATACTACGCCTATAGATAGTATGCAGATGACGTCACTCAGGCCTTTGTTATTGTTTTTGCCATCCGCGTTTGTGAGTTGTTCTCACTACACTGTATTAACCAGACTATAAAAGTTCATGGTTACACAGAGTTTGTGTGTTGGTCCGTTATACTTCCGGATGGCAATGTTGTGAACTCCTCGGCCAAGCGCATTCTATCTATAGATAGTATGCAGATGACGTCACTCAGGCCTTTGTTATTGTTTTTGCCATCCGCGTTTGTGAGTTGTTCACACTAAATTGTATTAACCAGACTATAAAAGTTCATGGTTACACAGAGTTTGTGTGTTGGTCCGTTATACTTCCGGATGGCAATGTTGTGAACTCCTTGGCCAAGCGCATTCTATCTATAGATAGGGTGCGCTTGGCTAAGAAGCTCATAACATTGCCATCCGGAAGTATAACCGACCAACACACAAAACTATGTGTATTCATGAACGTTTATAGTCAGGTTAATAGAGTTCAGTGAGCATTACTCATAAACACGGATGGCAAAAAAACAATAACAAAGACCTGATTGACGTCATCTTAGAACTATCTATAGATAGTATGCAGATGACGTCACTCAGGCCTTTGTCATTGTTTTTGCCATCCGCGTTTGTCAGTTGTTCTCACTAAACTGTATTAACCAGGCTATAAACGTTCATGGTGACACAGAGTTTGTGTGTTGGTCCGTTATACTTACGGATGGCAATGTTGTGAACTCCTTGGCCAAGCGCATTCTATCTATAATTTGTCTCAGAAAAATGTAATAAATAGGCATGGGGTAAAAGTAACCCGGGTAAACTACGGATATAGTCGGTGTCAGGGTTGAGTGAGTTAAGGGAACAAGAAACAACTTGTTGACAGCGGAGTAGAACGTAGGTTTTCGGGTTGGGAGTGCATTGCCTTTAACACTTGTCTATCACCCCCCCCCCCCTTTCCACAACACGACAGTATAGATAGTATGCAGATGACGTCGCTCAGGACTTTGTTATTGTTTTTGCCATCCACGTTTGTGAGTTGTTCTCACTAACCTGTATTAACCAGACTATAAAAGTTCATGGTTACACAGAGTTTGTGTGTTGGTCCGTTATACTTCCGGATGGCAATGTTGTGAACTCCTTGGCCAAGCGTATTCTATCTATATATAGTATGCGCTTGGCTGAGAAGCTCATAACATTGCCATCCGGAAGTATAACGGACCAACACACAAAACTGTGTGTATCCATGAACGTTTATAGTCAGGTTAATACAGTTCAGTGAGCATTACTCATAAACGCGGATGGCAAAAAAAAACAATAACAAAGACCTGAGCGACGTCATCTTCGAACTATCTATATTTTGGTGGTCTTGCTTATAGATAGAATGCGCTTGGCCAAGGAGTTCACAACATTGCCATCCGGAAGTATAACAGACCAACACACAAACTCTGTGTAACCATGAACTTTTATAGTCTGGTTAATACAGTTTAGTGAGAACAACTCACAAACGCGGATGGCAAAAACAATAACAAAGGCCTGAGTGACGTCATCTGCATACTATCTATATGCGTTAAGGGGCTTGATAATTCAGAGATACTATGAGTAATCATAAACATTAGGGTTAGAGAGTACAAAATACCCTTTAATACCTTATGTAAAAACACAAGCACACACACACACATACACACATAAACAAACGCATATACATATATATATATATATATATATATATATTATATATATATATATATATATATATAAATATATATATATATATTAATATATATATATATATATATATATATATATATATATATATATATATATATATATATATATATAGCACCACATTATTGACCTATGTTTAACCTTGAAAGTTTAAAGTTGGATTCATATCATTAAAATGACTTTCTAAAAAGAACAACAATCAGCTGAGTGACGTCAATTCCGTTCCTTTTATAAACATAATCATATAGAATTGAATATATTTCATTTGCCTTAAATTAGATATCCTAGGGCATTCTGACGAGTGTTTGGTGTTATTATTCTAAATTTTTTTAAAAAATAGGCTTTTGTATAGTGCAATGTCCACTGAACGTTCTCAAAGCGCTTTACAAAGGGCTCCTTAGCCAAAAGCATCGCTTAACATGTAGGACGAGACATGACGTCTGTTAGGAGATATTATTCCAATTATATATATATATATATATATATATATATATATATAATATATATATATATATATATATATATATACATTTATAGAGCGCTTATGCCGAAGCTTCGAAGCGCTTCACATTGACCATCAGTAAAAAACATTACATATTGCAGATTCGGACATACGAACAAAACCTCATAAGCATCCAATTACACACACAAACACACACACACACACATACACACACACGCACGGACTAATGCGCTTTGCAATAATTCCTGGCATTATCTAATTTAAACACTTCCCAAAGAGATAGGTTTTCAGTTCATTTTTGAATTTATCAACACTACTTTCAAGTCTGACTGACAGTGAAAGTGAATTCCAAGTGATATGGCCTAATTTACTGAATGATCTATCACCAAAAACACACACACACACACACACACATATATATATATATATATATATATATATATATATATATATATATATATATATATATATATATATCCAACTCTTTTCAGCTTTACATTATACATTGGTGTCTTTACTAACTAGGAATTAGTATATTTTATTTGGTTCAAAATCTCCAACGGTGTGTATCATTGCAAAAAATCGGCGTTGCTCGCGACTGTCTTGTTTGTTTTCTTTTTTTTTTTTTTTTGTTCTGTTTTTGTTTTGTTTTTATTTTTTGTTTTTTTTTTTTTTGGGGGGGGGGGGGGTTGGTACTATTTTGGTCTTGGTTTTGACTCCATTTGTTCATGTATTATCTATATAACGATGTTCAGTGCGATTTAGAAGTAAGTATTTAAGTAAATACAATTTTCAAAACAATCATGATGTTTTGTAAGACTGAAGCAGAATTTGTATTGATTTTTTAAAATGCGATCTTTCATTACCGTGCTTAGTTTAGAGAGGTTTTTAAATATATATATATGCATTGACACAATATACTATGCGTATCAGACCATGTCTCCTGCATGTGGATGAGTGGGAAGGGGGGAGGGGGGGGTTCATCACCAGTTGAACATTCAAACATGAAGACAATATGAGGAGGAAAAAAAAAACGAGCTTTTATATTGAGAAATTTCTACAAAACGTGCTTACAGCTCTTTACAAAGGGTTCCTGACCAACGCTAAAATTGTAGAACGAGACATAACGCATGTTAGGCGATATTACAGTTTTTTTCCCGACAGAGACAACGCTGTTAACGGTCAGGTACTCATTTTAAACCTAAGTAATGTTTGAAGAAGAAGAAGAAGAAGAAGAAGAAGAAGAAGAAGAAGAAGAAGAAGAAGAAGAACAACAACAACAACAACAACAACAACAACAACAACAACAACAACAACAACAACAACGCCGTATCACTCGGTGGTTTGTTATGCCAATGACCTTATGTTACGTTATTTAAACAAAAATTAATCTTATCTTGTTTATTTTCAATAAGTAGTCTTTCGGAGTCCATGGAGCCGGAGTTTATCCCGGTTTCTATAGCGTGAACAATAGCAATTGCTTTCCATCCTTTGGATAGGACGTTAGTCTATCGCAAAGTACTTTCCACCGGATCTATCCGACCCAGCTACCTAATCAAAAATAACAAGAACAATAACAATAACAACAACAACAATACCAAAAACAACAACAACAACAATAAGGAGAAGGATCAGGCCAATGTGCATCCTACGTTTTTGTAAGTCTCATAATCCAAATTATGGTTATCTTCTCATCGTTACCACAGAACTACTTTTAAGCCAGAGAAAATCATTGTCCATTACAACAATGTTTACTCATGTCTATAAGGCGGTGGGTTATCAAGTTTGTAAATATTATTCTGTGCACGCACTATCATGCCAATCAAGTACTCATCTCGTGTCTGCTTTACTTTATTTCCACAATAATATCTTTTAAAAAAGACCTTTTATTTGTCAAATTTGATTGAAAGTTGACGATAATTTCCATTGTTAATCGCTGGGCTCTCATAGATTTAGAACTCGAGTGTTTTATGGCGCAATCTCCACTAGACGTACTCAAAGCGCTTTGCAAGAGATCCATGGCAGGCAGCAACACTTAAAATATTGGGCGATATTTTTATCCGATAGTGACAACTCTGTTGGCGACCAGGTACTCATTATACATCTGAGCAGGGTGAGAACGTGTGAATAAAGAGCATTTTCCAGGGACTCAACTTTGTGCTGCTCAAAGGGGTGCTCGACCCTAGGACCTCTCTATCCGAAGGCGAGTGTCATACCATAAGACCACATTATAGCCGCAGGATTTAGAATTAATGAGATTGTCAATGTGTGCGTGGTTATATTTGTTTGACTTTCTCAATAATTCTTTGACATGGATTTGTCTATATTCTTCTATATTTCTTCAAGCTATTCCTACAGAATAATGTATTCTTTACGTGTTCCCATAATATTTGAATGAATGAAATGGCGAGAATTGATTAGCATCTATAATTAGCGAATTAACTTTTGTCAGGAGCATTAAAATGATAAACTTTTTTTGGAGAGAAAATTATTGTCTACAATCTTCAAGAAATTTTATGATGATTTTATTCAATCTTTGACATTTCAATTGGATAAAAAAGGCCCGAAATAGCAAAGAAATTCATCCCTTTCATTAGCAGAAATAACTATCAATCGGTCCTTTAAAAAAAGCATTTATTTTACAAAAGCTATTAAAGACTAGGAGAAAGAAAGGCGCCGAATTCGCACCATCACATCCATGTAAAAAGTAAATAACAAACATGAATATTACATATTAAAAATTGAACAAAAAATAAACAAACACGGAACGTTTTGAGCTCAAAACCCTTCTTCAGTCAATATTTCAAGATCCATTTTCTTGCGGACAGCCGTGCCTAATTATTTCTATGCCGTCTGTCTAGATTTAAATGATGTATATATAATTTATCGCTTGGTTTTGTTGTTGGCTGGAGAAGGGTTTTGAGCCCAAAACATTCCGTGATTTGGTATTTTTGTTCTTTTTCTTTTGAAGCTGTTATAATCATGTTTATACAGTCCACCTTATAGAGCAACTGAGTATCACATTGGTGATGAAATGACCTAAATGTGTGTCACAAGCTCCGTAAATCCCTTACAAACGAAAACAAATTCATGCTATGTTAGATTTTCGTGCCTGTGCATTTTTAAACGCTATCTAATAAAACCAATGATTTTTCAAGAAGCGGAAATGGCTGTCTAAAACTTTCAGTTCACCAGTGGTACCCTGAAGGGCATCAATCTGCAATGACAAGCAATCCGTTTTAAATCCAAAAAACAGTATTGATTGTGACGCTCCAGACGAAATCAGAGTTCCGAAATTGAAAACTGGAGACGTTAAGTGGAATAAATAAAGCTAATGACTTCACAATAACTTTGAGGAAGGTACAGAAAGCAACTGCTCGGATTTCATCGATGAATTATGCATGGGGTTCGGAAACAAAATGGCGTTGTATGCTGAAAATTTAGGCCAATGAATTTATTATAAATCCAAATTTGGAAAGGTGTGAATTATATAGTGTGTAAAAGAAAGAAAGAAAGAGAGAGAGAGAGAGAGAGAGAGAGAGAGAGAGAGAGAGAGAGAGTAGGGAAGAGGGGGAAGAGAAAGGGGGGAGGCGCCCTGTCATACAACTAGGACGTGCTCAGACCTCTTTACAGGGGCATCAACATATTAATTTGGAAAATAACAACATCTTAAAATGCTTTTTAAAACATGTATCCGATGAACAATGCCGTGATTCTTTAGGCTATGTGTTCCAGAGAGTCAGAGCGCATAATGTATTGTGCGGATGTGTGGACTAGTGGTATAACACTTGCTTTCGGATCGGAAGGTCCTGGGTTCGAGCCTCGCTCGGCGCATAGTTCAGTCCTTGGAGAAGACTCTTTACTCACATTCTCTCACCGTACTCAGGTGTAAAATGAGTACCTTGCCGTTAACAGTGTTGTTTTTGTCCGAAAATATTGTAACATCGCCTAACAGGTGTCATGTCCCGTCCTAAATGTTAAATGTTGCTATTGGCTAGGAACCCCTTGTAAAGCGCCTTGAGCACATTTAGTGGATATTGAACTATATCAAAATCTCATTTTGAAGCTAATTTTATAGAAAAATGAGCGTCCTCCGCATGACACATAAGAGCTCTATCCTAAAGTAGCCAGCAATTTTTCATCAGATGAAGAGCGAAAGGTTCGGGTTAGTGTAATAAATAAAGCTAACGACTTCAATATAACTGTGAGAAAAGTACAGAAATGAACTGCTCGGATTTTCATCATTGAATTATGCATGGGGTCGTTAGGATATAAAATGACGTTGCACGTTGTGGGGAAATTGAGGACATATATTCATTGCAAATTTAAATCTGAAAATGTGTCAATGTTACAGTGTGCATTCAAAGCACACAGAGAGTGAATGAAGAGAGAAAGCGAGAGAGAGAGAGAGAGAGAGAGAGAGAGAGAGAGAGAGAGAGAGAGAGCGCTCTGCCTCATCACAAGAAAGTGCTCAAAGCGCTTTACAGGGGCATCATCACATTATTTTGGAAAAGAACAATGTCTTAAGATGCTTTTAAAACATTTCTACTGATGAACAATGCCTTAATTTTTTTGAAGTTTTTTGCAGGTTTGGGACGTTTCTATAACAGTGATTGGGTAGCTGGGTCTATAAGATTTGCGGAAAGTACTCTGCGATAGACTTGCGTCTTATCCAAAGGGTAACAAGCAATTGCTATTGTCCGTTTCACGCTATGGAAAACTGGGATAAACTCTGGCTCCATGGACTTAATGGTTCTGAAGGACAACTTTCAAATCCGACCATTATGAGATCGGAGGCTGTTTTTTTAAAAATCTAATTTTATTGTATTTTCTTTAGCTTCGACTGGCACTGTATCTTTCAAATGTTTTCATGTTTCATTTTGCAACTGTCCAAAGTCATTTGAAAAAAAAGAGAGTAAATACAGAGAGAAACCGGTTTATGGGGGGAGCTGCTTAATACAAAATCAGATATAGATAGTATTTTGAATTGTTGAAATTTCCAAAAAGTCAAATTGTTCCTTTATTTTTCAGTCACATATAACCCAGATGCATAAATAAGTATGTATTTATTTGCATTTAACCGATTTTCTCTACCCCGAACTGCCACAAATTCAATGCATTGCAATAAAAGTTACTTTTATTACAATGCCTATCTCTCAGTTTATTTTTCAATATTCATAAGATATTTTTAAAAGCTGTTTTAAACAGAAAGTTTGATTAAAACAAATCCTTTTGATAATGTTTATAGAATTATTCAAATTCGATTCTTATTTTTACCTATTTCTATGAAATAACAATTTCTAATTGAATCAATGTTATTCTGAAATTGTTTTATTAAAAATAATTCACAAATACCAGTAAATATTGCGTGTATTTTTTTTCTGATGCACCCAAACCGACGTGCACATATAAGCAGGTCTGACATCCTAACCCGCTTATGGACATAGTATAGCATTGTTGTATGTAAAGACAATATTTTACGTTATTTTTTAAAGTTTCCATCACAACATTGAGCCCAAAAAGAATTATGTTGTCAGACCTGCAAATAAGTGCACGTTGACCAAAACAAGATAGTAAACCAATTCGATTTTGTTGTTTTTGTTTGTTTTTGTTTTTTAATTTTTTTGTTACAGCTAATACGTGACACGAATGAAAATTACCCAGTCTTACACTGTTTTTGTGTTAGCTGATTTTGTTTATATTAAACAGGATTCGACAAAACAAATATCTTCACTGTCTCCTGAAAGGTCATACGGTCATTGAATTGACTTCTTTGACAGATGTATGAGAAGATAGATATACGAAACAATCAATTTTTTAAATTCAGAAATAAATTCTTCATCAAAAAAAACATACACTATTTATCATCATCGCGATAAAATAATTGATGAATACTTATTGGACAATATGATATTTTGGCTTGTCTGGTATTTTTTTTTTGTTTGTTTGTGTTTTTGTTTTGTATTTTGTTTCTTGTTTTTTTTGGGGTTTTTTTTTCCTTTTTGTTGTTGTGAACAACCGCTTTGGATTGCTTTTTATTGTTGTTTTGAAGAAATGATTTCTCAATTGTTTGTTTGGTTATTCTTCTTTATAAGCATATTGTCAGTTTGTGCTAGTCTAGACATGTTTATTTGTGACCTGTTTGGATTTAAATGCTTGCTTATCAAAGCAAGATGAAGAGAGGCCAACCACGCAGTAGCTGGAGGCGAAACTCGGAGGTAGATCTAGAAGAGATGGGAATAAGCTGGCAGGAAGCAACAAAATCAGCCCAGAACAGAGTGCGCTGGAGAGGAGTCATTGATGGCCCTATGCTCTTCCAAAGAAGCCAAAGGTCTAAGTAAGTAAGTAAATAAATATTGCTACTATTGAGGACCTTTATTTGCATTGTTTCGGAGGAACCCGGTAAATTGATCTCATACCACATCTTATCTTTGCAGTGGGTCCATATTTTATTGATTATACAAGGAAGTAAAACGCTATCTGCATACTCCAGTGGATGGACGATAAATGCACCATCAAGCAGTTTTGCCTCTTTAGGTGACGTGCCAAATGACTTCTTGTAGTTGTTTTCTATCTGCTCAATGTTAGATGGATCCGCTAATGATTTGTCAACGATAGACTCGTCATCATCCAAATAACTAGATATTTGCTCTCTATCAAAAAATTGTTCACCTTCGCGAAAAAGCTCTGAGTGATGGCCAACCTCCCTTTCGGAGTAGAAAATAGTAGTTTTTATTCTCCTAGTTTGTATCTTTCCATCTCCTGTCCGCCCACTCTCGCTAATGCTTAAGATATCTAAGTCATAAAGTCGCATTTCAGCTGTGACTGTACCAGCTTGCTAGCACTGTACATTGTTTGAACTTTTCAAAATCCTATCAGTAGCTTCCTTCCGGCTTTCACCACTGCCATTTATACGAGCCTCGCTCGATGGCTCTTAGGGTCCAGTGTTTGCTTGTGAGTTTATTCTATTTTCCGTGGTTGCTATTTATGTAACAATGTTTTTTTTCTCTCCCCAGGAGGACTTGGGTTTATTTTGGAGATTCACTCCTAGGCTTATTGCTCTCCCGAGCTAAAGAGTCATGCCCGCCTTTGATTTTATTTTGGAATGTCCTCCTAGACTGCCTGCTCTCCCGAGCTATAGAGTCCTTCCTACCCTTGGTTTACTTTTGGAATAACCCCCAAGATTGATTGTGATCCGTCGATAACAAGCTCTAGCCACCAGAATGACCTACAGAACTTTAGGCTAAATTTGTTCAAGATCTTTAGCTAAATATAGATCTAGATCTATCTGTTTTAGACGGTATGCGTACAGCAAACACTTTCACGTCACAGTCTTTACACAAACCTAAATATTTTCTTAACATTGGAGGCATGGTCAATTCTGACCTTGTCTAAATACTCGAATCTAAACTGAATTGATGCTTCGCCGGTTACTTATACCCAATCAGAATATATCCTGCCATTGAGCCCATTTCGGTCCCTTGACAATTTCTTTCCTGTATGAAATGGCCTGAGTACCCTTAGTAGATGTTAAAAACACACTTAGGACAGGCCCGGTTAGTGAGTATTTTTCACAATATTTTGACACATTAATAAAAAAATTGCATCCAAAACCTGACGACACGGTGCATTTTTTTTCAATCATCTGTGTTGAAAATGTGAGTGATGCCCAGGGTCTTTAGGCCGTTTACTCCGGGTGATAGGCAAGCACTTAAGTTGGCTCTGGGTCTTCGGTTCATGGTCAGTTGTTGATTTCAGGGCCAAAATAATATACTTTATTTTATAGTTTTAAAGGTCAAAACTAAAACAATTGAAATGTTTATTTGACTAGTTTTAATATAATGTACGATAACTGGTGTAATTTTCAAAATTGTATGCACTGTATGGTGATTGAAGAAATGGTGGCTCATACTATCCTTGTCAAGAGCTTGACAGGAATAGCAACAAGAGGTCACGGAGGAATCATCAGCTTTGTATATTGATTGAATAACCTGAGACTCATACTATAAGGAAATAGTTTTTAAAAAGGCATCCATGTTAATAGTTGGTAGGCATAGCAACAAGAGGGTACGGAGGATCCATCAATTGGAACAATCAGTTTCCAAGAAACTAGGTCAGTAGTTCATTTTTTTTCTTTTCAGTGTTAACAAAAACTACGTCACAACCGAGCGAAACTAATGTATGGAAAGCCATTAGTCCCAACAAAAAGAGGATGTCTTCGAGATTTTGAGATTGCTGTATGTCTTTTATCAGAAAAAATAAGTTTTCATGAACGCGGACTAGCGCTTAGTCTCTGACTATCTCTGAATTTAGTCAAGGACTAGAAAAATCGGATTTCATCTGAGCTAACAAAGCAAGTCTCAGACTAAAATCACAGCACCTTCGGACTAAGTTTGGCCACATTTTAGTCATTTACTGAGGCAGGACTTCACAAGCTTAGACTGAGACTAATAACTAGGATACGTCATAGCGTCAACAAGATAGCAATTGTTTTTAGATGAGAGAGCTTCGATTCGGAGGGAACATACGTCGGTTACGAATGACAGAGGCAAAAGTGTCCTGTGTGAATTGACACTGGCTTTAAAAAACTATAAGATAATTGCAGATCGTCGAAAGTACACATTTTGTAAGTAAAAACATGTTAAAAGAAAGAATCTAATTGGATCTTGCGTTGCGAGTGACTATAGACTCGAAATCGAAAGATTTGCATCAAAGAACAACCCCCCAAAAATGATGAGAAAGTATAGTGGAGACAAAAGTTATTCTGCTGGCATGGTAACTGACTGAAATAATGTGATTCATCCAAAAGCACTTTCTCTTTTGTTTGTTTGTTTGTTTGTTTGTTTGTTTTTGTTTTTTGTTTTTTTTTTGTGTGTTTTTTGTGTTGTTTTTTTTTTGTTTTTTTGTTTTTGTTTTTTTTTGGGGGGGGGGGTTGTTTGAGTTCAATTTGTTTGAGTTTCATTGAAACTTCCATGGACCTAAATATAGAATTGGCAGTCGACCATGGACATAATTGCAGACTTGCAGTCGAATGTCAATATCAAGTGCTTTGATTCATCATGGCAAAAGTAAGTTAAATATGAAAAAGAACGAAATATTATCTATACCGGATGTGTTGCTAATTTCCTCCTCGAAGATCTTTTGCGTTGAAAGTATGAAGGCGGGTATCTTACATGCCATCATGTACTAGATTGCGTGATGTTACCAGCACAAAACAGCCGAATTAGTCACCGTCCTTACAAGGATTACTTCTAGTCAAGAGACTAGTTAGTCTTAGACTAGAAAGCGTTCATGAAATCCGATTTTAGTCACTTACTAGCAAGTCATTTACCAGACTAGTAAATAAACAAATCTAGTCCTCATTCATGAAAACGGGCCCAGGAGACTAAATTGTTTACATTACATATCATCATGCATAATCACTTTAACAAAAAAGTACCAAGTTAAAACATTTATCGTACACACTATAGATACATGCCCAACTGACAAATTTAATCTCTGGAGAAATTTAATTTGTTCTATATTAATTCAATGCCCAATAAAGTTAGTTCCATGTAAAACATAAAACTATAAAAAATCAACAATTTTAAAAGAGCCAAAACAGGACGCCTCTTTATAGAGACCCAACATAAAAGTCTTATTTACTTTCTCTGTACACTAGTGTGCAGCTCTTTGAAAAAATACGTATTTTAAATTTTGTCCTACAAATAATATGAGTCTCATCTTTGCAAAAACTTTCAATATTGGGAAGTCGCAAGTTTGAGCTTTTATTTTTTTGTTGTTGCCAATATGAGGGTCATTTTAATCGATCGATATTTAAAGGACGAGTTTTCTGGCCAACATTTTAAATACGCATTTTCTCATAATTAGTACGGCAGTAGTTTGGAGCCAAGATCTATCGATGACTTCTTTAATCGCCGCTTATTTGCACTGGCTCGACTGTGTACATGGCTGCAGTCGATCCGGGATCGGTTCTTTTATTCCGACTCTTACTCGATGCCTCGCACTATTACAATACTGTCGTACTCTTTAAAAAAAACACATATTTAGAAATTTGGCCAGAAAACTCGTCCTTCCATTATCGATCAATTTAAATGTCCCTCGTCTTAGCAAAAACTTTCAAACCTGGGACTTCACGAAGTCCCAGGTTTGAAAGTTTTTGCAAAGACAAGGGTTATTTGAATCGATCGATATTTGAAGGACGAGTTTTCTGGCGAAATTTCTAAATATGTGTTTTTCAAGAGTACGGAAGAATAGTCCTGTACTTTAGCAAACAACCGGTAATAGGCTGGCATTTTCCTACTGACCATGACCTAGCCATTGCTATGGACCCGTTCATATAATAGATATGTTGTAATACAATTCAGGGGTCACGCGAATGATGTTTTACTTATCATTTTGGATATGAATGGTTGGTGGGTTTTTTGTTTGTTTGTTTTTTTTTGGTAACACGCTGTTAATATTTACTTTAAAGATGTTATTAACCACGGAAAGACTTTACGTATTTTACCCTGTATTTTACCATAAACTATACAGAAGGGTAAAAATTTATAGTGGTCCTTCAGAGCCATTAGATCCATGGAGCCGGAGTTTAATCCCGATTTCTATACCGTGAAACGAACCATAGCAATTGCTTGCTACCCCTTGGATAGGACACTAGTCTATGTCAAAGTACTTTCCGCCAGATCATACAGACAGCTATCCAATCATTGCTGCGTGAACAGGGGGTCAGAAAAAAAATATCAACTGCACCCGGGATCGATCTCGGTCCCTTTGCTTGTGAAGCGAGTGCTCTACAAACTGAGCTATCGGGCCCCCACCATAAACTATGCAGAAATGTAAAAATTCATTATACCACATGTAAACAAGTCTGAGGTTCGAATCTCAGTAAATGAATAAGTAGTCTTTAGAGCCGGTAGACCCATGGAGCCGGCGTTTATCCCGATTTATATGGCGTGCAATGAATGGACAATAGCAATTTCCTGATATCCTTGGATAGAACGCTAGTCTATCGTAAAGTACTTTCCTCAGATTAATCATACCCAGCTATTCAAATAGCTGTTGTGTGAACAAAGGGGGAAGCGGGGTCAGAAAAAATCTCGACTTCATTCGGGATCGAATCTCGGTTCCATTGCTTAGGAAGCGAGTGTTATACCAACTTATCGATTAGAACATCCGTGGGTTACTTAGGGTAACTTCAAAAATTCATTATTAGGCTATTAATACAAGGTGACCGAATGATCTAGCACTCAACAGGTTATCGAAATCATAGAAACGTGTTTGTAGTTTTTAGATCTAACTTTTCCTCGCTTATGAAGTGTCTGGTTATTTTAGCCTTTTTATCATGAGATTTTGTAATTATTTTTGCATACTTATAAAGCGTCTGGTTATTTTAGTTATTCAAACCGGTATTTTTTAATCATGAGGGTTTGTACATACTTTGACACAACTGGGACTTAACGGTGTAAAAGAACGATACATTTACTGCCATTGGTTTATCCCTCTCAACATTCAGATGGATTGATGATAGTTGACAGTTGATTTACAAAGATCTGAGGAAATCCACTTGGTTGCAATAATTTTACATTGCTTTACATAATTTGTTGTTTACAATTGATAACCATATATAATTTGACTAATAGTTTTAAGAATGAAATAAATTACCTTTGTCCTGAGTATATTCATTAATTGGTTTATTACTTTGCACGGTTTTTATTTTATATTCGTTCATAGAATTCTACCTAGGTTCACAAATTAGCACGTCTCGTAGTCGAAAAAAAGTATGGGCTTGGTTTAACATTGTTGTAATGGACAAATAGGTTCTTTGGTTTGAGAGTGTTACTTCTGCAACAATGAGCCCATAATAATAATTAGGGTTATCAGGCATGTAAATAACTACACGTCAGCTGTGCATATATGCAAGTCTAACGTCGGAATCCACTTATAGGCCTGGTTTAACATTGTTGTAATGGACAATATTTTCCGTCATTTTTTTAAGATTTCGATTACAACAATGAGCCCATAAGAGATTGGGTTATCAGACCTGGAAATAAGTGCACGTCGTCGTCAGCCATTTTAATTGCAAAAAGACAAATGCAGTGGAATTTTAAAAATACAACTCCCCCGACAACCTCCTCTCCAAAATCTTTTCACTGAAGCGAACAAAAGAATAGAAAGGGGGTGGGGTATAACAGATCATTGTGTTAAAGTTTGTCTTACGGATTTTGATTGGTTTAATGAACGGTCCTTGGTTGACTCAATTCGTACATGCTATATAGAATCAGTTTTTCATGACATTGGCACGCGTAGTCCAAAAAGTGTGTTTGTGCTACAGACTTCCCTCAAACGTAGGAAAAGGTGTTTGGAAAGACCTACAGTGTTTTCTTACACAGTGAACTCGTGAAAACTGAGCGTGTAAAGGAAGGATTTAATGGATGTCTGACTGAAAACTGTTACGAAAACAGTTAATTAATACGCTCAGTTTTCATCAGTTCCACTCACTGAAGCGAACAAAAGAATAAAAAGGGGGTGGGGTATAATAGAGCATTGTGTGAATATTTGTCTGACTGCTGTAGATTGATTAATTGATAGGGTCTTGGTTGACTCAATCCCTACATGTTATGTGAAATCAGTTTTTCATGATAATGGCATGGGTAGCCCAGGAAGTGTGACTGTTGTAAAGACTTCACTCAGATGGAGAAACTTTGGAAGGGGCTAGAGTGTTTTCTTTACAGTGACTCTATTTCAATGGGTGGTTTTCTTCCATTTGTTAAAGTGTGGATTATTTAGACAAATCACTATTTTTTTTTGCTGCGCGTTTTTCACCGATTATCCCCCCCCCCCCCCTTAATTTGTTTCCAGGACAGTGTATACTGTCACGACATCAGTTAATTGTATCGGTTACACGCCCAGTTTACATGAATTCCCCTTAAGTGTACAAAAGCATAGAAAGGGGGTGGGGTATAACAGATCATTGTGTGAATCTTTGTCTTACGGTTGTAGATTGATTTATTGATTAGTCCTTGGTTGACTCAATTCGTACACGCAATATAAAATCAGTTTTCATGATAATGGCCTGGATAGCCCAAGAAGTGTGTCTGTTCTACAGACTTCCTTCAAACGGAGGAATATTTGGAAGGGACTAGAGCGTTTTCTTGAACACCGACTGTATTTCAATTGTTTGTTTTCTTCTATTTGTTAAAGAGTAGATTATTGAGATGAATCAATATTTTTTGCTGTGCGTTTACCACCAATTATCCCACTGATTTGTGTCCATGACTGTGTATACTTTTATAATGACAACTCTCAGTTTTCATGAGTTGTTGTCACTTCGCCTACAGTTTCCTGGATATTCGTCCGACAGGTCGATGAATTAAATTGGACGTCCAAATTGGCCATTCGTTTCAAAGACCCACATAAACAAAACAAAATCCCCGTCAAATTTTGAAGGCCCGGGCATGAAAGCGTTTGGAAAACTTACTAAGACATTATTTGCTTTTATATCTTTGTTCTGCATCAGTGCCATTTTCGTTACGTTTGATCAAAATGTTCACACACATTTCCGATATCAAATCATCGGCAAATCAAGCCCTCTATATAGTATTGATACCATCTTCCAGTACCGCTATATTCAGGTATTTCAGCACCATTTATCTTTCAATAATAAAACAGAGCCGAAAGGAGAATGGCCGCCTCAGGGATTTGCATTGCGTCAGCACATATTCAAAAAAGAGGGTCGAGAATTATTTATTTCAAAACAAACTTCACCCCACCTTTTCAACGATACGTACCTTAACAACTGGAATTTCTCGTCATTGCAATCATCTCCATATGTTTTGCCTTCTCATAGCTACAAAGAAGGAGAGTTCTTCTACGATAAAAGTAGGCTTCGTCAAAAGTCACATCTAGGAAAGCAAACTAAGCTTGTTGCGTTCTACAATAAACCATCCTGGATAAATCAACAGATTACATTTGACAAATGTGAGGTAAACATAAAAGTTAATCTAGCTTTTTGTGTCTATTAAACTTCAGGTCAGATTAAGGGGCGGTTTGGGTCTTTTCTAAAAAAAAATTTATCTATTATGGGCGATTAAAAATATAAATTATCTGTGTTGATACCCGTTTCGCGACCTGATTTGGGGTCTGGCATAAGAAATATAACAATCTTATGGCAAACGTACCACAAAAACTAATGAAGGAATGACCTTCATATTTTCCCTCTTATAAACATTGTGGTATATTATGTCACCATAGAGAGATTTTACAGCTTTAGCTTATGGAATTTTTATTAGAACATTACAAATTTGAGAATCAAAATGTCATGACAAAATTGATGTTAAAATTCATAATTTGGATTATAATTCAAAATACACATTCTTTATCCAAAAAATTATCTCTATGGTGAGATAATACATTATTTCTCTAATAACTTTGGACATTTTCAAACACTTTCATTGAATAAATTCTTAGAAACGTTTGACACAATATCCCATACCCTTAAAAAAATGAAATATTGCGAAAATAGCAAAATAACTTTTCATTTTTCACATTTTTCTTACTACCTGTACCTTTTTTTGACTATGTTTTTCGTGTCTTTTTAGTCTATTTTAAGAAGTTGGACTTCAAAAATATTATTTCTAAGATAATAAAATATCGTTTTCCACCAAAATCTCAAAATCAATTTTTGAAGGATTTTCCGAATTAAACAGCTGCCACATGTTAATTACATAGTATAAAACTAATTATATATCTCGAAGGATTTTATACTAATCGTAATAAGGTGTTTCTTGGGCCATCAGGAGTTAATTGGGTTTCCAGGAGTTTCTTGGGCCACCAGGAGTTTCATGGACCACCAGGAGTTTCTTGGACCACCAGGAGTTTCTTGGGCCACCAGGAGTCACTTGGGCCACTGCCATTTAGAAAGATTAGTACACCAAAATCCTTTTTTAAAATTACGAAATCTTTTAATGAGCGAAAAACATTACTAATAACTGTAAATAGATTTGGAAACATAAAAGATTTTGTTGCGCTAATAAAGAAGTGAGTGGTTCAAGTACTCATTGGTGTCCCAAGTAACCAATCATCATGGTACACAAAGTGAAGTCATCATATCAGACATGACAGGCAGTGACCAAAATGCCTCTTATGCTTAAAAACAGAATCTTTTTTTAAAAAGTGTGTTTTTATAGCGCAATACCCACTACATGGGCTCAAACTGCATTGCATGGAACATACGATTACAGTTTACCTGACCCTGTATGACGTATCATGAGACATATAGGCGATATTAGATTATATGTTCAACAGATAATTCGGAGTTATATTCTCTACACACGTCAATGTGTGAAAATTTCACTGAAAAGCATTTCTTTCGATAATTTAATAATGCTCCTGAGGATCCTGAAAGCTCAGTTGGTAGAGCACTCGCTTCACACGCAAAATGACTAAGCTCGATCACGAATGCAATAGATATTTTTATGACCCCCTCCCCTAATCCCTGCCCACCCAGCAATGGCAATGCAAATAAATCATTTGAGTTAACGGGTGATAAAATTAACCTTAATTAAAACTAGGTTGGTAAGTTACTCGTATATTAATCTGTCAAAAATAATTTTATAAAATTAGATTGCCAGTAATTATGGCTAAGATTTAATACGGGTTGTACGAACACTTTTAACCCCGACCCTGTACATATATACAGGTCTGACTTCCGAACCCACTTTAGGCCTAGTTTAACAGTGTTGTAATGGGCAATATTTTGCGTCAATTTTTAAAAGATTTCCTTACAACAATGTCTCCATAAGTAATCGGGTTATCGGACCTGAAAATAAGTGCACGTTGACCCCGATCCTATCATTTAAAATAATAGATTGCTCTGCCCGCAGAATGAACGGAATCCGGGCGGCTTCAAGTCAGATCACGAGATCACAACGTTATGCAAATCACCCTTTTATATTATTAAACTACTTTTTTTCTTTTTCAAACTGCAAGCTACTATTTCTTTGTTCACAAAAATCATTAATTTCTTCACTCCTTATCCAACAGGATAAAGTCAAAGACATTGACGTATCTTTGAAGGATTCAACAACATCAACCATATCTAACGTTATTTTTTGGAATATTACGAAATTAAAAGTGGATAATCTTCTTTCGATTACTAGGTTTAAAAAGAGTGTATTTATCAACTTAAATTCATCACATGTCTAAATTATTTTAATGTTACTATTCAGAGCCATGAGTCCATGGAGTCGGAGTATCCCGGTTTCTATGGCGTGAAATGGACAATAGCTATTTGAATAAGACGCTATTATTTCCGCCAGATCTAACAGACCCAGCAACCCAATCCTTATTGAAAAAGTTTTTCACTTCACCTGGAAACGAATGCTCTACTAACTGAATAAAGAACCAACTGAGCAAAAATTCGGTAGAGAGTGAGGGTCTACTGAAATGCCTGTATTCTACAATAAAAAAGGTGTGCTCCCTCAAATGTTTGGAATTCATATCTTGTCGTCCTTTGATACGGTTTGTTAGACTTAAACATCAAAATCATCAAACATTATATTCTTCACGCATCTTCCAAAATTCTTATTTCATCATGATCAGACTTTAATATAGTATTGTACGATCGTTTGCAGCTTATTGTGTTAAATATATATAAGATATCTATGAAATTAAAGTGTAAATTATCTTATCACTAGTCATTTCAATATTTGCCCATTTTCAAAATTCATTAAACAAATTTAGCAGCATTGCTTCTTCTATGTTAGTGATCGCTTTGGAAGAGAATTTTTTTTATCGTCAAGTAGTTTCTCTTTTAAGTTATATTTTTCGTCAACTTTTTCTTACTCAATTTAGCAATTTTACATTATTCAGCACCATAATCACATCAATCTTTCCAAGCTCAGAATTTTATGGAAGCGGAAGTGACGAAATTTTATTGAATTGTGTCTTTATGCGTTTTCCTGATTAAGCAATTGTACAGTGTATAGAGAGAGATAATATTCGGTTTTTGACGAGAGAACACGCACTAACGATCGATGGCATCCTTATAGCGTGATTATTCATATGCGTAGTCAGTTAGCGACTCAATGAATTTATGAAAACATAAAGCAAAGGTTTGTCTTAAATCCGGTTGTTGTTGTTAATAAAAAGTGTAATGTTATGCAATTTTATATGTAACGTTTCCCCATTTTTCGAGGAGGAAGAGGAAGAGGAGTATGAGGAGGAGGAGAAGAAAAATAATAATAAGAAGAAGTGGCAGTTATAGTAGAAGTAATAATAGCAGCAGCAGTAATAGTAGTAGTAGTAGTAGTAGTAGTAGTAGTAGTAGTAGTAGTAGTAGTAGTAGTAAAAGTAGTAGTAGTAGTAGTAGTAAAAGTAGTAGTAGTAGTGTATAGTAGTAGTAGTAGTAGTAGTAGTAAAAGTAGTAGTAGTAGTAGTAGTAGTAGTAGTAGTAGTAGTAGTAGTAGTGGTAGTAGTATTAGTAAAAGTAGTAGTAGTAGTAGTCGTAGTAGTATAGTAGAAGTACCAGCAGCAGTTGTAGTAGTAGAAGAAGTAGTAGTAGTAGTAGTAGTAGGAGTAATAGTAGCAGCAGTAATAGTAGTAGTAGTAGTAGTAGTAGTAGTAGTAGTAGTAGTAGTAGTAGTAGTAGTATAGTAGAGCAGTATAGTAGTAGTAGTAGTAGTAGTAGTAGTAGTAGTAGTAGTAGTAGTAGTAGTAGTAGTAGTAGTAGTAGTAGTAGCTGTCGTAGTAGTAGTAGTAGTAGTAGTAGTAGTAGTAGTAGTAGTAGTAGTAGTAGTAGTAGTAGTAGTAGTAGTAGTAATAGGAAGAGGAGGATGAGGAGCAGAAGGAGGAGAAAAAAGGAGAACTACTACCCATTACTTTGAGTAATATAATGTTGTTATCTACCCAGGTTTCCGACTGTCGTATAATGGGGACATTAGGATACCACAAAAGCCATGCTCTCGTGTTTTATACGCCATTTCTCAGTCAACAAAATCCTCCAATTCGACAACAAGGGCAGAGGTAAGAATAGAACGACTTACAATATATTCTTTTTATAACAATAAAAGGGCTGATTGTCAAAATTGCTCCATACAGCCCATGTAAAATGTGATCTACGGGCACAGAATTACTTGCAAATCTAAAATGTACAAAACTATATCTATAGATCGATGTAGGCTACAAGTAATTTCCAAACTTTTTCCAAAAGGTTAAGCTGATTCTATCGTCATCCATTGACTATAACATCTTCTGGGGAATAATAATGGTCTCCATAATAAAGATAAAATATAAAAATATTATTTAAAATTTAAATTCCCTTTATTCATCCCATAGGGGAAATTTGTCTCTAGGTTCTTTTCCAAGGGAAGACTGGAATAACCCAGGCCTGATCCGCAGTGCAGTGCCTTAAATTGAGCTAGAGCGAGGTGGCTTGCTCAAGGCCACACAACACTGCTACGGAGGGTGATCGAATTCGGTACCTTTCAGGTACAATGCAAAGCCCTTACACCTGAGCCACGATGTGTCATTTGACGTTGGGAATCGCTATCTTGTCGCTCTTATGCCAGATTCATTCTGACCAACATACTATATTACAGACCTATTTTGATCGCATACAAACTCTCAAACCTGGGACTTTAATGAAGTCCCAGGTTTGAAAGTGTTTTGCCAAGATGATGGTCATTTAAATCGACCAATATTAGAAGGACGAGTTTTCTGGCCAAATCCTGAAAATGTTATGTTTTTTTTTTCAGAGTACGGCAGTATGGCAAAGGCGAACTACAGTGCTTATCGCCAAATTAAAATTCAGCAGATGTCATTGTATAGATAGTATGTGCTTGCCTAAGAAGTTCACAACATTGCCATCCGGAAGTATAACCGACCTACACACAAACTATGTGTAACCATGAACATTTATAGTCTGGTTAATACAGTTTAGTAAGAAATACTCATAAACGCGGATGGCAAAAAACAATAACAAAGACCAGAGTGACGTCATCTTCGTTCTATCTATAGATAGTATGCGTTTGCCTAAGGAACTCACAACATTGCCATCCGATGTTTTAACCGACGAAACGTCACACAAAATTATGTGTAACCTGGAACCTTTATAATCTGGTTAATACGGTTTAGTTTAGTGAGAATTGATCATAAACTCGGATGACGAAAAGCAATAACAAAGACCTGAGTGACGTCAACTTTATTCTCTCTATACGAATTTCTTCAATTGGTGATTACTAATTTCAAAATTTCAAAATATTGTATTTAAAAAATGTTTTTAATAAGGAAGTGTGAGGTAATAAAAAATCTGGTTCCTTTTTCAATGGAAGTGTAAAACCACTCTTCCGGGCAACTGAATATCTATGTTTAATTGATACTCTTGTTTCAGAGAGACAGTGTCCTATTTTCTAGACTAAACATATGCAGTAAAGATCACCGATTTCTTTTTCGCTCTTTTTCATCTGGTGATCCTAAGAATCTGCCTATACGGCCTCTATTGAAATAGTTTTTCCACCTTTTAGTAACCTATAATAATAATAATAATAATGATAATGCCTGATTTCTATAGCACTCCTTTCCACCAAAAGTGCTCGGAAGCGCTTATACATATATGCACATACGTTCATATATATCATTCAACAAAATCAATAAAATCACTCACAGAAAACTGAAAGGAAATACTTTGTCTTCAATGAGGCTTTAAAGGAGGACAAAGACTTAGGGAGTCTGGTGTCCGCTGAAAGAGCATCCCACACAGAAGGAGCAGAATATTATGAAAACACGTGAAAAATTCGACTTAGGAATCGAGCGGTTCAAGGACAGGGAAGTAGATGAGTGGAGAGAGCGATTCGGATTGTAGAAAGAAAGTAGTAGTAGTAGTAGTAGTAGTAGTAGTAGTAGTAGTAGTAGTAGTAGTAGTAGTAGTAGTAGTAGTAGTAGTAGTAGTAGTAGTAGTAGTAGTAGTAGTAGTAGTAGTAGTCGTAGTAGTAGTAGTAACAGTAGAAGTAGTAGTAGTAGTAGTAGTAGTAGTAGTAGTAGTAGTAGTAGTAGTAGTAGTAGTAGTAGTGGTGGTAGTAGTATTAGTAGGAGTAGTCAGCTTCGCAGTCCGAATGACGCTTGCTGAGAATTGTGATTCAGTCATGGTCGATAAGTATAGCTGCTCTCTCCATCCATGTTGTTAATTGTTTTCATTGGTCACGGCCCTGGGCCAGAGTTTTGAGGCTGTCGAGATCTTGTTGTGACTTTAGTACGGAGGGCACTGCAGTATTTCTTAGTTCTTCAGGGATTAATTTGGCCTCATCTGAATCCAGAAGATAGAAAGAAGAGTCGACAAGTATTTGGGAGGAAGGCCATAGATGCACTTGAAACAGTAAACAGGCAATTTTGTAAACAATCCTCTTATCCACGGGAAGCCAATGCAACGACTGAAAGTCTGGAGTGATATGATCTGACTTTTTTGTTTCATTGGTAACAATAGGAGCAGCTTTATTTTGGAGTAGCTTTAGTCTTGCAATCGAGCTTTTTGGCAATCCGTAGTGGAGGGAGTTGCAAAAGTCAAGTCTAGAGGTAATCAGTGAGTGAACTTGCATTTTACATGCGTTTTCATCAATAAGGTGTCAAATTTTTCTGAACGAATAGTGGGTATTTTCACATTATTCATTATTAGTATCCACAAGGACTGGTTACATACACACTCCCAAGGATTTAGGAACAAAAATAATAGAGGGTTTGATGTCACGACATTTCTTCCCTATTGGTTACCTTTGCTCTGAAACTGAAAGCTTGTATTAACCGTGTCTCTTTTATAACAAATATAAGCGATATTGAGCTTGAGAGCTGTTATTGTATGGTTGAATATGATTGCGAAAACCTCTGGTTGGGGATCCTTGGGTAAGAAATTTCGTAGACATTATTCCAAATGGCTTAGGTGTGGGTTGTGTCATCTTCTTGGCTACAGGCTTAAATCAAATGGTATTATAATAGTACCAGATGAATATCTAGAGGATTAACGTTACATGCGAATTAGATAAAACAAAACAAACGAAAAACTTGAGCTTTTAGACAGCGCAATAGCCGCATTATTATCATTATTATTGTTATTATTATTATTATTATTATTATTATTATTATTATTATTATTATTATTATTATTATTATTATTATCATTATTATTATTATTATTATTATTATTATTATTATTATTATTATTATTATTATCATTATTATGATAGGAGATCAGAGATCAGGAGGAGACTAGCAATGGCAAGATCAAAGCTAGAAAAGATGAATAATATCTGGAAAGGGCAGTGCATTCAAACAAAAATCAAAATCCTCAAAAGTGTTGTTTTCCCAACTGCAACATATGGATGCGAAGCATGGACTATCAGCAAAGCAGAGAGCACAAAGATCACAGCTTTTGAAATGGCATGCTACAGAAAAATACTCAGAATATCATGGACTGAAAAACAAACAAACAAAGAAGTCCTGAGAAGGATCGGAATAAAATCACCAATTCTTCTTCAAACTGTAAAGAAATTGAAACTAAACTATTTTGGCCACACGACTCGCCACGAATCATTAGAAAAGCACATTCTGCAGACAAGGGTAGACGGCAAGAGAGGAAGAGGTAGACCAACAAAAAGCTGTGAACAAGATATATGTGAATGGCTGGGAATGACAGCAACTCAAGCAAGTAGACTGGCGGAAAACCGTAATCTGTTTCGCAAGAAAGTTCGGGAAGCAACGTCCTACGCAGGATCAGCTGACTAGATGATGATGATGATCATTATTATTATTATTATTATTATTATTATTATTATTATTATTATTATTATTATTATTATTTATTATTATCATCATCATCATCATCATCATTATTATATATTATTATTATTATTATTATTATTATTATTATTATTATTATTATTATTATTATTATTATTATTATTATTATTATTATTATTATTATCATTATTATTATTGTTGTTGTTATTTTTATTATTATTATTATTAATTTTATTATTATTATCATCATCATCATCATCATCATCATCATCATCATCATCATCATCATCATCATCATCAAATACGGGATCGTATCTGTATATCTTTAGTCCCCCTTTTCTGACACCTTGATCATTTTAGCGACCTAAGATCATTTTAGACAAAGGGTCATATTATAATTTATTTTATCGGTTACGATTAGTGGGTGATTCATGTGGAATCTCTAAAATGTTAGTTATGATATTCAAATATCAGCGACCATGCGAAAACGTCTCTCGTATAGGCCCTACTTGATGTAATGTAATATTATGATAATGATATTGTTCAATTTAAAGAAAGAGAGGAAAAGAGAGAAATGAGTGTTCGAAACAAGGAGAAGGGGAGGCGGAAGTGAAATGGAAAGAAAGGGAGAAATAGGGAAAGAGAGAGAGAGGGAGAGAGTGTGTGTGTGTGTGAGAGAGAGAGAGAGGTGTGTGAGAGAGAGAGAGAGAGAGAGAGAGAGAGAGGGGGGGGTGGAGTCAGACGTAGATAGGATGGATATACAGGATAGAATGGATATATAGAGGGAGAAAGATATAATATATTATAATATATATATATATATGAGAATATATATAAAACGAGAGACAAAGAGAGACAAAGAGAAGTAGACAAGAGTGAAATAGAGAGAGAGAGAGCGAGAGAGAGAGAGAGAGAGAGAGAGAGAGGGAGAGATAGAGAGAGAAATAGATATATAAAATTAATAGAGATATAGAGAGAAAAAGAAAGAGAGATATAGATAGATTTAGAGAGAGAGAGAGAGAGAGAGAGAGAGAATGCGAGAGAGAGAGAGAGAGAGAGAGAGAGAGAGAGAGATTAAAGAAAATGAACCACAAGTTACTGATAATATTAAGTCAAAGGAATAGATCGAAAAGGGTTGTCAGTGAGGCTTTTACATTTGATTACAAAACATAAAGTCGTCATTTTGATTATGCTTATGGGGATATTGATGATGATGGTGATGATGATGATGATGATGATGATGATGATGATGATGATGATGATGATGATGATGATGATGATGATGTTAATCTGATGATAGAAGATGACATCTTTTTAAAAGTTACTCTTAAACCTGTAACCCGTTTTATGCGTTCTGCCATGCAGATGGGTGTATTTTAACTTGGAATCGCCCACCCACACCAATAATGTGACGTCATCACCTTCCTGGCGTCATCAATTCAATCTCACGATGACGTATCGTACCGACTCGGACATATTCTTGCCTTACGCCTACTTCAGGGAAAGGGACAACCCATCTTCTAAGGACTATGGTGAGTTCAAATGTGACCTAGGTGCAATGTTTGCAGATTTGATAATCGAACGCAATAGGGAACAATTGAGTAATGTCTTGAGCTTGATGTTAATCATCTTATCCACTAAACGTGCTCAAACCGCTTTACAAGGGGTCCCTGATCAACAGCTTAACATGTAAGGCGTGGCATGACACCTGTTAGGCGACATTATTTATTTTTCGACAGAGACAACGCTGTCAACGGTCAGATTATCACACCTGAGTACGGTGAGAAAATGTGAGTAAAGAGCCATCTTCAAGGACTCAACTATGCGCCTAGAGAGGCTCGAACCCAGGACCTTCCGATCCGAAAGCAAGTGTCATAACACTAGACCACATAGTATTCTTTGAAGTGTGAAACCAATCCTCCGGCGGACTGAATACACACATTGTGCAATTGACAAGTTGATTTTTTACCAATCAAAAGATGGAATTTCTGACACACCTTCACACGTGCTCGGACAAACATATTTAGTTGTTTATAAACAACAACATGAATGAAATCGACCTCTCTCTGATCATTGTCATTGTTTTTATACCATCAAATGAGTGACTAATTATCACACGAATTTCTCGATCATATTATAACCGTTTAAGTTTATACATTGTTTTCTCTTTTGGTTCTATTGATCAAGCTGTAGAACAGTGAGCATTTCACTTAGACACATACCATCGATAGTAAAATATGTGTAGATTGATAGGTTAACCAATCACTGCCGTTGTTTATATTATGACGACTGTCCGAGAGGCGTGGTTATATAGGTGTCTATTGATCTTCTGATTTCATATTGATGACACCTTAATTTCTGGCCTAAATAAATGCTGGTCTTCAATTAAGAGCATCCACCCTCGTTCTTTCACGCCCGTAATCCTAAGAATCTGCCTAGGTATACATCCTGCTATACAAAATAGAAATGCCAACTTGTCACCAAATGTGTCACCTATTTATTATTTTCCCTCCGAATGACTAGTTACGTACATAACACTTCAAAGGAGTATTCTGAGGAGTGGACGGTTTGATATCACGAATTTCACTTCCCAATATGGGCTGGTTTAACATTTTTGTTATGGACATTTTTTTTCTCATTTGTTTGAGAGTATTTCCATTACTAAAATGAGCCCATAACAACTTGTGTTATCAGACTTGCAAAAAAGTACAGGTCAAATGTGAACAATCGTCAAGGTTGTTTAGATACTTAAAATTAAATTCGTAGTTGAAATTATTAGACTCGAGTAACGTTTTTTTATGTTTTGTTGAGGACAATGCCTATTGATGCTATGCGTCTGGGTAAAATGCTCACAGTGTCCGTCAGTTAAATTAAACACATAACTCTGTGTGCATGTAACCTTTAACGTTTAGTCTGATCGATATGATTTAGTGGAAACTTATCACAACCAGGCTGTCTAAGAATGATAACAGAGAGCTGTTTGTTGTCACCTTCGTTCCTTCTATAATTTATTAGACAAGAGGTAAAATTTCCGAGTTTCTTGGCGTGCGGCTATGTGGTCTAGTAGTATGTCACTCGCTTCCAGATCGGAAGGTACTGTGTTCGAGCCTCGCTCGGCGCATAGTTGAGTGCTTGGAAAAGGCTCTTTACTCGCATTCCCTCACCGGAAAATAAAATAAAATGCAATGTTGCCTAACAGGCATCCTGTCCAGTCCTACATGTTACGTGTCGCTGTTGCCCAGGGGCCCTTTGTAAAGTGCTTTGTGTACGTTTAGTGGATATTGCGCTATATAAAAGCTCTTTTTTTTCTTCTTGGTTTTTTTTTATCGTTCTTTTTTTATTATTTTTTTTTCTAAACATTAAAATCAGATTTGTTTATATCTTTCTGACTCAGATAATAAAATACCTACTGTCTTGGAGTGATAGACCATACTTGGAAACTCCCCCTCATGAATATGGATAAGCTCGGCCATGTTCTAATCGTTGTGGTGCTGTGTTGTTTTGGAAAACAGTCTGCTTGTCAATAGATAGAACGAAGTTGACGTCACCCTGCTCTTTAGTTATTGTATTCTGCCATCCACGTTTATGAGTAATTCTCACTAAACTGTAATAACCAGACAATAAACGTTCAAGGTTACACTTAGTTTTGTGTGTTGGTCCGTTATAGAAAGACCGACGTTGACGTCACTCAGCTCTTTGTTATTGTTTTTTGTCATCCGTGTTTATGAATTATTCTCACTAAATTGTATGAACAAACTATGAACGTTCAAGGTTACACTTAGTTTTGTGTGTTGGTCCGTTATATTTCCGCGTGGCAATGTTGCGAGTTTCTAAGCCAAGCGCACAGCATCTATAGGGACTAAAAGTCGTGACGTCACATCTTCTTCTTTTTTAGTTCCAAAATAATTGGAAGTGTGTATGTAACCAGTCTTTCAAATAATGAATAGGTTACATATTGAATATTGAATATCATGAGGCTATGTGGTCTCGTGGTATGACACTTGCTTTCGGATCGGAAGGTCCTAGGTTCGAGCCTGAGTCTCGCTCGGTGCATAGTTGTCATTGGAATAGAATCTTTATTCACATTCTCTTACCGTACTCAGGTGTAAAATGAGTACCTGGCTGTTAACATCGCTGTCTCTATCCTTAAAAAATGTAATATCGCCTAACAAACGTCATGTGTCGTTTTATATGTTTCGTGTTACTGTTGAACAAGACCCCTTTGTAAAGCGCTTTGAGCTCGTTTAGTGGATATTGCCCTATATAAAAGTTGTTAGCCGTCGGGTAGTCATTTTTCATCTGAATACGGTGAGAGAATGTGATTAAAGAGCCTTTTCCAAGGAGTCACTATTCGCCAAGCGAGAATTGAACGACAGGACCTTCCGATTGGAAATCGAGGGTCATCGTAGCCATCGTTAACTTATAGCCTGACACTGACCAAAAATGACGTCAAAATGCCAGTCTTTGGCCACAAAAGAAAACAAATCGTAATTTGTATTCAATATTCAACCAATGGGACCACTTGTTTCCATGAGCTCTACGAACGACAACTCACTAGGCGGTGCAAAAACCAAATAATGACGTCAAGATGCCAGTCTTTTAGGGTTTCAGTGTCAGGCTATAACTTAACGATGGCTACGGTCTCATACCACAAACCCACATAGCCGTACAGAGATTTCTTTGTATTCAAAATAACCAGAGGCCTAATAAATATTATACCCCATGTCATTCCAAATCAAATTCAAAATGACGATTTTTTAAACTGGGAGTTAAATCTAGTGTATTGCAATGTGAAATAAAAAAGTCAAGAAAAAATTAATCTAAATCTCTGAAACACACACATAACACACACACACACACACACACACACACACACACACACACAAGTCATCCATGTCTTTCACAGGGCCATCCTAAAAATTCCATGAGTAGCCATAGCAACTCGCAAACCTTGAAATATTTTTTTCCTCATAAAATTATATCTATTGCCTACAAAGATTTTTTTTCATGTTTTCATGAAAAAGTGAGTCCATCAGCTGAACTCAGAGGTAGATGGAACCGGTCTGTGTATTGCAAGGTGCTTTCCGCTTGAGCTAAGCGTCCCAGTTACCCGGTCTCTGCAGAATAGACAGAAGGCTAAGAGATGTTTTTCAGAAGAAAATACTATTTTCGCTTTATTATGGACCATACAAATGGTTTATTTATCAATAACTTTCATGAATTCGAGATTGAATTAAAAAGACAATCAAAAAAAAATATATCCCAAAAACAAAGAAACAACAAACTAAACGAGATTATATATACCTTGTGCTGAAAGTGCTTTATAAGGGATGCCAAACTCACATTGTATTTCGTCAGGACGATCGTTTCAGTGTTGGTCACACATAATGAAATAGTTCCGCTGTGTTTGTTATTAATTTGGCGGCGATTTGTATTGTTATGTGGTGACAGGCTATTCTTCTTCTTCTTCTTCTTCTTCTTCTTCTTATTATTATTATTATTATTATTATTATTATTATTATTATTATTATTATTATTATTATTATTATTATTATATATTATTATTATTATTATTATTATTATTATTATTATTATTATTATTATTATTATTATTGCTATTATTATTATTATTATTATTATTATTATTATTATTATTATTATTATTATTGTTATTATTATTATTATTATTATTATTATTATTATTATTATTATTATTATTATTATTATTATCATTATTATTATTATCATTATTGTTATTATCATTATTATTAATATTATCATTATTATTATTTTCAATATTATTACTATTATTATTATTATTATTATTATTATTATTATTATTATTATTATTATTATTATTATTATTATTATTATTATTATTATTATTATTACTATTTTATCATCCTAATTATATCAAAAATACTTAATTATCTCTGATATGGTGTATTATTATTATCATTATTATTGTTATTATGAATATTATTATTGTTGTTATTATCATTATCATTATTATTATTATTATTATTATTATTATTATTATTATTATTATTATTATTAGAATTAGTACTATTTATTATCAACCACTGCCCCTCCCCCCCCCCCGCCCCTTTTCCCCCCGCGAAACCATATTTCACAACTCAACATCACATGCACACATGTATAGATAGTATGCGTGGCTAAGGAGCTCACAACATTGCCATCCGGGAGTATTACGGACCAACACACAAAACTGTGTGTAACCATGACGTTTATAGTCAGGTTAATACAGTTCAGTGAGAATAACTCATAAACGCCGATGGCAAAAAACAATAACAAAGACTTGAGTGATGTTAACTTCGAACTATCAATAGATAGAATGAATATGACGTGACTCAGGTCTTTGTACTGTTTTTTGCCATCCATTTTTATGAGTAATTTTCACTCAACGGTATTAACCAGACTATACCATCCACGTTTATGAGTAATTCTCACTAAACTGTATTAACCAGACTATAAACGTCAAGGTTACAAATAGTTTTGTGTGTTAGTCCGTTATACTTCCGGATGGCAATGTTGTGAGCTTCTTAACCAAGCGAATACTAGCTATAACGTACCAACACACAAATCTATGTGTAACCTTAAACGTTTATAGTCCAATTTATATCATTTAGAGATAACTAAATATAAAGAATCTGACTAAAAATAATAATAATAATAATAATAATAATAATAATAATAATAATAATAATAATAATAATAATAATAATAATAAAGAGCTGCGTGACGTCAGATTCGTTTCTTCAATAAATAAATAGTTAAAGGCGACTCTCTGACTTCAAATTTCGAGGCGTGTAACATTGCATCACATGCAGTTTGGTGCTTGATTGGAGGGAATTCACCTGGATCAAACATGCATTGATATTTGTTACGGTTGGAGAAGCTAATGAACCATAACATAACAGTTATCGACCTGTGCCTCATTAGGGGCAATTTCACTTTGATCCCTTGATTGTGTTTCCCTCCTTCGTAATTTCTCATCATTGCATGTAAATCATGATGACGGGAATATAAGTGAGCCTAAAAAATCGTGCATAAAAGAGAGAGGAAAGACACACACACACACACACAGACACACACACACACACACACACACACAGAGAGAGAGAGAGAGAGAGAGAGAGAGAGAGAGAGAGGGAGAGAGAGAGAGAGAGATAGTTTTTGTGTTCTTGTGTTTTTTGGTTGTAATTTTTATGTGTGTGTGTGTGTGTGTGTGTGTGTGTGTGTGCATGTGTGTGACTGTGAGTGTCAATAATGTTTTTTTTTACTCCTACGGCAATTTCGTCAAATGGGATGACTTTACCTCAAGTGGTGTTTTTGTGTTAGATTTGGAACAAATGTGCATATATGCAGGTCTGACATCAGAACCCGCTTATGTACACAGTCATTGTTGTAATGAACAATATTGTGCGTCATTTTTTTTTTTTATTTTTTTTTTTTTTTGAGATTTCCATTACAATAATCTTACAAGTGAAATAACTACAACAAGCCTGAGAATAATTCGAATGCTTCAAAATCGGCTGAGGCTGAATCATCCCTTGAGAAAATTAACCCCGTTTTGCGATATTACAATACTCCAGAAAGTTCAGAAAAGTACTAGATACCTCCAAAAATGGGGCAGCGTGCGTCAGTGGTCTGCCTTTGCTTCGGACCCGAAAGGTACCGAGTTTGATCACCTGCCGCTGCGCTGTGCGGCTTTGAGCAAGTCATCTCGCCCTAGCTCAATTTACGGCGCTGCACTGTGGCTAACGCCTGGGATATTCCATTCTTCCCTTGGAAGGACCCTAGAGACAAATATACCTTCCAAAATGTAAATGAATGATTTCTTATATTAATAAAACTACGTTTTGAATTAATCTCCATATATCAAACTTAAGGAAGGGGTGTATGTGGTTATCATTAAGAAGACTCTACTAGAACATATTAAAAGTTGATCTTTCATATAACTCAATATCTACTAAACTTGCTCAGCACGTAACATAAAGAAGGAGACATGACCCCTGTTAGGCGATAATATATATATATATATATATTTTTTCCGACAGAGGCAACGCTGTTTAATGCCAGTTATTCATTTAACACCTGAGTACGGTGAGATAATGTAGTAAAGAGTCTTTTCCAAGGACTCAGCTATGTACCAAGCGAGGCTCGAACTCAGGACCTTGCGATCCGAAAGCGAGTGCCATACCACACTATAATAGTTTTATTGTATCGCCATTGTCTCCTTTTTCTAATTACAGTCTTAGACATTAGTAGCGCCACATCATTTAGAATTCCATTTATCATTTAACCTCGGCGTAGACGAAAACAACCTGCTTTTGAGTACAAAACGCACATGCAAGGCTACAGACACAAAGAGAAAAAAGTCGAGAGCATTTTTGCCGTACTGTGGAAAAAACCCATATTCTACAATTTGGCCGGAAAACTCGTCCTTCAAATATCGATCGATTTAAATGACCCTCATCTTGGCAATTTTTTGCCAAGATGAGGGTCATATAAAGTGATCGATAATTGAAGGACGAGTTTCCTTGCCAAATTTTTAACTATGAGGTTTTCCAGAGATTTGTTTACATCGCATTATCTTCATTAACATGGAGATGTTATCTTTTTGCGCTGTAGATTAATATTTCAGTGTGATGAGGAAAACCACCAGAGAAGTTTTAGACTAAAAGCTTTTAGGAAAACGTTATTATGATAATGTGGCTGATAGCACTGGGGATCGATGGTACTTTGTTAAGGCCTGGCTCTTTATGCTTAACTAGTTATATGTTGTATTCTTGAAAAAAGCATGTATTTAAAATTTTGGCCAGAAAACTCGTCTTTCAAATATCCATCGATTTAAATGAACCTCATTTTGGCAAAAAGTCTCAAACCTGGGATCATAATCAAAACCTTGCGAAGTCCCAGGTTTTAGAGTTTTTGCTAAGATTGTGGGTTAATTAAATCGATCGATATTTGAAGGGCAAGTTTTCTGGCCACAATTTTCAGAAGGTGTCTATCTGGAGTACGGTAGTTAATTGGTTAATAGGGAAGGATTAGAGATAATACACGACGCATAGTATTTGGTACCTTTTTTCTTAATGCGTATAATCAGTAGAATTAAGATACTGAAAAAAAAGGAGGGTTCATAATATTATAATGAAAGAAAACTGCTCGTCTTTTGGTGTAGGACGTCTCGTGGTTTGCAGCTTGTCGATGCATTGAATCCGATTCAATGTATTTTAAATAAAACGAGCTTTGTTAATAGAGCATTATCCACTTAACGAGCTCAAAGCTCTTTACCAGGGGTCCCTGGCTAACAGCAACAGGTAATGTCTAGAATTTATACATGATGAATTTTTGGCGAAAATTCATTTTTTTCCGACATAGACAACACTGTTAACGAGCATATACTCATTTTATACCTTCGTACGGTTAGAGAATGTAATTAAAGACCCTTTTCCACTGACTCAACTATGCGCCGGCCTTCCGATCCAAAGACAAGTGCCATACTACAAGACCACATTCATAGTCTCACATTGATGAAACACTCGTATTATGGACCTAGTAGAAAATTACAAACTTAGTCCGAACATTGAAGTTTGTTATCATACTATCTTGAAGAGTTTTATGACTTTGCTATTAGTCTAAATATTGTAGAAGTCTTTAAGTCAATACCCTAAATGGCACTCGGAAGAAATCTTAGATCCAAATGTAAACTCTTTAATTATGAATACAAACAAAAATATGCGATTATTTACAAAACCATAGACCGTGTATAAGGCTGCGATTCATTTGCACAGTTTTAATCGCAAACGCTGTTTATTTATCAGATGCCAGTCAGCATATGCGCCAGGCACTTTTCTGGAGGTCTTCACATGCGCAGTTTTATATCTAGGGTTTCATGAACACTTGCGCAGTTTTTATCGCAAACGCTGTTTATTTATCAGATGCCGGTCAGCACATTCGCCAGACTTTTTTGTGGATGTCTTCACATAATATGTTTGGATTCATTTTAAAATTATTGCATATATTTTTAAAAAGTAACAAAATAAATGAAACAGCTAAATGTGCTCAAAGCGCTTTACAAGGGGTACTTAGCTAACAGCAACACTTAACATGTAGAACGAGACATGACGACCGTTAGGCGATAATATTGCCAATATTATTTTTCGAACAGAGACATCGCTGTTAACGGCCAGGGACTCATTTTACACTGAGTGCGGTGAGACATTGTGAGTAAAGAGTCTTTTTCAAGAACTCAATTATGCGCCGACCGAGGCTCGAACCCAGGATCCGAAAGCGAGTATCATACCACAAGACCGCATAGCGCAAAATTTAGTGCACTAAACACCCATTAAAACCAATGAAATCACATAAGGATTAAAGAGTAACAGTAACATTTTAATACTTTCCATAAATTAAATCCGCATTTTGAAAGGAGATATTCGCACCAACCAAAAGTATGTGCACAGATTTTCAGGTCTGACAGCCGAGGGCAAGAATGGGCTTGTTTTTTAACATTGAACAATGTTTTGCGTCGATTTGAGAGAATTTCCATTACACCAATGAGCCCATTTCTGTTATCAGACCTGAAAATAAGTACATGTCGAACCAAACCTATCGCCAACGAGTTCGAATAAACACAACTTATTTAACATAGAGAAAGAACTGAACAAGAAAGAAAAATACAAGATAAAACCATCCCAAAAAATCAGTCGACCTCGACTGGAGATCGAACCTCAGACCTTCTGGTTACCGGTCTGAGGTTCGATTACCAGTCGAGGTTGACTGATTTTTTAAATGTTTCTTTTCTTGTATTTTTCTTTCTTGCTTTGTCTGGCACCTTTCATACACACTTGTTCAGTCCATAATCTTATACCGGTGCCTGGTCCTTAACTTTTATTTATCTAACATAGAGAAACTGCGCAAATGCGTCTTAGAAAATATCACACCAGGTCATTATCCGTGTATGTATCTATAATTAATTTTATTTCTTACTTCAGAGTCAGTAGCCCGAAGGAAGACAAGATTAGTGGCGGTGTTCATGTCAAACTGCCAAGGCAGTAGTAAGAGACTGGAGTATGTGAAAGAACTTCAGAAGTATATCTCAGTGGATGTCTACGGGAAATGTGGACCATTCAAGTGCTACTCCAAACACCACGGAGATTGTCTTAATGTGAGTAATAGTAGAATAGAATTCACTTTATTCATCCCATAGGGGAAAATTTTCTCTAGGGTCTATTCCAAGGGAAGACTGGAATAACCCAGGCGTCAGCCGCAGTGCAGCTACTCCAAACACCACGGGGACTGTCTTAATATGAGTAAATAGTAGAATAGAATTCCCTCTAAGGTCTATTCTAAGGGAAGACTGGAATAACCCAGGCGTCAGCCGCAGTGCAGCTACTCCAAACACCACGGGGACTGTCTTAATGTGAGTAATAGTAGAATAGAATCCCTTTTATTCATCCCATAGGGGAAAATTTTCTCTAGAGTCTATTCCAAGGGAAGACTGGAATAATCCAGGAGTCAGCCGCAGTGCAGAGCCGTAAATTGAGCTAGGGCGAGGTGACTTACTTTCTCAAGGCCACACAACGCAGCGGCGGGTGATAGAAGTCGGTACCTTTCGGGTACGAGGCAAAGACCGTACCGCTGAGTCACACTGACCCCCAGTCTGTAATAATTGTGAGACCTAGATCGATAACCTTGATCGGTTGTTGCTGGCATCCGAATATTAATTATTGTTTATGGCTGGCAGTCAATCTTTGACACGGATAATATGTCGGGATAAACGTGACGCTTAAATTTGAAATCTAAAACAGTATTTCAAAATGGCGTTTTGTCGGGATAAACTTGATGCTTAGATTTGTTTAAAAATTATAATTGAAAACTGTATTTCAAGATGGTGTGATATCGGGATATACTTGTTTACATTTAAGATTAAAAAACAGTATATGAAAATGATATTATGTAGGGATAAACTTGATGCTTGGATTCGAAATTTAAAACGGTATTTCAAATGGTGTTATATGGGGATGAACCTGTCGTTCAAATAAACACTTTTAAAACGATCATTCAACATTTGAATATATCGTGATAAATTCGTTGCTTAAATTTAAATTATAATATATATATATATATATATATATATATATATATATATATATATATATATATATATATATATATATATATATATTTACAAGGTTTGGATCACTCTGAGACTTGCTTGCTCTCCGATGCAGTGTAAACGTAGTTTAAACGTAGTGGAGACATCTAGGGATTATTCAATAATTTTGCTTCACTTAGAATAAAGCATTTTCTATTTTATCCTGGCCATAAAATTGTCATATTATCATATCGATCGATTAAGATGACCAGGGCTCCCAATAACTCACTTGATAGTATTATTAAACAGTCTTTGATTCGTACTCGCAAAGCACAGCGTTCAAATACCCGTGGCGCTGTGTGGCCTTGTGCAAGTCACCGTGCGCGCTGCACTGATGCCTGGGTTAAGTCTTCCCTTGAAATAAAATCTAAAGACACATAAAAAATTCACTCTTAGATGAACAAAGTTTTATTATTATTATTATTATTATTATTATTATTATTATTATTATTATTATTATTATTATTATTATTATTATTATTATTATTATTATTATTATTATTATTATTATTATTATTATTATTATTATATCATTATTATTATTATTATCATGATTATTGTTATTATTATTATTATTATCATTATTATTATTATTATTATTATTATTATTATTATTAAGAGGGACATTTTCATTTATTTATCCGATGTTAATGGGCTGTAATAAATACATTTGGTCACCCTGCCCCAGCGTGTTGTCGTCTTGCAGAGCGTTTTAGAATTCGGCGTGCTATGATCCAGCTAGCACTGTAGGCTATTCTTTATTATTTTCATTTACAGATCTTGGATGACCACTACAAGTTTTATTTATCCTTTGAGAACTCTCTATGTGTAGACTACGTTACCGAAAAGTTCACAAAGACATTTCGTGATATCGACGTGGTGCCAATCGTCAGGGGTGGAGCTCACTATGACAAGGTATGGAGTAGATTTTTCATTAATAATAAACGAGCAGTCTGGCTCAATGGTACGGTCTTAGCTTCGTACTCGGAAGGTACCGAGTTCGATCACCCGCCGCGGCTCTGTATGGCCCTGAGCAAATCACCTCGCCCTAGCTCACTTTGCGGCGCTGTACTGCGGCGGACGCCAGGGTGATTCCTGTCTTCCATTAGAATAGACCTTAGAGAAAAATTTCCCCTAAGCAACCCTATGCATTTTTTATAAATATGATTTGTTTAAGGGTAGCTGGCTTTAAATCCGAACAAACCCAAAATCTATACGCTTCGCAGTGAGTTACGTAAAACCTTTCCTCGTGGTTACATAACAGTCTTTTTACGGTGAATAGAATTTCATATAATTTTGAAGATTTTTAACTTCACAAAAATTGACATTCATGCCTTTCATTATGAACATTTAAAAAAATATCTCTAAAAATGAAATTAACTGATAGTGTAGGAATTTGATACCCTATTCTAGTTGAAACAAAGTAGTTGTACGACTATGTGATCTAGTGGTATAGTACGCGCTTTCGGATCTGAAGGTCTTGGGTTCGAGCCTCGCTCGGCGCATAGTTGAGTCCTTGGAGAAGGCTCTTTACTCACATTCTCTCCCCATACTCAGTTGTAAAAAGAGTACTCGATCGTTAACAGCGTTGTCTCTGTCTAAAAAATGTAATATTGCCTAAGAGGCGTCATGTCTCGTTCTACATGTTACGTGTTGTTGTTGGTCAAGAACCCTTTGTAAAGCCCTTTGAGCACGTTTAGTGGATAATGCGCTACATAAAAGCTCGTTTCCCCCATTTTATACTTCAAATATTATGTAGGTTTGAGTGTATGAGAGCACATCTTATATGACCAATTAATGAAGATTTAATGGTCTTATTAAATGTAAAAGCGTTGTTGAGCATTTATAAAGGAGAGGTGGTATAAAAATATTGTTGATGTTGCCGTTTGTGCTGGTGTTGTTGTTGAAGTTGTTATTGTTGTTATTATCGTTGGTATTGTCGTTATTGTTGTTGGTATTGTTATTGTTATTGATGTTGATATTCCTGTTGTTCATGCTGTTAATGTTTTAATGTTGTTGTTATTGTTGCTGATGTTGGTATGTTGTTAATATTATTGTTGTTGATTGTTGTTTATGTTGTATTGTTGTTGTTGTTGTTGTTATTTTTATTCTTCTTTTCTTCTTTTTTCTTCTTCTTCTTCTTCTTTCTTCTTATTATTATTATTATTATTATTATTATTATTATTATTATTATTATTATTATTATATTATTATTATTATTATTATTATTATTATTATTATTATTTATTATTAATATTATTACTATTATTACTATTATTATTATTATTATTATTATTATTATTATTATTATCATTATTATTATTATTATTATTATTATTATTATTATATTATTATTATTACTATTATTACTATTATTATTATTATTATTATTATTAATTATTATTATTATTATTATTATTATTATTATTTATTATTATTATTATTATTATTATTATTATTATTATCATTATTTTTATTTTCATTATTATAAGCATTATGAACACCATTAATATCACTCCAAAAAATCATCATCATCATCATCACCATCATCATCATCATCATCATCATCATCATCATCATCATCATCATTTTCATCATCTTTATCATCATAGTCATTGTAATAGCAATAAATTCTTATTGTCCACAAAATGGAAAATCTTTAGTGGTTTACATTGCTCGAGCAAATAAAATAAACATTAATAAAGATGTGTGGATCTTATAATAATGTGATCTTATAACAAATTTACTTCACAATGCACACATACGTCTTACAATTTAATACAACAGGGAGCATAATGTTTTAATTCATTGAAATTAAAGACACAGTTACAAAGTTACTTACTCAAACTACTCACTCTTTCATGAATACAATTTCAAACGGTCCCAATTTCTTTCACACATCACCCCTCTCTCTCTCTCTCTCTCTCTCTCTCTCTCTCTCTCTCTCTCTCTCTCTCTCTCTCTCTCTCTCTCTCTCTCTTCGTCTCTCTCACTCTTTTTCTCTCTTATTATCTTCAACACAAACATACCAACATTTTTTCCATCTCTCTCTCTCTCTCTCTCTCTCTCTCTCTCTCTCTCTCTCTCTCTCTCTCTCTCTCTCAACATATCATATATTACATTATTCCTTATCACGCGAGAGTCCATAATCACACTCATCATCATCATCATCATCATCATCATCATCATCATCATCATCATCATCATCATTACATCATCATCATCATCATCATCATCTTCATCATCATCACCATCATCATCACCGCCACCCCATAACAACAATAATAATAATAATAATAATAAATAATAATAATAATAATAATAATAATAATAATAATAATAATAATAATATAATAATAATAATAATAATAATAATAATAATAATAATAATTTTAATAATAATAATAATGACAGCGACAACAACAATAATAGCAATTACCATTACCATCAACACCGTCACCACAACTACCACCATCACCATTATTATCATTATCATGATGGTTATAATAACATTGATAAAAAAAAACAACTTATTAATTAAGATTATTATCATTATTATTATTATTATTATTATTATTATTATTATTATTATTATTATTATTATTATTATTATTATTATTATTATTATTATATTATTATTATTATTATTATTATTCTCATTATTATTGTTATTATTATTATTATTATTATTATTATTATTATTATTATTATTATTATTACTATTATTATTATTATTATTATTATTATTACTATTATTATTATTATTATTATTATTATTATTATTATTATTACTATTATTATTATTATTATTATTATTATTATTATTGTTATTATTATTATTGTTCTGATTGTTGTTCTCACTGTCAATATTATTATTGTTATATTTTTCAATGACTGGTTAACCCAATCTGTGCCTATGTACACTCAAACTATTCCGCATAGGGTTGTAGCTCATCATATATATTACAGGAGGGAATTCCCCATCCTTACTCATATTTCTTGGCAATAGTATTCTTTTACTGTTCTAGATTATCATTATTATTATTATTATTATTATTATTATTATTATTATTATTATTATTATTATTATTATTATTATTATTATTATTATTATTATTATTATTATTATTATTGTTATTATTATTATGACTTTTTAATTTACGGGTTTTTTTGGGGTTTTGTTTTATTTTTTTTTTTTTAATTAGGGTCAATATACCTATATATGTTTATTGTCGTATTTAAAAGACGGAGATAAATCTAAATTGGCAAAGCAACGACAAACATAGGGTGTCTCCCATGCCTGAGGTTAAAAAAAAAAAAATTCAGATTATAGATTGTAATGCGAATGTTGTCTTGTGTCTGTTTGTTCTATTTGGTATATCGTCTCCCAGATGGTAAAAGCTGATATTTATTTTGTAGTGGATGTGTCCTGTTTGCTATTATTTGTATTATCTTGTCACCAACCCGTTGCTCAAATTATCATTTCTAGTTGGCAATCGTAAAGATCGACATGCATTCAAAAGCTGTAAGGCAGGATATCTGAAAAAACATACTTACATGGCTTGACCAAAATTTAGCATGGGTGATGTGGTCTTCGAAGCAGGCCTTGGATTGAAAAGTTTTAGCTGTTGAGCTTTTATATAGCGCAATATCCACTAAACGTGCTCAAAGAGCTTTACATAGGGTCCCTGCACAAGATCAACACTTAAAAATGTAGGACGAGACATGGCACCAGTTAGGCGATATACATTTTTTTTCCGACAGAGAGAACGCTGATAACGGCCAGGTACTCATTTTACATCTGAGTACGGTGAGAGAATGTGAGTAAAGAGCCTTGTCTAAGGACTCAACTATGCGCCGAGCGAGGCTCGAACCCAGGACCTTCCGATCCGAAAGCGAGTGTCATACCACAAGACGGCATAGCCGCACAGCTGCCACAAAGCTTAGTGAGGTACCACAAAAACAGTCATTATAAGGTGATGAACTCTTTATGAGCCAAATGTTGCAAATATTTTATTGTAACAAAAAGTATGATCCAACAATTTGAGTCTAAAACTGTAGACACCGGTACAGCGAATGCAAGTACACCCAAAGCATCTGATTCAGATGTTGGTGTAGACACGAGACAGGAGGAGAATGAGGATAAGGATGACATTTCTTTATGTCTTTAGACAATAAATAAGACATCATTCTCGTCTGAAATTTGGATTTTTTAAAAATCTGGATGATTGTTCGTAATGGTTTGACTTATTTATAAAATCCTATATGGCAAAACTGTATGGGGAGTAAATTTTTTCTGAGGGGAGCAAAATTTTGCTTGTGAGGGGGAGTAAAAATCGCGTAGGCCAAATGCACTCTAAGTAGTATATTATCCTACGTTTAAGGTAGTGTAAATAGCAGTGGGGGTGCGGAAGGTAGTGGGGGGGGGGGGTAAAAATCTCGGTGGAGTAATTTGTATCAATAATAGGACTAGATTCTTATCAATATCTCCCACCGGATATTTAAGTCTCAATCTAAATTAAAGCGTAGGTGAGCTGCTGCTGCTGTCATCAGCTGATGTTTTCCGCTGACAATCCTTAAATTGTGTCAAAATTACTTCCGTTTATTTCAGTATTGTCAGTGAAAACAAAAGAAGTAGTTACTAGTTTGATGCCCATTGGCGGCGGTCCTGTCCAATGCTTGAAATCTAATGAAAG
Source organism: Berghia stephanieae (assembly GCF_034508935.2). Classification (NCBI taxonomy): domain Eukaryota; kingdom Metazoa; phylum Mollusca; class Gastropoda; order Nudibranchia; family Aeolidiidae; genus Berghia; species Berghia stephanieae. Next base: position 56,555,404 of record NC_088362.1, read on the forward strand.
AGCAAGTCGACAAGTACGACCTCTTTTCACTTGAAATAATGGATTACAGCTTCTCAATAAGGATCGTCTTTGTAGACATGTCAGCAAACGACATGAAATCAAACATCAAAAGAAGAAGAAGAAGAAGAAGAAGAAGAAGAAGAAGAAGAAGAAGAAGAAGAAGAAGAAGAAGAAGAAGAAGAGAAGAAGAAGAAGAAGAAGAAGAAGAGAAGAAGAAGAAGAGAGAAGAAGAAGAAGAAGAAGAAGAAGAAGAAGGAGGAGGAGGGGAGGAGGAGGGAGGAGGAGGAGGAGGAGGAGAGAGGAGGAGGAGGAGAAAAAGAAGAAGAAGAAGAAGAAGAAGAAGAAGAAGAAGAAGAAGAAGAAGAAGAAGAAAGAAGAAGAAGAAGAAGAAGAAGAAGAAGAAGAAGAAGAAGAAGAGAAGAAGAAGAAGAAGAAGAAGAAGAGGAAGAAGAAGAAGAAGAAGAAGAGAAGAAGAAGAAGAAGAAGAAGAAGAAGAAGAAGAAAGAAGAAGAAGAAGAGAAGAGAGAAGAAGAAGAAGAAGAAGAAGAAGAAGAAGAAGAAGAAGAAGAAGAAGAAAGAAGAAGAAGAAGAGAAGAAGAGAGAAGAAGAAGAAGAAGAAGAAGAAGAAGAAGAAGAAGAAGAAGAAGAAGAAGAAGAAGAAGAAGAAGAAGAAGAAGAAGAAGAAGAAGAAGAAGAAAAAGAATATTTTCTTAGGTCTTGCTTTTGTTCATTCAGGAAACAAATTTAAGAAAAACAAAAAATAACAATCGCCTACAAAACTGCATGAATAAAGCTGCAATTACCAGATTTCGTATCGTATCGGCATCATTTACATGTCAAAGGTGACAATCATATTATAAGCGCAATAAAATACAACAACAACTAATAATAATAATAATAATAATAATAATAATAATAATAATAATAATAATAATAATAATAATAATGATAATAATAATAATATAACAATAATAATAATAATAATAATAATAATAAAAAATAATAATAATAATAATAATAATAATTAATATTATTATTATTATTATTATTATTATTATTATTATTATTATTATTATTATTATTATTATTATTATTATTATATCTTTACCGACCATAAACGCAATTTGATGTTTTGTTTACAATATTCGAAAGTACACAAACACATACACACATACACATACAAACACACACACACACACACACACACACACACACTCAAAGCTAAAATGTTAAACATCAGATTAATATTATGTCTCAGTTTGTTCTGTTTGCTTGGGAGCGACTTGTTGACGTGATTAAAAATGAAATTTGGTGGTAGGACAATGTGCATTGAATACACTCAATGTTTTTGGATGAAATTGGTTTGTTTTGTATTTTAGACGTATATGATGGCGATTGGCGAACTTACACAATCAGTGATAAATAAAATATCAATATGATGTTGATATATGATATCGATTATATCAAAGGTCTTGATTCTCGCTGAATGTGCGTTAATATGGCCAAAGCAAATGTTGTGATTTCCACGACGTGGTCTGGTGTCGTTGTTTGTCAATATTTGTCAATAACGTCTTTTGCTGTCGTTTCAATAATCTGTTGTTTGTTAATTTTAGAACTGAGTACGGTGAGAGATTGTGAGTAAAGGGCTTTACCCAAGGACTCACTCAACTATGCGCCGAGCGAGGCTCAAACCCAGGACCTTCCGATCCGAAAGCGAGCGTCAAACCACTAGGCCACATAGCCCTCACCATACTCAGGTGTAAAATGACTACCAGGCCGTTAACAGCGCTGTTCTGTACGAAAAAAAGGTAATATTGCCTAACAGGCTTCATGTCTCGTCTTACATGTTAAGTGCTGCTGTTGGCCCGTGATCCCGTGTAAAGTGCTTTGAGACTTGGAGTGGATATTGCCCTGTATAAAAACTCTCATTTATTTAATTTATTACTATTTTAGAAAAAATGTGTATGCCTAAATGAAAACTGTAATGAAAATATACATGTGGAAATGAAGACATAACATGACGCACGGAACCTTCAAAGCGACCTTGAGAATACATTTGTTTACATGTTAACCATTAATGATTGTTGAATAATTTTTTATTTTTTTTTATTATTTTTTTTTTATAATACTTTATTGCATCCCAAAAAGGAAATTTTTTTGTACAGACGTGTTATAATTTACACAATAAGATAAAAATACAATGGAAATAGGATGTATATATGAAAAAGGAGTAGCTCCATAACCAGAGCTGCGCTTTATAATATTAATAATTTCAACACTGTAAAATAGTCAAAACTGTCACTATAAATTAAAAATTGAAAAGATTGCAAAACAAATAAATTAATAAATTAATATTTACATTTTTTGAAAGTAAAAATGCGAAATAATTATATAAAATGATTATTGCTTGTTGTTATAAAGCCTAATACTGGACGGCAGAAAAGATTTTCGGTGTCTCTCTGTTTTCGTTGAAATAGAGAAAGGGCGACCACTTCTTTCTGACATAATAACTGATGGTCTTAGTGGATGATACTGGTCATTTAATATTTTAGTTATTTTATTTATACAAAATTTCTCGTATAAAAGATCTACATCGTCAACATCATTTATATAGCGTTTAACAGATTTTTTAATATTTGCATTTATTTTGTTCCTTTCCACTGTTAAGCAATTGCCTCCCCAAGCTGTTATACAAAATGACAAAACACTTACTTGACGTCATTGAGTTTTAATACCAATTCCTCAGACATTTCCATTGATGTCATTGCAATAAACAAATTATGATAGTAGTAGTATGGTAGAGCAAATATACCCATGAACCAAATCAGCCTGAAGGTCTACTACCTACCACTGATTAAATCTCTCCTTGCCGACTGTTTTCAGTATTTTTCCCAAAATCTCATCCCTACCCAACACTATAATTGATTTTTAAATAACTCAACCATCAAAGCATGCTAAACATGATTTAAACTAAACAAAGAATTTTTATAAATCCAATTTTGTTATGTACAACAAATATAATCGGAATCGAAAAATGTTCACTGTATCGTAACAAATGTGACTATTTTCCTGTAGTTAGTAAGGAAAGGGTTAATCCTCATTTGATTAATGGATTTTTACTATTTCTTTTTAGATATTGCCTCAAGACACCTACATCGACACCGCCTGGTTTGCCGGTCCGAAAGATTTGGCTCTTTTCCTGAAACGGATAGACAAAGACGAGCAACTTTATGTACAATTACTGCGTCAACATGGTCGCTTTGTGGAGGTGGATCCCCTGCCTATTCAAAGAGCTTTTTGTGACTTATGCCATCGACTTCATTCCGACAGTGAAAAGGATGTTCAGATCTACACGGACATCAGTAAATGGTTTGGATACGAAACCTGCCATGCACCGAATCATTTCTGAAGAGTTATTGAGTGTATTATGGAGGAATCAGCAATGAAAATTTGAGTTTTCATGAAAAGCAATATCCTCTAAAAGTGCCCAAAGCGCTTTACAAGGGGTCCTTGGCCAGCAGCATCACGAGACATTACTTTGTTAGACAATATTACTTTTTTTCCCGACAAAGACAACACAGTTATCGCTCATTTTACATCTGAATACGGTAAGATAATTTGAGAGCCTTTTCCAATGACTCAAATATAAACCAAGGACTCAACTTTCAGAGCGAGACTCGAAATCTTGACTTTCCAGTCCGAAGGCAACTTGCATACCAAAAGACCACATTGGCGCACATAGATTAACAGTCAGACATTTTTCAAATATGGTTTTAATCCACTTTGCGGATGCCAAGCCTGCTTGACATAACTACAGCTGTTGATCTTTTTTTCTTTTTGCTTCTTTTGTACTTGTCTAAAGGTGCTTGTGATACCAGTAAAATGAGGATGAATTAGAATGATTAAGAAAAATAGATATTAACGTCTTAAATACGTGCACATATCTGCAGGTCTGATAAATGAACGCACCTATGGGGCTGTTTTAACCTTATTGTAATGTAATGGACAACATGTTGCGTTGGTTTGAAAATATTTCTATTACAACAATGAGACCATAACAATTCAGGTTATCAGCCCTGCACATAAGTTATTGTCATTCAGAGCCTTTAGGCCCACGGAGCTCGACTGTAATTCGGTATCTATAGCGTTAAACGAACAAAAATGTGTGATGTCAAAAAAACTGGTTCCTATTTCATTGGGTGTCATCCCTTTGTGTAATCCATTTACAGGTTTCAGAGTGATGACATCTTATTTTCCAGTCTAAATATAGGCTTTTCATCAATAAAGATCATCCATCGTCGCTTTTTATTTCCCGTTCATCCTAAGAATCGCCCTGTACATTCTGCTACTGATGTTCTTTATGTAACCTAATCATTATTAGCACTACCAAGGACTGGTTACATACACGCATCCAGGGATTCATAAACCAAAAGATTGTCACGACTTTTCTTCCCTATTCCAAACCATTGGCTAAGACGCCAAAAAGTACTTTTGACTAGATTCTGAAAAGTGGGTGGAGCAGGCACTTATGTTGATAACAAAAAGAGATGGATAGCTCATACGGTAGAGTCACGCGGAGTTGTCGTACCAGTAGGTCGCCGGTTCAAACCCTCATCACCGCCGCGACAAATGTTTATTCTCTATTGTCTTCTGGCACTTTCTTACTGATTTCACTAGATCTAACATTCCCAGTACCAAATCACTGTTTGTTTCGGACAAGGGGATCTATCAGAAAACAAAGTTGATTGTATCGACCCCGACAAAATGAGCGATTGGGACTCCCAACATAGAGGACAAATATGTACATCAAACAAAGAACAAAAGGAGTTCCCTGGTGCAATTATCTCTATGTACGGATTTTGACAACTTACATAAATGACACACCGACCACAGGCATATTACCTCATTATGAGTGACACTAAAATATTTACAACTTACATATCTTCAGGATTTCATGTCATATTATTTGTAAAATGGGATATTGACCCATCACCTCAAAATTCATAAAATGGTAATGAAACAAAATAACATTATCGCCATATGCCGGGTTTCTAAATGTATACGTAATTAATAATAAATTATGGGATGTTGATATATAATAAATGTAATGAAACATACATACATATATAGTTAGCTATTGTGCTATATAAGTTTTCAGCATTATATATATATATATATATATATATATATATATATATATATATATATATATATATATATATATTCAAGTCGACTCATTTAGCTCTCATAGTTGAATTAAATGATTTCATTAAAATTTGATTTATAGAGTCAGTGATTATGACTATTTTTACTTTGATGATGCAACTGTAATGTGCAAAATGAAATCCCTAGGCATGTACATAGTGCAATACCCACTAAACGTGGTCAGAGCACTTTACTAACAGCAACACTTAACGTGTATAGACATGACGGTTGTTGTGGCGATTTTCCTTTTTTGCCCCCGAAAGAAACAACATTTTACACCTAAGTGACTATGAGTAAAGAGCCTTTCTAAGGACTCAACTATGCACCACTATGAGTAAAGAGCCTTTCCAAGGACTCAACTATGCACCACTATGAGTAATGAGCCTTTCTAAGGACTCAACTATGCACCACTATGAGTAATGAGCCTTTCTAAGGACTCAACTATGCATCACTATGAGTAATGAGCCTTTCTAAGGACTCAACTATGCACCACTATGAGTAATGAGCCTTTCTAAGGACTCAACTATGCACCACTATGAGTAATGAGCCTTTCTAAGGACTCAACTATGCACCACTATGAGTAATGAGCCTTTCTATGGACTCAACTATGCACCACTATGAGTAATGAGCCTTTCTAAGGACTCAACTATGCACCACTATGAGTAATGAGCCTTTCTAAGGACTCAACTATGCACCACTCAGAGAGTGACCAGAACCAACTATGCGCAACTCAGAGAACTCGGACCGTGGAACAACTATGCGCCGCTCAGAGCAGGACTCGGACCGTGGGCAACTATGCACCACTCGAGAGAGAGTGACCAGAACCGTGGACCTACTAATCGCAACTTAGAGAACTCGAACTCGGACTCGGACCAAATATGCGCCGCTCAGAGCACGACTCGGACCAATATGCGCCGCTCAGATCAGGACTCGGACCGTGAGCAACTATGCGCCACTCAGTGAATGACCAGAACCGTGGACCAACTATGCGCCACTCAGAGAATGACCAGAATCATGGACCAACTATGCGCCATTCGGAGAATGACCAGAACCGTGGACCAACTATGCGCCACTCAGAGAATGACCAGAACCGTGGACAACTATGCGCAACTCAGAGGACTCGGACCGTGGACCAACTATGAGCCGCTCAGGGCAAGAAACGGACCGTGGACTACACATGCGCCGCTTAGAGCAGGACTTGAATCCAGGACCTTCCGGTTCAAAGACGAGTGTAATATTACAAGAACACATGGCAGCACATCAATATTATTTAAACAATATACCATATTTATATTTTGTATGATATTCTTTGGAGTTGAAATATGGCAAGGACTCCATTGAGTAAAGGTTTAAAGTAACCTATGATTTTTGTTGCTTTTGGGGAGTGTGCGGCTTTGTGTGTAGTCTTGTGGTATGACACTCGCATTCGGATCGGAAGGTCCTGGGTTCGTGCCTCGCTCGGCGTATAGTTGTGTCCTTGGAAAAGGCTCTTTACTCACATTCGCTCATCGTACTCAGGTATAAAATGGGTACCTGACCGTTAACAGCGTTGTCTCTGTAAACAAAAACTGTAATATTGCTTAACGGGCGTCATGTCTCGTTCTACATGTTACGTGTTGCTGTTGGTCAGGGACACTTTGTAAAGCGCTTTGAGCACGTTTAGTGGATATTGCGCTTTGTAAAAGCTCTAGCTTAAGAGTGTGTTTTCACCGAAGCAAAACGCTCTTATATTCAACACACTATTTGGATTATTTCTCCCCTCCCCCCACCTCTCTCTCTCTCTCTCTCTCTCTCTCTCGCTCTCTCTCCCTCCCTCCTTCTCTCTCTCTCTCTCTCTCTCTCTCTCTCTCTTTCTTTCTTTCTTTCTCTCTCTCTACCTACCAGTCTCTCTCTCTCTCCCTCTCTCTCTCTCTCTCTCTCTCTCTCTCTCTCTCTCTCTCTCTCTCTCTCTCTCTCTTATATATATATAATAATATATATATATATATATTATATATATATATATGTATAGCACTTCTCTGCTCTTATTATTAGATGTAGATAATTCCTTTTAAGACAATGTGTTTATTCTAGCCCTAATAGTGGCTAACTCCGATTGATATCATCAATATAATAAAATATATCAGAGTGTAAAAAGTAAAAAGGTTGCGCTGATATAAACATTTCTCTGGGCTCATTATCGAATCAAGATAAATTATATTCACGTACTATGAAGAATGTTCGTGATCCTTCCCTGACACCAAGCGGTGGCGATGAATCAAATTATAGCCAACAAATCGTATAATCTTATCAATGAATTGAATACGTTTTTGTCGATATAGTATAGTAGTATCCCATTATTGGAATCTATTTATTTCTTCATTCATCCATCTATTTGCTCCTGTATATATATATTTTATATATATATATATATATATATATATATATATATATATATATATATATATATATAAGTATTACTATTATGAAGTAATATCAGATTCTGTTTTATTATTATTATTATTATTATTATTATTATATTATTATTATTATTATTATTATTATTATTATTATTATTATTATATCATCATCATCATCATCATCATCATTATTATTATTATTATTATTATTATTATTATTATTATTATTATTATTATTATTATTATTATAATGTCCGTGTGTATGTGTGTATGTGTGTGTTCTGGTGTTCATTATATTTCTTCCGAGAGAGGTCATAACCAGAGACCTCCCAGACCCGGTCAATCAAGGGTGTTGATTTTATAGTTTTGCTAATAGCATGCATATCACAAGGCAGTGAAGATCTGTATAGCTCTGCCTGGTGAGCCATAAAGGGAAGTAACACAATTTACCCTGTGTCCACAGCAAATGGAATTGTATAGATAGTGTGAAGTTGACGTCACTAGGTCTTTGTTATTGCTTTTTGCCATCCGCGTTTATGAGTAATTCTCACTAAACTGTATTAACCAGACTGTAAACTTTCAAGGTGACATATAGATAGTATGCAGATGACGTCACTCAGGCCTTTGTTATTGTTTTTGCCATCCGCGTTTGTGAGTTGTTCTCACTAAACTGTATTAACCAGACTATAAAAGTTCATGGTTACACAGAGTTTGTGTGTTGGTCCGTTATACTTCCGGATGGCAATGTTGTGAACTCCTTGGCCAAGCGCATTCTATCTATAGTTTTGTGTCTTGGTCCGTAATACTTCCGGATGGCAATGTTGTGAGCATCTTAGTCAAGCGCATACTATCTATAGATAGAGTGACGTCATCTTCGTTCTATCTGTAGATAGTATGCGCTTGGCTCAGAAGTGAGAATTACTTATAAACGCGGATGGAAAAAAACAGTAACAGAGACCTAGTGACGTCAACTTCATTCTATCTATAACGGACGGATACACAAAACAATGTGTAATCTTGAACGTTTATAGTCTGGTTAATACAGTCTAGTGAGAATTACTCAATAAACACTGATGGAAAAAAAAAAGAAATAACAAAGACCTGAGTGACGTCAACTTCATTCTATATTTATTACTGTTTACTATAGTAAGCCCTCGTCTCTTACTCCGTGCTAGATGTTGTTGTTGTCTTCAGACCCCTTTTAACCCTTTCCTCACCAACCATAGGGAAATCATCACATTCGTCACGACATAGCCACCATCCTTCTTATTCAGATTTCTTTGGTGCGTGACAAAATTTGAATAAATGTTTTTGAAATAGAGCAAGCCGTAGTTCAGCTGTTCGGTCTTTACTTCGTTCCCAAAAGGTACCGAGTTCAACCACCCGCCTCGTTGTGGGGACTTGAACAAGTAAGTCACCTCGCTCTAGCTCATTTTGCGGCGCCGATCTGCGGCTGACGGCTGCGTTATTTCAGTCTTCTCTGGGAAAGGACCCTAAAGACAAATCTCCCCTTGGGGATGAACAAAGGGAATTTTATTTTATTTTATATTTTATTATAGTTCTTAATATTTAACACTGGTCTATATCTTGTTTGGCTTAAACACAATACTCTTCAACAGTCATAACTTCACGTACCTCGTAATGACGCATGGTAACTTAGTAACTGGCTCTTAACTATTGGAACAATGGCGGACGCCCTTATGAAATATTTCTCCGACGAGCATAAATGTGTATCCAGAGGAAAAGAAAAACATTATAAATCTGATCACGTTTTGACTTTTACACATTCTGATCACAAGACATATGAACATTTCTAGCCAGCATGAAGAATAAAAAATACCGATTTTCTTTGTTTAGAACCACGATGGCCGCCGTTGCTGGGCGACGTGACATCAGCCTATTGAACCCAATTATGCAACGTATTAATTTAAGTGAAAACAATCTATTTTGTGTTGGTTTGGTGTAAAGTAAGGGGGGGGGGGGGGGGATGCTGAAAATGGTTGTCAAGAGAATTTAACATATTATTAACTGAATATTGTTCTGTATTATTATTATTATTATTATTATTATTATTATTATTATTATTATTTTATTATTATTATTATTATTATTATTATTATTATTATTATTATTATTATTATTATTATTATTATTATTATTATTATATATTATTATTATTATTATTATTATTATTATTATTATTATTATTATTATCATTATTAATTATTATTATTATTATTATTATCATCATCATCATCATTAGTATCATTATTATTATTATTATTATTATTATTATTATTATTATTATTATTATTATTATTATTATTATTATTACTATTATTATTATTATTATTATTATTATTATTATATTATTATTATTATCATTATTATTACCATTATTATTATAACAATAATAATAATAGACTCTTATAGAACGTATGGCATCCTCAGCCATGAGGCACTTGGCGCTTTACATCAACAGAAAACAATAATATAGAAATTACACGGTATCAAACAAGAAATGGTTTCAAGAATGGTTTAAACACAGACAATGATTGGGACTCCCGGATGCACTGTGGAATGGTATTCCATACTGACGGACCGAAATGATCAAAGGACCTTGTACCCGCCATTGTACGAATGCGTGGGATAGCTTTCAAAGTTTCAAAGTTTATTCAATCTTAGGCTTTCGCCAATAAATCAACAATTTGATGCCAACATACATGAAAGTGGAGAAAAAAATCAATAAATAAATAAATAATAAAAATAAAATAAATAAATAATAAATAAAATAAATAATAATAAATAATAATAAATAAATAATAAAAAATAATAAATAAATAATAAATAAAAATAATAATAAATAAATAAAATTGAAATAAATAAAATAAAAAATAATAATAACCAAATGGGTGGTGTCATTGGAAGAACGGAAAGATCGGGTTGTCGAATATATCTTTTAGAGTTATGTGAGGTAGGGAGGGGCAGTGTTATCCAGAGAACTATAAACTAGGATAATAGCTTTGAAATTGATCATTTTCTCAACAGGCAGCCAGTGTAATCTTCGAAAGAAAGGTGTGGGGTTCAACGAAGATCGAGTTGGATTGCACCTGTTCCCTTACGTAAATTTTCTTTTTTAAATTGAGCTTTATATAGCGCAATATCCACTAAATGTGCTCAAAGCGCTTTACAAGGGGTCCCTGGTCAACAGCAACATTTAACATGTAGGACGGCACATAACGCTTGTTAGGCGATATTACAATTTTTCGGACAAAGACAGAGCTGTTAATGGCCAGGTACTCATTTTACACCTGAGTACGGTGAGAGGAAATGAATAAAGAGCCTTTTCCAAGGACTCAACTATGCGCTGAGGGCGAGGCTCGAACCCAGGACCTTCCGATCCGAAAACAAGTGTCATACCACTAGACCACATAGCCGCACCTGTTCCCTTACGTAAAGTTATGAAGAATGGAAGAAATCAAGGGAGAAAAACAATAATTGTCTGACAAACTTTTGGTACTATGCATTTATCAATATTCTTTAAAAAACTCAAAACATTCGTGAGCCGGATATGGATGATATACGTTTCATTTTTTAAAAAATTATTTTACCCGCCAGCCGGATATAATGTAAGAACACACAAAACTATGTGTAACCTTTAATGAAATCGTATATTACTGTATACTAAAGTAAGGGCTTGTATCTTACTTGTTGCTAGGTGTTGTTCTTGTTTTCAGACCAGACCCTTTTATAACGCTTTTATTACCTTACCTAAAAATTGCACAAAATAGAAACCCATGCGTTTTTTAAAAATAATAGTTATTTAATGACAAGACTCGATTTTCAGTAGTCGAATCATACATTACATCTTATAGAGCAGTATAATTAGGTGCCCCAAACGTAAACAAAGGTCTAGAAGCACATGGCAAACCACATGTTCCTGTCTTGACAGCTCAAGTTCCAATGTAAATTATAGAAAAAAATAACCTTTAAAATTTGGCTGTTAGGTGGCAAAAGAAACACATATTCATAAATACTCGATCATGCATCAAATAATGTCTAGATATGAATATTTTATGGAACAAAAGGTAACATTTATCAAAAGTTACAGTCTATCTATTTTTAGACCAGAGCAAATTATTGCGCTGGTGTGAACAAAACGAGAATTATTCGGAGCCTGATTTTCAGAATAATTTAGTCTTCTATTATTATTTCTGCAACTGTTAGATTTTATGTAAACATATTTTCAATACTGAAAGTGTATTGCCTACAACTCAAACTACAAAATTGGGAGACCTATATTGTGCGTAAATTTTTCCGGTCCCTAACGAAAATCACTAGCAACTTGTTATTGTTTACGTTTGGGGCACCTAATTATACTGCTCTATTGTTGTTTTATTGATCGAACAAAATCAGCGACTCAACGCTTGTTCAATTAAGGTTAAGTCGCATTGTCACTGATTTGTTTATTTTTTAAAAATATTTATTTATCTGTTCATTTATCTATTTATGGGTTTTTGTTATTGATATTTTTTTTTAATTATTTATTATTTTTATTTAGTTTTGCTATGGTATATGGTTTGATTTACCTGTCTTGATCTATTGATTTGGAAATCCTATGCTTATGTATGAGGTATAGTTGTCAATTGAACTTGGAACTTAAGTATAAAACGGCCATGTCTGCAATTATGAAATTGTAAAAAAATGGTAAAGACCAAGGGAATTAATCAATTGTGTGACAAACAACAAATTTCTGCATGCATATGCATTCATCAAGCAAATGTTACCCCACAATGTGAGACGTTTAAATAAATGCTAGTGTATATATATATATATATATATATATATATATATATATATATATATATATATATATATATATATATATATTATACGTATTGTTGTAAACAACCCACACACATGTTTAAGATATTTGCCTGGAAATTACCCCATTATTTCGGTTATATAAAAGTTTACACTCAGTACTGAGTGGTCAATTCGTACATAGCACAAAAGATATAATGTGCAGCTATGTGGTCTTGATGTATGACATTCGCTTTCTGTCGGAAGATCCTGGATTTGAGACTCGCTCGACGCATAATTGAGTCCCTATACTCTTTACTCACATTCTTTCACCGTATTCAGGTGTAAAACTAAATGAGTATCTGGCCGTTAACAGCGTTGTCTCTGACGGAAAAAAGTGCCCAAAAAGAAACTTATGTGTTTTTATAATAGTTCTTTAATGATACGGCTCGATTTTTAGTCGAATGAAACAATACGTCTTATTGCTGTGTTATTAATAGACCAAAAACAGCAACTCAACCCTTGTTCAATAAATGTCAAGTCGCATTGCGACTGATTTGTTTTTAAGACATATTTATCTTTTCGCAAGCTCGAGGTGTTATTGGGCACTATGAAAATAACTCTCTTAATAAATAAATACAAAGAAATGAAAGAATTGTATCTTATTCCACTCCTTATCTCTCATCCTATTATTTCTTGGTAAAAAGGTAATAGCCAATGTATAAAATATTTATTCAACAATTTCAGAATATTTTCGCTTAACTTATTGGCTCGAATCAACTTTGAAAAGACAAATGACTGGTGATTTGAAATAACAATTTAGTGCGTATTAATAGAATTATAATGTTTACTTTTTTGGGTCAAAGTCAAAGTTAGAAAAACACAAATGGCGAATCGAAGATACCATTGCCTTGCATCCAAAACCATTAGAACGCACAGACAATCACTCATTCTATCTGAATTATCTTCTGCTGACGACCTCCGCCCGTGGTCACACACACGCACACACACACACACACACACACAAACACACACATACACACACACAATATATATATATATATATATATATATATATATATATATATATATATATAATTTTTATATTTACCACAATTTACTCCACCATTGTGGTAAATATTAAAATAATAATTCGCTCCACTGCGACATGTCGAGCACTATTCGTACCATATTTGTATCCAACACGATTCAATATATATATATATATATATATATATATATATATATATATATATATATATATATATTATTTATTTATATATGATGGAGCACGGCTTCTATGTGAAAGTGTTTTTAAGAAGCAAAAACTAAAACAAACAAACAAACAAAAAACCCAAGTTATTTCACACATAACTGGAACAAATTTCCAAACTTTTATACACACCTTCAATTCCAGTGTGCCTTCATTGATGTACATCGATACTTAATACAAAGATAAAACACAATTTCGAAAACAAGATTATCAAAATTTGCCATACAGCTCTAGCACACAATAACAAAAATAGCCGGCATATGTCTAGACAGAAGACAATTTTCTAGTGCCAGATTAATTTAGAAAAAAAATGTCAAACAAACTTTACTGGAAAATTTGGAATGGTCTAAGTAAATCCAAAATTTTAGAGACATCAATTTTTTTAATAAATGCCCGTAGAAGTGGAAAAAATCTTCAGTTGCTCACCAACTCGTATCATGTTATTTGGTACGATAAAAATAACTCGTTTGATAAATATAATGAAATGAAGGAATCTTATATTATCATTTATATGCTGATGACACACAGCTTTATATGTCAGCAAAACCGGCAGTTGTGAATCATCTCGTGTCTGCCATGGGATATTGGATTGAAGTTGTCAAGAATTTGATGTCTGTGATTAAATTGAAATTAAATAAAGAAAAAATTCCTTTTTTGCAAACGAAACAGGCTCACAACCTTCAATCAAAACAATATTATTGTGATTTCCAAAGAAGTGATCTATTTTGCAGAAAAAAATAGAAACTTAGATAAATTGGGGTTCCGATAGCTCAGTTGGTAAAGGGACCAAGATCAATCCCGGGTGCAGTCGGGATATCATTATCTGACCCCTCCCTGTACACACAGCAGTGATTGGGTAGCTGGGTCTGATGGGTCTTGCGAAAAGTATTTTGTGATAGACTAGCGTCCTATACAAAGGATAGCAAGCAATTGCTTTTGTCCGTTTCACGCTATAGACACCGGGATAAACTCCGGCTTCATGGGCCTAATGGCTTTGGAGAACTACTTTAGGTATAATACCTTCAAAATGATTATCCATGGTAAAACAAATTAATCACCTTTGTAATATATTGTATTCTGAACTTTTAAATATTCACATTTATCAAAGTTTTTAAATAGTACTGCCCTGGAAACTCTCGTTTCATCATTTATTAATTCAAGAATATATTTTTTAAATTCGCTTTTTTATAACAATCCAAGTTATCTCCTTCACAAATTGCAGCGCATTCAAAATCATTCTGCTATGATCATTCTAAGAAAAGCGGGATCATATTACATGTCGTTTTGTCGCTTCACGGGCTACCGGTTAAATAAAGACTCAAATACAACATAAATGATCCCCTAAAATAAGGCTCCAAAAAGCATTCTGATAGCTCTTAGTCTCATACATTCTCCTTTCTATGTGGAACCCTCTTTCATTGACTTTCTTAAAGAAAATGTCAATACAGAATCTAGTTTTAAGACAACTATTAAGACTTATTTTAATAGAAAATATTGATAGATTAAAACCAGTTTCCGTTATAGTGTTAGTATATTTTGTATTGTGTATTACTGTTATTGTAGCATTGGTATTTGTATCTAAATGGCGCCGAGTGAAGTTTATATAGATTAAGCACGGTATAAATGATTTTCATTATTATCAATATTATTTAATAGGTTCAATGCGGTCTCGAAAATAAAACCTTTGGCTATTTGAACGAATAATATATATTCTTTGAGGCTAAACATCACTGAAAATTGAACTTAATGAATATTCAACAAGAACGTTGAGATCAATTATCATTTTTATTTTATTGTTTGTAAGAATACAAATAAAATAATTATCTAAACTATAAACGGTGTGACATTGAAGAAGGCACTAATCATAATTATTCTGATTTATAAACCAATTTCGTTTTTATTATTGTGATTCACGTAGATAAGACAACAGTTTGAGTGAGGCCAATTTTAATATAGTATATTATACTAATGTGATAAATTAAAATGGTATTTATAGTTTTGTTGACGATTGTGTCTTAATATCTGTACCCATTTGTAATGCTCGTAACAAAGCCATAACATCAGTTCGTAAAAAGGCCAGAACGTCTGCTCTTTCAAACTATGTAAAGGATACTTTACTATCCGCGAAAGACACCCGCCCCAAGGCATTATATAAAAATTTTAGCAACCTGTCCAAAAGCCATCCGTTTAATTCCTCTATATTACCCGCCCATAGCTGCCCAGGCGAAATTGGCAACGCTTTTTTCCACTTATTTTAACGACACAATTTCTATTATCGAAAATAGTTTGACAATTTTAATGATCCCGCTACGAATTGTCACCCACATCCCACTAATATTGATTCAGCACCTTATTTGTGTCATCGCCCTTTTACAACTAAGGATTCTTTCAGGCCAGCTACTGAGAAAGAGGGTTTTATTATTTAAAAGAAATGCTCTAGAAAAAGGTGTACTTTGGATCCTATCCTACCCCGGATTGTTTCCGAGTGTGCTTCTGAACTTGTGCTTGCCATAACTACCATTGTCAACACAAGTCTTCTGTCTTTGGGTGTACCTACCAAGCTGAAAACTGCCGTTGTGTGTCACTACTCAAAAAATCGACCCTCGCCAATGACCAACTTAAGAACTATAGACCTCCCTAAAGTCTTACTTAGTTATTCGAAGACGGGTGTCGGTTTTTATTGCCGCTAAAGATTGGATGTCAATTTACAAATTAAAATTAAACAATGACAAAATTAAGAGCCCATTGTTAGAAAACAGCTGTTCCAAAAATGTAATATCGTCTAGCAATATTAATATCGTAAATTGTAAAATAAGTATATCTAGAAACCTATAAACACTGCCCAAAATCTTGGTGTTTATTTTAATAGTAAAATTACTATGTAAACTTATATTTCTAAAATTAGTCAAAATTGTAATTTTTATTTATAAAGAATCACCAGTGTAAGACCCATGTCGAATATACATATAACGAAACTATTAGTATCTTCTCTTAAACTTAATAGATTATTGTAACGCTCGGGTGTCTGGTTGACCCAAGTATTCGAACAATAAACTGCAGAAGGTACAAAAAAGGCAGCTAGACTTGTTACACTTAAAAACTGGAGAGAGCATAATTACTTTTACTTTACAAGACCTTCACTTACTCCCTGTTCACTACAGAATAGAGAACTAATGTGGATCCTTCTTATCTGTGAGACCTCATTGAAGTCTATAGACCTACGCATGTCATAAAATCATTAGGATCTCTTTGAATGACAGAAATATAGTGCATTAATAATTTTCACCTAAAAGCTTTTAACTGTGCAGCCCACGTAGGTGGAACTCTCTCAGTTTTAGAGCAATATCTGCTCTTAGAGGTTTATTACTTCAGAAAAGTGAGTGGAGCAGGCACTTATGTTGATAACTACCTGAGATGAAGTGAGTAGGAAAGTTCCAGAAGACAATAGAGAATAAATTTTTTTTGCGGCGGTGGGGGTTTGAACCCGCGACCTTACTGGGTACGACAACTCCGCCTGGCCGGTGAGAGCTTGACTCTACCGTATGAGCTATCCACGATCCCATAGCTCACGGATATATATATATATATATATATATATATATATATATATATATATATATATATATATATATATATATATATGTGTGTGTGTGTGTGTGTGTGTGTGTGTGCGTGTGTGGGTGGGTGGGTGTATCACAATTTAGTGGTTTTAATTTATCTTAGGGAGGAAAAGTACTGTGGCTATATGGGCCTGTGGTATGGTACTCACCTTCGGATCATAAGATCCTGGATTCGAGTCCCGCTCTGAGCGGCGCATAGCTGAGTCTTTTAAAAAGGCTCTTTACACGCATTTTCTCACCGTACCCAGGTGTAAAATGAGTCCCTGGCCGTAAACAGCGTAGTTTCTGCCGGAAAAAAATTGTAATATCGCTTGCTTTGCAAAAATTCTCAAGTAAATGTGATTAAAGGGAGACCTCACAACGTTCCAGATTTGAGAATATTTGACTTGAGGGCGGGGCGGGGGGGGGGGGGGAGTCATTTAAATCGATCGATATATGGAGGATGAGTTTTCTGGCCACGTTTTTAACCCTCTCCTTACCAACAACAGGAACATCGCCACATTCGTTACGATACAACCAACAGTTTTATCATGTTGTGAATCATAAAATTGAACGAAAATATTTTGTTATAGTTATAAAAACGTGACACTATGATGTAGAGCTCATTTTGCTGAACAATATTATGTATAGATTGTACTTATTGCTTTCCTGTTTGAGTAAGAAAAATCTGTTTTTGTTTTGGGTGGGTGAGAAGTTTTGGGAAAATTGTGATAATCTCTGGTAAGGAGAGAGTTAAATACCTGGTTTTCCTGAGCACGGCAGTTAACTGGTTAACCCTCTCCTTACCACTCATAGGAAAATCGTCACATTCGTTACGATGTAACCGACAATTTTCACACAAATTTCAGGGGTCAGGGTGGCTCGGTGGTACGGTCTTTGCTTCGTACCCGAAAGGTACCGAGTTCAATCACCCGCCGCTGCGTTGTGTGGCCTTAAGCAAGTCACCTAGCCCTAGCTCACTTTGCGGTGCTGCTCTGCGGCTGACGCCTGGGTTATTCCAGTCTTCCCTCGGAATAGACCATAAAGACAAATTTCCCCTTGGGGATGAATAAAGGGAATTTTATTATTTTCATTTTATTATTTTATTTTGATTTCTCTTGTACATCACGAAATAATTTAAAGAAACGCTTTGATTACAGCCATAAATTAATACTAAACACTGTGTTGTAGAGCTCACTTTTTACTTTATTGTATGAGTGAGTAAGAAAAGTCTATTTTTGTGCTGGATGGGTGTGAATTTTCGGGAGAAATTCTAAAAAATAGCTGGTAAGAAAAGAGTTAAAACATGAATAAAGGAATCAAAGATGAGCTGAAGGACATTGAACTATTCGTCCTTGAGTGACGACAAGAAAATCTAAATTTAACCCTACGAACTAAATGAGGTCATGGCTCAACTTGTTTGTTTGAAGACACAACAACATCTGAATAATAATCAACTAGTAAACAGTATCGGTTGCCAGCGTATATATATATAATATATATATATATATAATATATATATATATATATATATATATATATATATAGGCATTCAAAAGGAAATTTAATGAGTCGATAGACGAATGTCTGAAGAAAATACTGGATTTAATAAATAATTAATTTCATTTTTGATCTAATTATTTTTATATTACATTTTTTTTGTATTGGGTGTATAATATATATATATATATATATATATATATATATATATATATATATATATATATATATAATATACTATATATATATAATATATATATATTATATATATATATATATGTGTGTGTGTGTGTAGGTCGGTGGGCGCATCGCAATTTAGTGGGGGGGTTATTAATTTATCTTATGGAGGAGGTGTAATGTGGCTATCTGGTCTTGTATGATACTCGCCTTCCGATCAAAAGGGCCTGGATTCGAGTCCCGCTCCTAGCGACGCGTTGTTGAGTCCCTAGAAAAGGCTCCTTATACGCATTTTCTCACCGTACGAAGGTGTAAAATGAGTTCCTCTGGCTGTAAACAGCCTTGCTTCTGCAGAAAAAAAAATTGTAATTGACGCTAGTCATTTGGGCACGTTCTATTGTACTGGAAGACGAAGTAACACCAGGTCCAGTCCCAACATTGTCAAGTTCATTATACGAGTTGATGAGAGAAGTGCCAGATGAAAACAGACAATGAAAAGTCACAGGTCCTAGGCCTGGCTGAAGTCTGATTTTATATTGACCCCGATATCTAATCACTTTCCAATCTCCGTGCTGGGTAACGAGAGGAGTCGTATCGTAATCGGAATCTCATTGGTTTCCGTCGTCTCAAGTCGATACCGTATTGTATAAGGTTGAACTTGATACAAATAGGTGAATTTTAAGTTAAAACGAGTATAAGTGTGAGATT
>NC_088362.1:56580067-56587567 GCF_034508935.2 Berghia stephanieae
ATAGATAAATAGATAGATAGATAAGTAGACAGATATATAGCCAGATAGGTATGTTGGTGGGTAGGTAGACGGTAGATAGATAGATAGATAGATAGATAGATAGATAGATAGATAGATAGATAGATAGATAGATAGATAGATAGATAGATAGATGATGGATAATATATATATATATATATATATATATATATATATAATAGATAGATAGATAGATAGATAGATAGATAGATAGATAGATAGATAGATAGATAGATAGATAGATAGATAGATAGATAGAGATAAATAGATAACTATATATTAAGTCATGTTATTATACAATTAAGTTGTATAATATGATAAAAGAGTACCGAATATTTTAATATTATTATGATTTATATCGTTGTAAATATCATAATATTAATAGGTAAATAGATGGATAGATAGATAGATAGATAGATAAGTAGACAGATATATAGCCAGATAGGTATGTTGGTGGGTAGGTAGACTTATAGATAGATAGATAGATAGATAGATAGATAGATAGATAGATAGATAGATAGATAGATAGATAGATAGATAGATAGATAGATAGATAGATAGATAGATAGACAGATCGTTAATTAGAACAAAATTTACTCACCATCAGGGATGGTTGTTGGACCTTCTTATAAATTGGAGTCCTTTTAGGTACTTCATTAAGAAGGAATCGATTGCATAATCTCAGGAATCGAGAAGGATAATAAGAATGGTAAGTATCTGAGTATAATAGAATGGTGTCACATATTGCGATCTTAAATCTGCTTCACAGCCAATCGGCCAATCGGTATGATATCCAAAACACTTGTCTGACGTTGATAATATTACTGATAATAATTATAATGTGTGGTTATGTTGTCGAGTGGTATGACACTCGATTTCGGATCGGAAGGTTCTGGGTTTGAGCCTTGCTCGGTGCATAGTTGCGTTCTTGGAAAAGGCTCTTTACTCACATCTCTCACCGTAATCAGGTGTAAAATGAATACATGGCCATTAACAGCGTTGTCTCAGTACACAAAAATAGTCTTCAACAGTCGTAACGTCACTTCCTTCCTAATGACGTATGGTAACTTAGTAACACTGGCTCTAAATTATAGGAGCAATGGCGGACGCCGTATGAAATATTTCTCCGGCGAGCTTAAACGGGTATCTAGAGGGAAAAAACCCCATCAATTTGATCATGTTTTGACTTTTACACATTCTGATCACAAGGCATATGAAAAGGGAATGAAAAGTTCTAGCCAGCATGAAGAATAAAAAGTAATGATTTTCTTTGTTTAGAACCAAGATGGCCGCCGTTGCCGGGCGCGTGACATCAGACTACTGAATCCAATTGTAATATCGCCTAACAGGCGTCATGTCCCGTCCTAAATGTCAAAAGTTGCTGTTGACCAGGGACCCCTTGTAAAGCGCTTTGCGCACGTTTAGCGGATATTGCGCTATATAAAAATTTCACTTAAAAAAAAAAAAAAAATAATAATAATAATAATAATAATAATAATAATAAAATAATAATAATAATATAATAATAATAATAATAATAATAATATAATCATATATTATTATTATCATTATTATTATATTATTATTATTATTATTATTATTATTATTATTATTATATATTATTATTATTATTATTATTATTATTATTATTATTATTATATTATTATTATTATTATTATTATTATTATTATTATTATTATTATTATTATTTTTATTATTATTATTATTATTTATTATCATTATTATTATTATTATTATCATTATTATTATTATCATTATTATCATCATCATCATCATTGTCATCATCATTATCATCATCATCAACGTCACCATCATCATTATCAACATCATCGTCACCACCATCATTACTAGCATTATTACAAGCCTTCATCCACCCAACTTAGCTCATGATTTTTTTTATAACTTCATCTTTAAAGGTAATCTTTGCGTTTATTAACAAACCTATTTTTTTAAAACTTACATTGGAAACAAGTTGGACTGAGATGTAAACATATCATCCCAAAATCTTAGGTTCATTCATAGATGGCTCAGTAGCTTAATTGTTGTGAA
This sequence comes from Berghia stephanieae, assembly GCF_034508935.2. Taxonomy (NCBI): domain Eukaryota; kingdom Metazoa; phylum Mollusca; class Gastropoda; order Nudibranchia; family Aeolidiidae; genus Berghia; species Berghia stephanieae. The sequence continues at coordinate 56,582,156 of NC_088362.1, forward strand.
AAAGAATATCTCCTCAACCTTGCCCTAAGGGCCAGAACCTACAGACTCGTCTCGTCAACTAACGAGACTCCGATGGACTTCGTGTTTTAATCAATTAAAACTAGATCACTTCCGGTCTCCAGGGTCTGACTGAGGCCAGAAGGGTTCGATTTTGCTGTTGTGCTTTGATGAAACCCATAATATCAAAGAAAAAATAGGCCTGGAAAGTGTAACGTGGAATATTCATCGATTAAACCTTAGAAAAACTAAAACTAAATCGCTGTAGTTGTGATACACCACTTAAGCACGCTTGGACAAACATACGTGGTTCTTTGCAAACAATAGAAAAAAGTAAGTTGGCATCGGCCGTTAGTTAAAATTAAGATAAGATAAGATTCCCTTCTTTCATCCCTTAGGGGAAATTTTTCTCTAGGGTCTATTCTAGACTGGAATAACCCAGGCGTTAGCCGCAATGCAGCTCCGCAAATTGAGCTAGGGCGAAGTGACTTGCTCAAGGCCATACTGTGCAGCGGCAGGTGATCGAACTCGGTACCTTTCGGTTACGAAGCAAAGACGTACCGCTGAGCCACGCTGCCTGGATGTTTGCAAACCATAGAATAGGAAGTTAACACAGGCTGCTAGTTGTGTGATGAATTCTCACTATAGTCTCATAAGATGGAGACTATTTGGACATATTTTAAGGAGAGACAGAAATATTCCACCTAATAAGGCCATTTCGTTATTCTTTACACAAAGCTGAAATAACAAACACAAAGGCACACTGACAACAAGCATATACACTACGATAAATAAAGACATAGAGCGCCTCGATGACACACAAGAACTGAGAGCCAAAAAGGACCGTCATCAGTGGAAAGAAATCACTCAACAAATCAGTGGAGCCGCCAAAGCGTCCCAGTCCGAAGATAAGGAGACGATCGGCAATAAGTCAAGTAAAGTCAGATTTTCACAAGCTGACTATTGATGCATTGCGCTTAGTCAGAAAACTCACAACAACTTGCCAGCCGGATATAACGTACCAATATACAAAACTATGTTTAACCTAAAACGATCATAGTCTGATCAATACAATTTAGTGAGAACTACCATACAAATGTAGAATTAACTAAATCCAGCCCTTCCGCCACGGCATCAATAATAAATGCGAAGTCCCAGGTTTGAGAGTATTTGCCAAGATAAGGGTCATATAAATCGAACGATATTTGAAGGACGATTTTTATATATTATGTAATATGGGTTTTCCATAGTACGTCAGAAATCAGAATGACGAAAATACTGGTTGTGCCGTAACGAATGTGACGATATTATTCCTGTAGTTGGTAAATAGAGGATTAAGCAATCTAAATATATTTCGAAATAATATAAGACAGCCTAACGACAATACCAATGATGTTTTAAAAACCAAACTCTACGTCCATTACACAAAATAACTAGATAATGGCTCTTGAGTAAATCATGAAAAATTCAGAACCTTTAGATTTTAGAGCTCTTTCAAACAATATTGTGAGTAGAGTTTCTATAGGAAATCTTATTATTTAAGTTTCTGAGCGGCAATTGCCCATTTTTGATAAAGCCATTATTGAGAGATTGAAGCGATAATGGTGGATTATAACAAAAATGTCAGATGGTCTTTCCATGAAAGGTGACTTCACCGATAAAGCGAATGCTGCATTAAGTATTTTAGAAGAGGCCGTTTCATTTCTTCCCACCGTTTTATTTGGAAACGAATATCATGGATCCCTCCTTTATTTTTAATTCGTAGTCTCAATAGCTGAGCTGGTCGAGCTCATGCTAGGAACAAAAAGGAAATGAGATCGAGATAATTTGTGCGGCCTCTTTGACCACCCAGCCAGTGATTAGGTTGTTGGGCTTGTTTGGTTTAGTGGAAAGTAATTTGGAATAAACAACCACCCTATCCAAAGGGTAGCAACGAAGTGGTATTATATTGTTTGTTTGACTCTATGGAAGCCCGGATATACTCCGACTTCATTGGCCATATGATTCTTTTTTTTTTTCAAAAAAGGTTTATATCATTGTATGATGCTATTGTTATAGTTGTTGTATAGTTCTTTGACCAATTAATCTAACATAGTTATGAATTTGACTTTTTTTAAACCTTATTAAAATAGAGGATACATACAAAATCTTAAATATAAAATGTTTACAAAAAAATAATTAGTAATAATGATTTTGATTTTTCCCGATTATGATCTCGTTTTATCTATTATCTGCAAGACGAAATAAGGGGTAAATAGATAAAGCACTTGCTTCACACTTAAAGGGACCGAGATCGATCCTTGGTGAAGTCGAGATTTTGTTCTGAATCCCCTGTCCACCCAGCGGTGATTGGGTAGCTGGGTCTGTTAGACTTTGAGAAAAGTACTTTGCCATATACTTGTATTCTATCCAAAAGGTAGCAAGCAATTGTTATCGTCAGTTTCATGCTATAGAAACCGGGATTAACTCCGGCTCCATGGGCCTAATGGACTACTTTACTTACTTAATAGGATTCAATAGTCTGGTGTCACGTCCGCCCAGCAACAAGCAGCTTGATTCTAAACAAAGACAATCGGCACTTTTTATTCCTCGTGCTGGTTAGAACTTTTTCACATGTCATGTGATCAGAATGCATAAAAGTCAAAACAGGATCAGATTCATAATGTTTCTTCTCCTCTGGATACACTTTTATGCTCGTCGGAGAAGTACTTCATGAGGGCGGTGATGGAGATAATGGCGTCCAACGCATTGTCCCGATAGTTTAGAATAAGTTACTATGCGTCATTACGAGGGAAGCGACGTCACGACTGTTGAACCCTATTATTAAACCAGTGGTTCTCCAATAACTTTTTATAGGACTGACTAGTTGTCAGAATTTAGAACTTTTAAATGTCAAGCCTCACGTGTCGAGAAACGATGTTATTGTGAGACAGAAACACGTGGAAATAACATTTTTGATCCAATATTTACCACTTAAGTGCCATGGAAAAACACGTAGTTATAAATTTAGACACGAACCTCTTCCTTCAAATATCGATCAATTTAAATGACCCTCATCTTGACAAAAACTCTCAAACCTGGAACTAAAAAAGACCTCACAAGATCCCAGGTTTGTGGGTTTTTGCCAAGATGTCATTTAAATCGATTAATATTGTAAGGACGAGTTTCCTGGCCAAACTTTTTAATACATGTCTATCCAGAGTACGATAGTTAACTGTTGTATCTTGGTGAGACCTTAGGTCCTTAAAAATGTATTAAATTTATTCATTATAATTTATTATTAATATAACAAGAGACATGTATGGTTAGTAGTTAATGTATTGTGACGTCTAGTAGCAACCTTAGAACTTGAAAATACTTTATTTTATCGCACTGTAAAAGTCAATTATCCTCCAATTTTAAAAGTCGGAACAGATTGGGAATCCTTTAGTATAAGCGTCAATCTATATATCCTTAGACATGTCATCCACGTCTTGCACTAAGACGCTTTAAGTGATTTAGCTCATCAGTCTTACGCAGATCATTAAACTTATTGAGAACAAAGCACTTGATGAGTCTTCATTTCTTTATACAATCGGTTTTAACGACCCTCATTTTGTCAAAAATTCTCAAACCTGGGACTTCACAAAGTCTTTCTTCAGCCCCACGTTAGAGAGTGTTTGCCAAGATGAGTGTCATTTAAATCGATCGATATTTGAAGGACTGGATTTCTGGCCAAATTTTGAAATACGGGTTTTTCTATAGTACGGCAGTTATCTGGTTAAACAGCTTCTCGCCAGAAGTCTCTGCTGGTTATCATTATAGCAGACCTGCTCAGTACTACGAAAAATTCGTATAATTACAAATTTTGGCTCCAGTTCCAGAACTTAATTTGCCTCTTTGACCCAATAAACCCTGTTGAAAAGGAAAGTTTAGTTCTTTCGGATTGGTTTAAGTCACTCAATCCTAACACCGACTATATTATCCGTAGGTTACCCGGGTTACTTTTATTCCATGCCTATTCATTACATTTTTCTGAGGCAAATTAAAGGCTAATGTTTTTAAGTTTTACATGTTAATAATAGTTAAATAATACTTAATATGTACATGCTCATTTTTAACACTTTTTTTCAAATTTTGAAAAGTAGCCGAAATCTTTAGGATTCAGTGACTTAAAAGGACTTTGGAGCATTTTTGGCACATGCTGAGGGCAAATCTGTTATTTCCTAAGTTATTTAAGGTGACTTTTTTTTTCTTTTTATCCCTTTTAAAAAACGAATTTTTGAAATGTCAAGTAGGAAGCTCTGAAATAGTTTATGTCAATAAATCTAAATTGTTTCTTTCTTTCCAGAAAGTACGTGATGAAGTAGACATTTCGAAGACGTATTGACAAGGATTGGAGGTTTTCATAACATTTAACTAGAACGCCCACATGCATAATGGCATTAACTGCTTTCAAGTAGTAGTTATATTTTCATCATAATATTTCCAACTATTTACTCTGTCTTCAGATTTCTAATCTGGCTTTTGTTCTCTTCCAGACTCGAATCAAATGGTTTGTCTTTTCAGGGATTTGAAAAAAAAATTTCTTTGAAACTCATTATGTCGTTTTGTTTATCCGTGTTTGCTCATCCTTTTGATAATGAAAATGATGATGTTTGTGATGACGATGCTTTTTTGATTTTGATAGTGATGGTGATGATGATGATGATGATGATGATGATGATGATGATGATGATGATGATGATGATGGTGGTGATGATGATGATGATCATGATGATGATGATGATGATGATCATGAGATGATGATGATATGATGATGTATGATAATGATGATGTGATGATGATGATGATGATGATGATGATGATGATGATGATGATGATATTGATAATGATAATAATAATGATAATAATAATAATAATAATAATAATAATAATAATAATAATAATAATATAATATAATAATAATAATAATAATAATAATAATAATAATAATAATAATAATAATAATAATAATAATTAATAATAATAATAATAATAATAATAATAATAATAATAATAATAATAATAATACTGCACACTTATAAAGCGCCAACATATGCAATATGAGCTCTGAGCGCCTGTACACACACAGACATATATATATATATATATATATATATATATATATATATATATATATATATATATATGGTTGAGGAAAATTAGCTGGAATGTTTAGAGTGCCCGACAGTTTCTTGGGGCGAATTATTTATTTTCACCTCATTCTGTTATATCCAGCTACACCGTTGTTTTATCCGTATTGGAATCTTCAAAGAGTTATATCATCATTATATAGTAAAATAAAGTTGAAGACACAACAAGCCACACTAAACAGAAAGAGAGTAATATTCAACACGTGCACGCACAGGATAAAATGCTTTGTCCAATATACAT
>NC_088362.1:56592567-56630067 GCF_034508935.2 Berghia stephanieae
TTAAAGAGCGAAGATGATGATCTTTAGTGAAGACCAGTATGTATTTAGACTAGAAAATACGATGCCATCACCCTGAAACCAGAAGATCATTAATTTACACAACGTATGTTTTCAGTCCTCCTAAATAGTGGTTTTATAATTCCAATGAGTTTAACCAGTTTTTTTGACTATTAATCACTATTGTGGCCTTCAATTCTTTCTCTTTCTCCTGTCAGACTAACTTTTCCGATGACCGACTGCGACACTTTCGACCCATTCTCTGCCTTTTACTTTTCCTTTCACTACGATGACAATGTTCTTTTATTTATTACACATGTTATAATGGGACAAGTTTGTCCAATGTTTCTGTTATGGAGCTATCGGAAATAGTTAAAAATAGATCATGGCACCCCACTTTAAGTCATGTAGATACATCAGCCTAGAATTTTGAAATGTCAAGTTTCGTTTACTCTCTAGACGTGATCTTTTCTTCCAATATGTTTTGTTTATGATTACCTTAACTGTGATACCGAAAAAAAACACAATGAAATGCTCAAAAATACATACATTGTCAACGATGACAAGGGTTTCCAACTCGATATTATTGTTTGTCAATAACCATCAATAACAATATGATGTCACCGTCATGATTTTGTTCATTGACGTGTTAAGTCATTTCGTGACACGATAACAATGTTTTTATTCTATTCATGTTTTTAGTCCTTCAGAGCCATTCGGCTAATGGAACCGGAGTTTATCCCGGCTTCTATAGCGTGAAACGGACAATAGGAATTGCTTGCCATCGTTTGGATCATTGTGAAAGTTGATTTATGTAGGTAACCATAAAGACAACGATTTTTTTTTAATTTTCAAGTTGGCAGGTTTGTCCAAGCCGTATCCCAGTGGCTCAGAATATGTCTAATTTGTATTTTTTTTTAAAAGAATACTCTAAATCTTATGTCAGTTGATTTATTATCATTTGAATGCGAGTTTATTTTATAGACATTTATAACATTTCTATGACTGAATGAATATGACTGAGCTGTCTCTATGGACGCTTGCCGTGAACATTGTGGGTCACAATTGGATTCAGTAGTCTGATGTCACGCGACCCGCCAACGGCGGCCATCTTGGTTCTAAACAAAGAAAAGCATTACTTTTTATTCTTCATAACTTTTCATATGTCTTGTGATCAGAATGTGTTAAAGTCAAAACATGATCAAATTTATGGGGTTTTTCCTCTGGATACGCTTTTATGCTCGCCGGAGAAATATTTCATAAGGACGCCATTGTTTCGATACTTTAGAGCCAGTTACTAAGTTACCATGAGTCATTACGAGGGAAGTGACGTTACGACTGTTGAAGAGTATTCGAGCGTTCCAGTCTGCCTATGTATCCAGTTAGTGATTTTTTTTTTCCATCAGTCTCTGTCTAGTGCAAGTGCTCTTAGTTTTTGAAGGCCATCATGTGTATTAAGGTGCTGAGGCAATTTGATAGTTCCTTATATTGTTGAAATCAGTTATCCAGTTGTTTGTAAATATATATTGGTATATGTTGAGATCTTGATTCAATGTTGTTCGAAGTGAAGTTGGTGTACACCCTCTATATTTTGCTTCTTGTTTAAAGTAATCATTCATCGAACTTTGTGCTGGAATATTTTCATTTCGTTGGATCTAGTGCCCGAAAAGTTTCCATCTATGCTGCTTTATTCACGTAATGACTGGTCGTACTCTGCATATTATGTCATATACATCCTCATTACTGATTTTGTTTGGCCAATGTGCCCCAATAACTCGTCTCAATTGTTTGCGATGAATGGAGTCTAGGGTGTCCAAATTATTTTTGTAAGACCCCAGGTACCTCAGTTAGCTTGTACACCAGGATGGCAGCATTAGGGCTAATCGACACCGGAGACTAACTCCGATGACCCGGCACTGCCGTCCTCTGCCGTCTTCCGGATAAAGACGTCGCCAGAGACAAAATACTAAGAATAAAGAGAAGAGCCGCTAGACCTGCCCATACCAAGCGCCCGATTTTTCGAGCTTGGTATCGGTAGTTCTAGCGAGTCTTCTCTTTATTCTTGGTATGTTGTCCGTGCCCGATGTCTATATCCGGAACACGGCAGAGAACGGCAGTGTCGGATTGTCGGAGTCATTCTTCGGTGTGGGTTAGCCCTTAGGGGTTCGTCAAGGCGTATTCACGTCATATTTGATTGCCATCTTATTATAAAACGACAGAGTCAGTGGGAGGCGATTTTCATGACGATTTGATGTCACAGATGGAGGTCGATTGAACTGTGTGTCCATTTTACAATTTCAATCTGTGCGTTGGTCAATAAGTACGGAGGGAAATTTCTAAAAAATACACTATCAGAGACAAAGAAAACTATGCCTTCCCGGGAGACAGTGTCAATTTTTATTTCTTTTGACCAAAATAGTGTATTTACGTTTATTTAAAACTTTACCAGTACAGAAAGTCACTGATTCATTCCAGCGTCTTAATGTAATCTTGTGAGTAATTTAGTATGACTGATCCGTAAACTTGACTCTTGCGCAATACAGTTTGGTCGGGGATAAAGTAAATACCAAATGTATCTGTAGTTAAAGAGAGTTTTTAATGGGATAATAGAAGATTCCTTAGGGAATGAGAAGAAAATGAGATAATTTGATTTGCGCACATAATATAAACTCCATGTGCGTCAGTGAATAAGCTTACAGGTGACACAAAGACAAACACGCACGCGAGCGAGCACACACGCTCTTGTGCACATGTACTCATAAATGTCATTTCAAAATATTCATTGATTATTATACTGCCGTTGTTTTGTTTTTTTGTTTTGTTTTTTTTTTAATTTTGTTTTTTTTTTTGGGGGGGGGGGGGGGGGGTTAAAGACAGTATATGCGATATTAGCCAAATAGCACGTACTGTGTTAGAACACAGAAAATTAAGAAAATTGAACATTTATATAGCACAATATCCACTAAGCGTGCTGAAAGCGCTTTACAAGGGGTCCTTAACATTTAGGACGGGACATGACGCCTATTAGGAGAAATTACTCTTTTTTTTCGGACAGAGACAACCTAGGTACTCATTATACACCTGAGTACAATAAGAGAATGCGAGTAAAGAGCCACTTCCAAGGACTCAACATTGCGGAGGATTGAATTCTTTCATGGCTATGTAACGTTCTCTGAAAATAACCTTTATTTAAAAATTTAGTCAGAAAGCTCGTTCTCCAAATACGGTCCCGTTTGATTTAAATGACCTTCATCTTGGAGAAGAACAAAAACTCTCAAAACTGGGACTTTATTAAAGACTTTGCGAGATCACACGTTTAAAAGTTATTTGCCAAGAAGAGGGTCATTTAAATAAATGGATATTTGACGGACGAGTCTTCTGGCCAAATTTTTAAATACATGTCTTCCCAGTATACGGAGTTAACCACATATATCAGATTTTTTTTAGCTTCCCACAGAGCACCAGGATTTCGCGAGCGTCAAACCCCACCTGAATTTTTCTATGATATTTAACAAGCTGACAAGACGACATCATCATCATCATCATCATCATCATCACCATCATCATCATCATCATCATCATCATCATCATCGTCATCATCATCACCATGTTAATCATCATGATTATCATCATCATCACCATCATCATCATGATCATCATCATCACCATGTTAATCATCACGATTATCATCATCATCATCATCATCATCATCATCATCATCATCATCATCATCATCAGCAGCAGCAGCAGCAGCAGCAGCAGCATCATGATCATCATCAACATCATCATCATCAGCATCATTAACCACCACCATCATCATCATCATCATCATCATCATCATCATCACCATCATCATCATCATCATCATCATCATCATCATCATCATCACCATGTTAATCATCATGATTATCATCATCATCATCATCATCATCATCATCATCATCATCATCATCATCATCATCATCATCATCATCATTATTATCATTATCATTATCATCATCGTGATTATTATCATCATCATCATCATCATAATCATTATCATCATCATCATCATCATCATCATCATCAGCAGCAGCAGCAGCAGCAGCAGCATCGTGATCATCATCAACATCATCATCAGCAGCATCATTAACCACCACCACCACCATCATCATTGCCCCCGTAGTAGTCATGATCATTATCACCACCGTCATCATCTTCATTATCATTTGTTTATTAATAACTATCTATTCATGTTTTCTTCTCTGCTGTGAAGTAATATTTGTTTCTTCTTGATTGGTGAAAATAGTCAAGAGTCAATTGTGCATGTGTGTGGTTGTGTGTGAGGTTGGGGTCTTAACGTATGTGAACGTGTCCACTATATTATAATTGTATTTTATATTGACATCAATATCAACCATTATCACTTGCCATTCCTTTGGACAATGAAGTTCTATTATATATCACACCAAAATGAACAAAAAAGTTGTTAGTCATTTTTCCTCAGTGTAAATCAGAATCCCTTATTCTCACACGATCCCTCAGAACCAAATCTGTAATGTGCTCCCCACCAAAAACCCATAAATTGATATAGGAGGGAGTGAGTTAGGAGTGTCTGACTAACATTCCTCGGTGCATTATCAAGAGTTCACGGTATGTATACGGGGGTTAGTATAGATGTCAATCCAGATATAGAGTTTCTCCATTCATTTTGTCATAATTTGACTAAGTAATAGATGGCTTCTAGTATTACTTACTTTAATGATAATACTGATAATAATAATAAAAATAATAATAGTATAATAATAATAATAATAATAATAATAATAATAATAATAATAATAATAATAATAATAATAATAATAATAATAACAATAATAATAATAATAATAATAAAAATAACAATAATAATAATAATAATAATAATAATAATGATAATAATAATAATAATAATGATAATAGTAAGACACTTTATATAGAGCCTCTTTCCACCCAAATTGCTCAGAAGCGCTTATACAAAGATAGATCTGTTAACAATGGCATGATCACATATTATTATCATCCCATTCGTCGGTAGTGTTTCAGTCATCCGTTTGTTGAAAAGGGGAAATCCGAAACGTCCACATTATCTTTTTTCGTTTATTAAATTGAAACTTACGTTTGATTTCACATTGTTATTTAAGGAAAAAAATCAGGGTATGTTCATAAGGCATCAACAGTACAAGCGATATCATCATCAAAAGAGTATTTCAATTAAAGTACGATAAATATTATATGGTCCACGCGAATCGATTTTACTTCAAGTCAATGATTTAATGATTTTTTAAAATGAGTCCCTGGCCGTCAACATTGTTGTCTCTGTCGAAGAAAAAATTGTATAATCGCCTACCAGGTGTTACGTCCCTCTCTACATGTAAACGTGTTGCTGTTGATCAGAGACGCTTTGTTAAATGTTTTGAGCACGTTTAGTGGATTTTGCGCTATATAAAAACTCATACTGTTTTTAGTTTTTTTTCAAGTATGAGGATTGAATTTCCTAGGATAACGAACTTGGCCTCAGCCTATCCATAGTCTTGAGGGAACGCCTCATCTTGCTTGCTTACCGGGGCGTAATTTCCTGGGTATCATCATCTCAACATCTGCATGTAAAGCGAGTGATTTACCTACTACCTACTACCTACCTAGCCGGATCCCATAAAGAGTGTTTCAAAAGAAGTATAAATAAAAGCTCAAAAAAATTGATTTTACTTCAAGTCCATGATTTAACCATTAAGGATGAGGGTGATATTTCCTATGATAACGACCTTTGGCCTAAGCCAATCCATATTCTTGAGAGAACGTCTGTCCTGCTTGCTTACCGCGGCTTAATTTCCTGGATATCATCAACTCAACATCTGGTAGTTCGTCCAACTACAAGTTTACATTGAACTGGCTCACCACAGACATCAGCAGGAATGTATCTATGTCACGAACTGTCAAACTCTAAATGTAAAAAGAACACCACCTTCGTTCAGTGAAATGAACGAACGGCTGTTAATTAGTTTAAAATCGTTTCTATATATTATAAATTTACCTTGTTAGGATAAAATGAAGCAAGGTAACACTAGGATACCATTTGTTGTTTTTTTTCACATTCATAAAATTGTCGATTTCGCCAACGCGGACAATCAGTTTGACGTCACCGTCTGATTCTTTTTTTTTTTTTTTTTTTTTGTTTCGTTATTGCTCAATACGTTTTAACCATTAAACGCCGTCATCATACATCAGTAAATTTATTATTTAACCAACTAGCAACTGCCGAATTCTGGGAAAAGCACGCGTTTAAAAATAAAGCCAGAAAATTCGTCCTTCAAATAATACTCGTATAATTCGATTCAAATGACACTCATCTTGGCGTAAACTCTCAAACCTGGGACCTCGATCGATCGATCGATATTTGAAGGACGGATATTTTAGCTAAATATTTTTATCCCTATCTTTCCAGAGTACGCAGTTAGCTGGTTAAACATGGTATAATAACATATAGACATTCGTAGTATTTATCATACATTTTTGATACAATATAATAATATGTGGATTTGGACATAATTGTGTTCAACTGGCGTGACGTAACTTTCCTCATAATGACGCAGAGTAACTGGTTCTAAACTATTGGAACAATCGCGGACGCCATTATCTCCATCACCGCTCTTATGAAATACTTCTCCAACGAGCATAAGAGTGTATCCAGAGGAGAAAAACATTATAAATCCGATCATGTTTTGACATTTATACATTCTTATCACATGACATGTGAAAAAATTCAAGCCAGCATGAAGAATAAAAAGTACAATATTTCTTTGTTTAGAACCAAGCTGCTGGTTTCTGAGCGGACGTGACATCGAACTATTGAATCCTATTGGGTGTAATGTTGACACGTGAACGAAACAATGACCTCAATATGTACTTCCTCGATGTCAATAGCTATGAATTTCAACATGACAAATGGTGTCCATAAAGTCTTTCTCTGATTCTAAAGACTTATTCTAAAACTATTATAGAAATTCTCATTTAGTTTTCACCATTTCCTATAGAAAAGTCATGCATTTATGACTGTTAATCTTCGATATTTATTACATCACCAAAGTTAGCAAACTGAACATGAGGAACTTAAAAGATCTCATTTCCCTCCTTCTCTTTCGGAATCACAACATTGTCAAAATTCTCTTAAATTGCACGAAACGAAATCTCCATGAGAAGCTCAACAACATTTTGGCAGTATTCTAAATTTGCTGAGGCACAAAGTGAATGTTTGGAATTATCAGATGGACGCTTACCTTGAAAAAAGATCTGTTATTGAATCCATTACACAGCAAAAGCTACAAGACGCACGGAAAGAACTCGAAAATGGTTTGAACTTTGCTTGTAGTTAGCTATGGCACATTGAGTAAATCATAATAGAAACAAAATGTAAAGCATTTATGTATTCATACGTCTACGTTTAAAGTACATTGGCTGTAGCATTTTTCTGTCAAAGATGTTATACACAGGAAATATGTTATGGACACCATTAAGATAACACCTACCTCTTCTCTAAACAAAACTCATTCATTCCATGACAGATGTGTACAGACAAATCTATAGATATATTGATAGATAGATTGAGAGATAGATAGATAGATAGTTAGATAGATAGATAGATAGATAGATAGATAGATAGATAGATAGATAGATCGATAAATAGATAAAGTGATAGATGGGTAGGTAAGCAGGTGGTAATCCACTTCATTGCCACGCGTAGCTAAATGAAGTCAGAAAGTGTCCTATTATAAGAGGATCACATACACAGACCTCACCCCCTGCGATTTATACTATAATCACTATGCGCCCCTGCAACCCCCACGTCACAATTTAATTATTTGGCAATCGATTTAAGGCTTCCATAATTAGTCTTCTTCAGGTTCCTCGTACCATTGGAGAAAGGAGATCGCCTGGCTGACAATCAAGCTAATTAGTGACGATCTTGAAGAAGGGTACCAGCACAGCAGTTGTAGAATGAGGACAAAACTCATCCAACCAAAATATACCAATGAATCAATGCCACACTCGTGTCACGTGCCACTCGATCAATCTGATAATTACATCCAATCAGTTCAATTCTTTATCTTTCCTTTGTCGTATTGTATCTCTCGATTCAATTAATTAAATCCGTGGGAAATGCACCAGATGTAAATTTCACTCTAGCGCGCTTTGTGTGCATACAAATTTGAGGGTCTTTTAATATTATTATATACAGGCAGTTAGTGGGACTTGTACCGTCAACTGATGCAACAAAGGGGAAACCTTGCCTCTTGAACTTTGGACCAAAAGGAGATTGTTTAGTTTTGTAGCAATTATTTCCATTGATAAAAAATCAAGTCTTTTAACGAGTACAATAAATGCAACAAAGCTGAGATTATTCAGAATGCACCAAATTCACAGAGGCATAGTTTCCCCTTGAGACAAAGTTACCCCGATACTCTTCAACAGTCGTAACGTCACTTCCCTTGTAATGACGCATGGTAACTTAGTAACTGGTTCTAAACTATCGGAACAATGGCGGACGCCCTTATGAAATATTTCTCCGACGAGCGTAAAAGCGTATCCAGAGGATAAATCTGATCATGTTTTGACTTTTACACATTCTGATCACAAGACATTTGAAAGGTTCTAGCCAGCATGAAGAATAAAAAGAACCGATTTTCTTTGTTTAGAACCATAAATACGCTGGGCGACGTGACATCAGACTTTTGAATCCAATTGACAGTATAAGGAGACAAAGCGTTCCGAGTGGGTCCCGAGAGCTCAGTTGGTAGAGCATTCGCTTTACACGCAAAGGGACCAAGATATCTATCAAGGGTGCAGTCGACATTTTTATAACCTCCTCCGCTCTCCCTTTTCTGTTTACCCAGCAGTGATTGGGTAGCAAGGATTTTTAGATTTGGCAGAAAATAATTTGCGATAGACTAGCGTCCTATCTAAAGGAGGTGCGAAGTGCCTTTCCCAATGACACTTTGTCATTACAAAAATATTCCACATTCAATGTCGCCCGTCATGGCACTGAACTTTTGTGACAAGACAAGACACCTTACCACCCACAAAACCACCCAGCCAGACAAGTATAGATAGTATGCGCTTGGCTAAGAAGCTCACAACATTGCCATCCGGGAGTATAACGGACCAACACACAAAACTATGTGTAACGTTGAACGTTTATAGCCTGGTTAATACAGTTTAGTGAGAATTACTCATAAACATGGATGGCATAAAACAATAACAAAGACCTGAGTGACGTCACTTCATACTATCAATACCCGAGCCATCGTTAACTTAAAGCCTGACACTGATCAAATAAATGACGTGAAAAGACAAGTCTTTGGCGACTAAAGAAAACAAATCGTGAGTTGTATTTAATAGGTCAACCAATGTACCCATTTGTTTCCTTGAGCACCACTAACGACAACTCACTAGGCGGTGCCAAAACCTAGAAAATGCCCATGCCGTTTTGGGGAAATACCGATTTTACTCTCTCTCCCCCCCTCTCTCTCTCTCTCTCTCTCTCTCTCTCTCTCTCTATATATATATATATATATATATATATATATATATATATATATATATATATAACAAAAAGTAAAATTTATGATAACTGACGTAATTTTCAAGGGTGTAAGAAATGTAAAATATTCAGCTTTTATATAGTCCAATAATATATGCCCCGATCGAGGCTCGAACCCAGGACATTCCGATTCGAAAGCGATATTCATACAACTAGACCACATAGCCGCAAATAATAACGTTTGATGATAAAGCAAAAAGAAAAGCTAATGATAATTAAACTATACCTAGATTAATTTTTTCATCACCTGAAAAAAAGTTAATTCTAAGTCCATATCGATTGATCTGTAAGCTTAACTGTTATATATGAATTCTAAATTTGTAAGAAAATAGGATTTTTCCTGTTCTCTATTAAGACTGAGAGCTTCAATTTAATGTAATGATCTACTAATGAACGGATTAAATGCGTATAAGGAAAAATAATTCCCCTATCCGCAAGCATTAAGCACAGAATTTGCATTAAATCTTAAGAATTACAAAGGTATTGAATGATTAGCCTGTATTAATGGTGATGATCTCTATCATCGTTCCACTGCTGAAGAACTTGGTCAAGGTGCAAAATGGGCTCAAAATAACCGAAAATACGAAAGAGTTTTCACAGTTTTCGAAATATCCGGCATCACAATAAACACCTAGATAACCACGCCTCTTGGACAGTCGTCATAATGTAAACAATTGAAGTGATTGGTAAACAAAGCAAATTACTCAGGGTTTACTATCGATTGTGTGTCTAAGTAAAATAGCCACAGTTCTAGCGCTTTATGAATAGAACCAATACAGAAAACTATGTGTAAACTTTAACTTTATAATATGGTAGATAATAATATGAAATTGAACGTAAGCTTCAATTTAATTTCAAAAACAGATCGAGTGAACGTTTTGGGTTTCTCCTTTATCAACAAAACAGGATGAATGAAACATGACAGATGAATGAGATAATGTGGTAGTGGCATAGTTAAGATAAGTAAACAAAACATTGGTTGGCAGGTAATTAGTATGCTCCTTTTTAAGGAAGCACGGATTAAAATAGAATACTAGATATTTCTAAACGCAATTAATTCAGTGAAAAGAGGGGAGGCGGGGAGGAACTGTGCAATGCAGTTTAGAAAGTGAAATATAAAAACGTGTAGACTGTTGTAAACGTTTTTTTTAAATAAAAGATACATTGACGATTGCATCGGGGTTACCAACATGACTAAAATGCAACTCAACAAATTCATCACTGCCCTCAACAACTTCCATCCAGGAATAAAGTACTCATCAGATATCCACCACTCTTTTAGCCTTCATGGACATCGTAGTTTCCCTCACCCAAAGTGGACTCAAGATGTCTATTCACTACAAGAAATGGACAGTCACAGCTACCTTCTCTACCCGTCCTCACATCCTACCAAATGCAAAGATTCAATTCCATTTTCACAGCTACTCAGACTAAGACTAATCTGCCAGGATGATGAGGACTTCACGGAAAAGAAGGAAAAAAAAATGCAAACTTTTCCGCAACCGCCATTATCCTGAATCCATATTAAAACAAGCGGTTGACAAAATCCAAAAACACCTCTAGGGAAGCTGCCATGAAACCAGTTGACAACAGTGACAGCAAAACAGAAAGACCTATCCTAGTCATCACTAATCATCCACACAACAAGGAAGCCATCAAAATTTTTAAAATTAACTACAGGAGCTTGTTCTAAACAAAGAATATCATTACTTTTTATTCTATATGCTGGCTAGAGCTTTTCATATGTCTTGTGATCAGAATGTGTAAAAGTCAAAATATGACCATATTTATGTTTTTTTTCCTCTGGATACGCTTTTATGCTCGCCGGAGAAATATTTCATAAGGACGTCCGCCATTGTTTCGATAGTTTAGAGCCAGTTAATAAGTTACCATGCGTCATTACGAGGGAAGTGACCTCACGACTGTTGAAGAGTATTCCTATCGTAACATTTAAATAAACCATAATGATAACAATATCAGAATATGGTATGCATCAATGGGCAATGTCTAGATGTTTGCAAAATTACATATTACCCGCAACTGAATTTCACTATAGATAGAACGAAGTTGACGTCACTCAGGATTTTGTTTTGTTCTTGCTTTTTGGCATTCACGTTTATGAGTAATTCTCACTAAACTGTATCAATCAGACTATAAAAGTTCATGGTTACACAGAGTAGGGTATGTTGGTCCGTTATACTTCCGGATGGCAATTTTGTGAGCTTCTTAGCCAAGCGCATTCTATCTATGGGTGCACTTTAAGATAACAACATCTGAAGGCTAGTTGTGTATTAGTGTATGTGCCGGTCATCGTGGTATATTATTGACGTGTCCGTACTTGCATTTATGAAAAGCCAAATTATAAGGGCTCTTTGTTTCTTAAGGAATTACTATCAAATCAACGCTAATGATTTTTTATTACAACACTCTTAATATATTTTAAAATATTGAGCTTTATATAGAGCAATATCCACTAAATGTGCTCAAAGCGCTTTACAAGGGGTCCCTAGTCAACAGCAACATTTAACATGTAAGACGGAACATAACGCCTGTTAGGCGATATTACAATTTTTCGGACATAGACAGCGCTGTTGACGGCCAGGTAATCATTTTACACTTGAGTACGGTGAGAGAAGGTGAGTAAAGAGCCTTTTCCAAGGACTCAACTATGCGCTTAGCGCGAGGCTCGAACCCAGGACCTTCCGATCCGAAAGCGAGTGTCATACCACTAGACCACATATAAGCCCGTAGGAGCATCGATTATCAGACCTATGATGTATTTCTCAATAAAATATCGACACGTTCGAGGCAAACTAGATTTTTCGCGTGAATATAGAAATGTGTAATGTCTTTTTATTATAGAACTTTCTATTCACCTAATTTCTCCGGTGTTTCTTTTTTATGAAACCCGCCGAAACCCGTCGAAACCTGACAAAACCCGACAATATCCGACAAAGTTATGGGAAGTAGG
Source organism: Berghia stephanieae (assembly GCF_034508935.2). Classification (NCBI taxonomy): domain Eukaryota; kingdom Metazoa; phylum Mollusca; class Gastropoda; order Nudibranchia; family Aeolidiidae; genus Berghia; species Berghia stephanieae. The sequence continues at coordinate 56,605,152 of NC_088362.1, forward strand.
CAGCAGTGGGAAGTGAACCTCGGACTCCGAGAGGCTGTGTAAAAAAGAAACACCCTCCTCCTCCCATAGTCCCAGGTTCACTCCCCACTGGTGTACACTTCCCTGAGTCCCTGGTGCACTCTCCACTGCTGCCTAATTCCCATAACTTTGTCGGGTTTTGGCGGGTTTCGGCGGGTATAGTAAAAAAGAAACACCCTAATACGTACGCTTCAACAGTCATGATATCACTTCCCTCGTAATGACGCATGGTAACTTAGTAACTGGCCCTAAACTATCGGAACAATGGCGGACGCCCTTGTGAAATATTTCTCCGACGAGCATAAAAGTGTATCCAGAGGAGAAAAACATTATAAATTATATGATCATGTTTTGACTTTTATACATTCTGATCACAAGACATATGAAGAGTTCTACCAGCATGAAGAATAAAAAGAACCAATTTTCTTTGTTTAGAACCACGACGGCCGCCGTTGCTGGGCGACGTGACGACAGACTATTGAATCCAATTTCTGCGACATCAGGGATTTCATTATCCATTGCGACCATACCCACATTGAGACTACTTACCAAGTTTCCAGTCTGTGAAAAAAAAGTTCTAGCATTCATTCCCCTGGCTGATTCCCAAAAAGGATCATGTCTTGTCTTCAATGTACATAGATTGGTCTTTGTCCTTCAAAAGGGCCTCTTTTCTCAAACATGACTTATTGATGACAGTATTTATTTAATTCGCCACACACTTGGATTCATCAATAAGAAGTATTGAGGCCTAACCCACGGCAAAGCGATATACTCAGCTACTAGAGGCTGTAGACAGTAAAAAATAATGAACAAAAATGAAATATTACAGCTTCCAAAAAGAACAAAATACCAAACACGGAACGTTTCGGGCTCAAAACTCTTCTTCAGCCAATAAAATTGTTTTTATTAGGGCTTTTTATTCGCTGAAGAAGGGTTTTGAGCCTGAAACGTTCCATAATTGGTATTTTATTCTTCATCGTAATATATAACCCATAACGTTTTTCTCATTCTCATTGATCTACATGTCATTGGAAGATAATTAACATTCAAGGATAACACGTTTAGGCAGATTACGGATTACCATCAATAAGTCTCCATATTAACTAATGACACATTATTAAATAATTGTTATCTCTTCCTTATTCATAATTGAAATCAAGAAAATCCCCTTAAACTGGGGATTAGATTTTGTCCCATAAATACTACATCATTAATCAAAGACAAAATTCTATTAATTGAAGTAAAATTGAGTGCAACGGCAATGTGGTCAGGTTTTATGACACTCGCTTTCGGATCGGAAGGTTATGTGTACGAGCTTTGCTCGACGCATTGTTAAGTTCTTGAAAAATGACTTTACTCACATTCCTTCACCGTACTCACCGTAAAATGAGTAAATGTCGGAAAAAATGTAATACCCCCTAGCATGCGTCATGTTTCATACTAATGTACGTGTTGCTGTTGGTTGTGACCCTTTGTAAAGCGCTTAGAGCGCGTTTAGTGGATTTTGCCCTATATAAGAGCTCAATTTATTTTATTTTTTTTTTGGTGGTGGTGGTGGGGGGTGGGTTGTTGTTTTGTGTGTGTGTGTGTGTGTGTGTGTGTGTGTGTGTGTGTGTGTAACCATAAACATTTCTAGTCTGAGTAATGAATTTATTGAAACTCATACAATAACAAAAAGCCGAGAGACGTTAATTGGCTTTAACAGCCGTGACATCACTTCCCCTCGTAATGACGCATAGTAACTTAGTAACTTGTTCTAAACTATCATAACCATGACGGACGCTCTTATAAAATACTTCTCCGACGATTATAAAAGTGTATCCATAGGAGAACAAATTATAAATCTGAGCATGTTTTGATTTTCATATATTCTGATCATATGACATATGAAAAAGTTCTAGCCAGCATGAAGAATAAAAAGTACCGATTTTCTTTGTTTAGAATCAAGCTGCTGGTTGCTGACATCAAACTATTGAATCCTATTTCGAACCATCTATATATATTTTAAACGTACTGTGAGAAGTTTTGATCAAATCATTTACAGCACTATGCGCCAAGGATATGGAAAACCGCTGACCAGTCTTATAATAATAATATGTGACTCAATAGCATTAGATCGGGGTCATTGCAAACTAGAACTCAGTTCAGGTGACCCTGGCGGCCAAAAATATCTGGAAAGTCCGGGTTTTTTTAGAGCTAGATGAGAGACAGCACTGTAAAGTTAATGACCTGTGGATGCCCGGTTATATAGAATCATAAGCATTCTTCGTGGACTTTCCACGGTCCTGTGATGTCATCAAAAGAAATCCCATTTAACGACATCTTAGTAAGAGGCTCTCTTTACAGTTAGTTATTCTAGTAGATACCGCTTTTCACCCAGGAAAAGATACCAATGTTCAAATGATGTTACTATTCTGAATACAGGGCAGTATGATAAGAAAAGGATACTAGAAAAATACGCAAAATACTAAGAACATTTTTTAGTTAAAGTGATCTTTGTTTTCACAACCAGGATTTTATTCTTATCTTTTGATTGAGACAGTTGTGTTTTTTTCGCTCCCCCATGCCTATGTTCTAAAATTAATCAAATCATAGTTTATATATTTCACTGGATTACACGATGTGCTATTGTGATTAAATTACTTTTTATACATCAGAAAGTTGACAAAAACAGAATGAAAGTGAGTTATTGTTAGACGGAATTAACAATTTCAATTAGTATTTGTTTGGTTTGTTTTTTTTTTGTTGGGCTTTTACTTTTGGTATGTTTTTGTACAGAACAAAATAGGACTTATTTTGAAATAATCCCCAAATTCCTCTTTCGTGCTTCTTAATTTAACATAATTTATCTATTAATTATATTAATGAAGGTCAGTCGGTGAGACATAAAAAGAGTGAATATAAGATATTGAGTTTAGTATCGAAAACCTGACCCTATTTACCCTTCAACTTTTTGTGTCATAAATTATATCAAACCAACACGCAATTGTTACAGATAATGTATAGTAAAAATCACAGAACTTTATGAGATACAGTCACTTTGAATGAGATTTTCAATTTACTCCTTGTAAAAGTTCTTTTCGTTTTTTAAATAGCAAAACCAACATTATTATTATTATTATTATTATTATTATTATTATTTATTATTATTATTATTATTATTATTATTATTATTATTATTATTATCATCATTATTATTATTATTATAATTATTATATTCGTGAAGCCAACCATAATGCAATTCAATGTTTTACTGTATCATTTTGTTTGTCATTTCTTTGAAAGAAGTTTCATTCATCATAATCATCAGTATTATTACCATCATTATCATAATATCAGGAAATTAGAACTTTTCTCAATATTCTGCTTATGTAAATTAATCCAAATAATAATTAAATAATTGAATTCATAATTGGCAACGTCGTTGCAAATCTCCATGTGCTAAATTTCAGCCGCACCTCCAGCCATAATTATGTTTCTACAGACAGTCGTGCTTTACAAAGATTTCCCACCTCGACTTTAAAAATAACAAAACCAAAAAAATGGAGGTTTTATAAAGCGCGATATTCACTAAACGTGCTCAGAGCGCTTTACAAATAGTCCATGGCCAACAGCAGCAATTTACATGTAGGACGGAACATGACGCCTGTTAAGCGATATTACAAAAAAAAATTCGGACAGAGACAACTCTGTTAACGGCCAGGTACTCATTTTACACTTGATTACGACGAGAGAATGTGAGTAAAGAGCATTTTCCAAGAACTCAACTACGCGCCGAGCGAAGCTCGAACCCAGGACCTTCCGATCCGAAAGAGAGTGTCATACCACTAGACCACATACCCGCAAAGAGGCCTCATAGCATTCATTAAGTTCCTATGTAATAGCCGTGTGGTCACTTCAGCATTTTCTTGCACCGCATTTATAGATGCTTTGCTTGACTATCACAAAGCAATAGTCAGTGTTTATTTGTTCCCAATAGTGCATTGCTAATTAATTTAGATAGTGCTATCGCACATAGGGTAATCCTACAGATGCGGTGCTAGAAATTCCAACATGTGCTTGACACAGAAACTGGAAATACTCTTACACAACCACAGTAATATATATATATATATATATATATATATATATATATATATATATATATATATATATATATATATATAAATATGTTACAGTGAATAACATAATCAGTCGGATGGTGAAAAGGTTTGAACGGAGATATTGCCAAGTTTATTTAGAAGGTCAAATTTTATTTTAAAAATGAGTTCTTGTCATTAATGATTAAATCGACCCTTTTTGTACATCTTCGGGAAATAAAATAAGCTTAATTTCACTTCTAAATATTTTTTACAGCTAATCAAGTTGAAAAAGTATGAAATTTTAGAAAAGTTGCTGGATACCTTTCCCATACATCTGACCATAACTTCATGAAAAATCACCATATTACTTCAAATAAAGATTAAAATGCTCTGGTGAGCATATTCTTTCAGAAAATGCCCCCAAAAAAATGCAAATCCTGAATTTTCACCTTAAAACTGATTATGTCATGCACTGACACATATGTCACCGATAGTCGTTATTGAGCCATCCAGTTTCCACTACCTCTCACTCAAAGCGAGGCGGCATGTCGATATACGGTGGCTAAGATCGGGGTGGAACGTGATGCAGAAAATTTAATTCAAATTGAGAATTGCAAATAAATATGAAGGTACAGATCCCTGTCATCACTCAAAGGGACAGTCACACACACACACACACACACACACACACACACACACACACACACAAACACACATACACACATACATACACACACACACACATGCACACAAATGGACATCCCTGGGGTTTCTCTTCAAATATTTATCACGCTGCATAGAGGTGTTTATTTTTTTTAAAGAGCTTTTATATAGCGCAATATCCACTAAATGTGCTCAAAGCGCTTTACAAGGGGTCCCTGGTCAACAGCAACATTTAACATGTAGGACGGGACATAACGCCTGTCAGGCGATATTACAATTTTTCGGACAAAGACAACGCTGTTAACGGCCAGGTACTCATTTTACACCTGTGTACGTGAGAGAATGTGAGTAAAGAGCCTTTTCCAAGGACTCATCTATGCGCCGAGAATGAGACTCGAACCCAGGACCTTCCGATCCGAAAGCGAGTGTCATACCACTAGACCACATAGCCGCACGTTATGTTTCATATCTGAATGACGTACATGTGTGACGGTTTCAAAACGTAGCACAATAGGAAGCAGACGTCGTGAAGTCACGCACATCTTCCTCTGTTCTGGTTCAAAACTCCTTAGAATTGTGTAACCACTCCTCCGGATAATACATAATCAATGAACGGTAACATTTTTTAAAAACTTGAGCTTTTATATAGCGCAATACCCACTAAACATACTCAAAGCGCTTTACAAAGTGTCCCTGACCAACAGCAACCTGTAACATATAGAACGAAACAAGACGCATGTTAGGCGATATTACAATTTTTCCGACAGAGACAACGCTGTTAACGACCATGTAATCATTTTACACCTTAGTACGGTGAGAGAATTGGAGTAAAGAGCCTTTTCCAAGGACTCAACTCTGCACCAAGCCACGCCCGAATCCAGGACCTTCCGATCCGAAAGCGAGTGTCATACCACAAGACAACATATCCGCACATATCGAGTCATGACATGGCTATTTTAGCACCAGGATGTATAGGCAGATTCTTAGGATTACTGGACGCAGAGTGCCTACTTGAAATTTCAAGGGAGAAAAAGATAAATTCACTTTAAATAGCTTTACAAATAAATATTTTGCCTTCAGTAAGATCCAAGAATGCACCAAAGTCCTAAGTATAGATTCTAAGCATTAAACTTCCCTTTTCAACCAAATTTATTGAGTCAGAGTCAGTTCTGGAGCTGGGGCCGAAGATTCGTATTTCTACGAATTTTTCGTAGCACCAGCAGATCTGTAGGACGTCAAAAAACTATGATGGGTGATCTGCATTGAAGATCAGCATTTATTTAGGCTGGAAAACAAGATGTCATCACGCGGAAACGAGAATATCCATTGCACAATGTATGTATCTCGTCCTCATCGGGACTGGTTTTACGCTGCCAATGAGATTTGAACCAGTATTTTGACATCACACTTTTGCTCCCCATTCTTTGACGGTATATCCGCGGTATTTTAGAAGGAGGATGACAAAAGTGAAAATCCTTTTGACGACATCTGTTGCAATATTTTTAAAATATATATATATAGAATCTTTCGTCATATAGATAGTTTGCGCTTGGCTAAGAAACTCACAACATTGCCATCCGGAAGTATAACGGACCAACGCACAAAACTATGTGTTACCATTAACTTCTATAGTTGGTTAACACAGTTAAGTGAGAATTACTTATAAACGTGGATGGCAAAAAATGATAACAAAGAACCCGAGTGGCTTCAACTTCATTCTATCTATAGAACAGGGAAATTTAAATGAGTGACCCATCGTCTCAAAACGGTATTATGTCTAGATGATTCTAACTCCGAACAGTGAATTTGAAATCAGATGATGAGAAATAAAAACGTTGACTGTTTTGTAATGCAAGAAATGTTATTTATTGTCCACAGTAATAAATTAAAATTACCCAAAATTCCATCCTATAAAATCAATTTCCAGCCCTAAATTTTAAAAATCTGAACTTGGAAAATGTTGCGAATTTGAAGATTTTAACCCCCCACTTTGTCCCTTTACGCTATAAAATCAATTAACCAGGAGATTTTTGACCAATGAAAACCTGGGTTTGTGACACACCCTCAAGCTGGCTCGGACAAAGATAGTTGGTCATTTACAACAACAAAAAAGAATGAAGTTAATATAGCTCTGCTCTTTGTTATTGTTTCTAGACAGCCAGCTATGTGATTAGTTCTCACAAGATTCGCTCAATCAGATAATACACGTTAAAGGTTTCACATAAAGGCACTTTACACACATTATCCCACTCAACTCAGGTGTGACTGTACCTGGCAGTGATTACTATTGTAATCGAGTTAGTACAAAAAAGGACCACTGACAGGCGACTGGTACTCTATGAAATAAAAATGTTGTTACATATGCCTACTAGGGGAAAAATTAAACATTGTGAAGCGCTATGAGCATGGTTAAGCGCTATGAGCATGGTTAATTCGTGGAAATACAATATATAAAATGTTCATTTATATTTATTTATTATTGAAAACGGTCGTCCAACCCTCTCTCAGCTACCAATTTTGGATTAGAATTGGGTACAAGATTGTTATAATTTATGATCTCGAAAACCAAATTCCCTTTGTCTATGTTTATGCTTTGCTTCCTCCCTGTACAGCTAATAGAAAGCTAAGATCTAATGACACTCAATTTTTTCCATGATGTACAGCGAAATTAATTGAGTGCTTCATATTGCTTTATGAATGTTTCCTCTAGGAAAAAACAACAACTAACTTTCAAAGCAAACAATTATGGTTCACAACAAGGTGTTTATTGGGATTTAACCCTTTCCTTACCAGCCATTTTCAGAATTTTCCCCAAAATTTCACACCCACCTACACAAAATAGTTTTTTCTTACTCAAATAGAAAAGCAACAACTACATAAATAGATCATCAAAATAGACTCTAAAACAAAATGTCACGTTTTTATAGCTATAATATAAATAAAACATTTTTCTTTAACTCTCTCCTTACGAGCAATTTAAAGAATTTTCCCCAAAACTTCACACCCACCCAAAGCAAAAACAGACATATCTTACTCAAACATAAAAGCAACAAGCACATTCTATACATTGTTCGCCAATATTATGGGCTCTATTATAGAATGTCAAGTTTTTATAGTTAAAGCAAAAAGAAATGAAATATAGATGATAGAAGTGACGGTTTCATCGAAACAAATGTGACGATTTTCCAATAGGTGGTAAGGAGACGGTTAAATTGTGTGATTTACAAACGAAATCTGAATGATAAAAGTGCTGGTTGGATCGTAACGAATGTGACGATTTTCCAATGGGTGGTAAGTGAGAACGTTAGCCGACTTGTATAGATATACAAAATCCACCGAACATGCTCAAAGCTGTTTTTATTTTTTTTTAAAGGGACCAAGCCAAATAAGTGCACGTCAGATTTAACCAGATAACTGTTGTATTCAGGAAAGACACGTATTTAAAGATTTGGCCAGAAAACTCTTCCTTCAAATATCGATTTAAGTGTCCCCAATCTTGGCAAAAACTATCAAACCTAGGATTTAATGATGACCACGTCAGGTCCCAGGTTTGTAAAATTGTAATATCGCCTAACAGGCGTCAAGTAACGTCCTACATGGTAAATGTTGCATTTGGTTTTATTTAGCACAATATCCAATAAGAATGCTCAAAGCTCTTTAGTCCCTGACTAAATGCAACACATAAAATGTAGAGCGAGACATGATGCCTGTTAGGGGATATTACAATTTATTGTCCGACAGAGACAACCCTGCTAACGACCAGGCGGAGGATGTCGTGTCAATTGTATCCTGAGTTTGGCACTGAGATCGAAACTTTCTGTTTTCTGTTTTCATCTGGTACTTCTCCATTCCCTATTTTTCTCATCAATGTAGATCATCCCCATTTCCAGAAACTAGTTCATACTGACAGAATACGGCATTGATACGGTGGGTCATATATTATAGCAAACCAATATCAGGTTCCGCCACAACAGAAAACAATAAATCGTGTCACCCTTACACACACACACACACACACACACACACACACACACACATAAACACAAATAACACACAAAAACACACACACCATTTTCAAAAAAAAGTGTGTGTCTTGGAAAAACCCAAGAAAAGGAAATATATAAGGAGAATCATTATTCTCTGGGGAAAACACAGACACAGCTGCATTTATTATGCCTATTTAATACATAAACACACATACACACACTCATCCCCCCACCCCCACCCACCCCCTCCAGCAAAAACACAAACACAAAACACCATTAATTTAATAATTTTTTGGGATTAAAACCAAAGAAAAGGAAAAGACATAATTTTTTTCTCCATTTATTATTTCAAATGTGGAATTTTAAATTTACTTTCCTGTAAACGTGTGATATTTATACACTGTATTCATAGTCAGTTGGTCTTAATGTCTATATAATTAACAATATCAATAATTAAGCGTTATATAGAGCAATATCCACTAAATGTGCCCAAAGCGCTTTACAAGTCTATACCTCTCAAACTATCCGATACAAAAGACCCTCATCAGTTCACATCTACTCTGGAGCTGGGACAGAAATGGATTAGAATTGATTGGAATGGATCGGAAATTTGGCATTTCCAATGATTCACTGTTGGGGAGTTGGTGGGGAGGTAGGAAGAGGGGAGGGCGGAGAGTTGATAGATTGGATCAATTTAATCTAAACTGTCTTTTTGCCAACTTTGTAATGTCATTGTTAGTCTGGATTTTTGGATTATCTATATTTGGATTATTTTGTCTTTAATAAGTTAAAAATATACACCTGTATTATATTTCATTCTAACAAAATATTTTCTGAATAATATTTAATTATTTTTACTCTTCTAGATCTTACCAATTACCAATTTAAAACAATTTGACACCATTAGAAATTAAAGGTATGATATCAAATTACTGGTTCCTACCTCATTGGAAGTGTAAAATCAGTCTTCCAGAAGACTGGATACATACCTTGTGTAACTGACATTCTGGTTTCAGAGTGATGTCATCTTATTTTCTAGTCTAAATAAATGCTCGTTGTTGGTAAATATCATCCATCCTCGCTTTTTTTGTGCGGCTATGTGGTCTAGTGGTATGACACTCGCTTTCGGATCGGAAGGTCCTGGGTTCGAGCCTCGCGCTCGGCGCTTAGTTGAGTTCTTGGAAAAGGCTCATTACTCACATTCTCTCACCGTACTCAGGTGTAAAATTAGTACCTGGCCGTTAACAGCGTTGTCTTTGTCCGAAATATTGTAATATCGCCTAGCAGGCGTCATGTCCCGTCCTACATGTTAAATTTTGCTGTTGACCAGGGACCCATTGTAAAGCGCTTTGAGCACATTTAGTGGATATTGCGCTATATAAAGCTCTATATTTTTTTAAATTTTACGCAGCGTGTTCCTAATGGTCTATCTAAAGAGTATGTCACTAAAATAGTTATGCCTTTTAATTATAATATAATATGTAACTTATTCGTTGTGAGTCTCCAGGGGACTGGTTAGACTCTTCCAATGAGTTTTGAACCGGGAGAGAGTAAGGTGTGACGTATCATGTAACTTATTCATTGTTAATCCCGAGGGGGACTGGTTAGAATCTTCGAATGAATTTTGAACCGGAAAAGAGGACGGTGTAACGTCACCTCTGTCTGCCCTATTAGGCACAAAATAGGCCTCAGAAATGAGGTTGTAGAGTTTGCATCTCCTTCAAAGTTTTTGTACTTTAGTTGAAACTGAAATTGAACCTTGCTATAAATTTGGTAAATAAAAAGAGGCAAAAATTACTTACTGACTTACTTTATTCCTCTTCAGTCTTTGAGGCACATAGGGCATCCACCTGACAGCTTAGTTTTTTTGCAGCCAGCTGATTTTGCGGTGGCTGTATTCCAGGACAGGCTTGATTCTTATCGCCATAGACATAATAATATATCGGCCTGTAGCAAAAGGTCCTTTTTCTGGCGTTCGCAACAAAAATACTCAAAGACTTAAGTTATTTGAAAAATCTAAAGACAGGAATTCGTTTTCATGAGTTTCTCTGGGTTAAATGATGAAACACAAACAATAAGCTGATGATCTAGCATCAAAATTATAGTAGTTATAGTTCTTATCGTGTCGGAAAAATGGATAAAGTAAATACTCTGTCAACACATTAAAAAAAACATTAGCTTTTATAAAGCGCAATAATTACTAAACGTGATCAAAGACCTTTACAAATTGGCCCTGACCAACAGCAACATGTAATAAGTAGGACGAGATATATCGCCTGTTAGGCGATATTGCATTTTTTTTCTTACAGAGACAATGCTGTTAACAGTCAGGTAATCATTTTACACCTGAGTTACGGTGAGAGAATGTGAGTGAATAGCCTTTTCTAAAGACTAAACTATTTGCCGAGCGTGGCTGGAAACCAGGACCTTCCTGTGAGAAAGCGAAAGTCATACCACAAGACCACATACCCGACATTTTATGGTGTCAGAAAAGAATGGACAATGACGTAGATAATATGTCAAGGCTTTTTCAAACCTTTAAAAAACAATTCCAGCTGTTCTATAGACACTTAGATAATCACGCCTCTCAGACAGTCGTCATGATGTAAACAAAGGCAGTGATTGGTAAATATAGCGAACTAAACAGGTTTTGCTATCGATGGTATATGTCTAAATAGAATGCCCACTGCTCTGCCGCTTGATCAATAGAACCAAAACAGACAGTTTTACGTGTAAATTTAAACGTTTATAATATGATTGAGAAAATCTTATGATAACTTATCACTCATTTGGCGGTATAAAAACAATAACATTGATCAGAGAGAGGTCGGTTTCATTCATATTATTGTTTATATACAACCCACTATGTTTGTCCGACCACGTGTGAAGGTGTGTCACAAATTCCATGTTTTGATTGGTCAAAATACTTCTGGTTAATTGGATTTATACCGACAGATTTTGAGATTTTTGCATTATTCAACTGATAGAAACTGTGACAACTAAATTTTGTTGTTATTTTAAATGTATGCCCTTCCGCCACGACATCATAAGATATTGTCACCTTGGCATTCCATTGAGGAATATCGATAAATCCATCAAACAAGATGTCCGATGTCAACAGGAATCGTCCATGATATCCAATTGAGCACATTGGGTGTTGATAATCTTGCCCAAGAAAAAAAATAAAGAAAGTGCCTGAAGCGGGGCTCGATCACGGGACCCTCCGGATCACATTGCAATGCTTTAACCACTCGGCCACTTTGCCCCCCCCCCTCCTCTTTATTTAATTTTTCGAAATACATTATTATTTTTTTTTCAAACGTCACAAGACGACCTTTAGCCACATACTTTTAATATGCTTGATCGAGACCTATAATATTAAATTTCCATATGTTCACAGCTTTACCCGGCTACCCTGGATATCTTATTTGGCTTAATGGTCAATCTGGCGTCGTAAGGCGTGAAATGACAGGTCCCTCTTTTGGTGTTAACTCACTCAATCCTAGAGATTTTTGCTACTTTTCAAAATTGGAAAAATGTTTTTAAAATGAGCATGTACATAGATAGTTTTATTCAACTACCATTAACATGCAAAAACTTTTAAAAAACATTGGCTTTGATAATGCGCCTATAATCTGTTTCAGAAAAAATGTAATAAATAGGCATGGGGTAAAAGTGACCCCAGTAAACTACGGATAAAGTCGGTGGTAGGGTTGAGTGAGTTAACTCTGGTATTATAATATTTGGTCTCCTTTCGTGAATTTTAAGCCTATACTACAACTCATCAGATAATCGTTTAAGGCGGCAGGTCACATATATAAATGGAATGAAGTTGACGTCACTCAGCCCTTTCTCATTCTCTTTGGATAGCCTGTTAGTGAGTGATAAGTTGTCACTAAATTATATCAACCCGTCTATTATTAACGTTTAAGGTTACACACAATTGGATTCAGTAGTCTGATGTCACGCCGCTCGGCAACGGCGGCCATCTCGGTTCTAAACAAAGAAAATCATTACTTTTTATTCTTCATGCTGACTAGAACTTTTCATATGCCTTGTGATCAGAATGTGTAAAAGTCAAAACATGATCAAATTTATGTATTTTTTTCCTCTGGATACGCTTTTATGCTCGCCGGGGAAATATTTCCTACGGATGTCCGCCATTGTTCCGATTGTTTAGAGCCAGTGTTACTAAGTTACCATGCGTCATTAGGAAGGAAGTGACGTTACGACTGTTGAAGAGTATTTTGTAAGATGGTATGTGAAATCTGGCTGGCGGATGTTGTGAGTATTTTATCTAAACGCATAACATCGATAGTCTAAGTCAAAATCCTAATTCAAAGAGGTTATGCACCAAACAGTTATTTCCCCTACAACTAAGTAGATGTGATGTGGAGTAGTCAGACAGCATGATGGAGCATTGGGGAATTGGTAATGCCGTTTAATGTTTCATCGCTACGCTCAATGTCAATTTTTGGTATGTGAATGTTTTTGGGAATGTCCTCTAGTTGCTCGTATATGCTGCAATTACATAAAAGTAATAAGACAATATCTTTGGAAGTGGGTTTGTAAAAATATAAATAACCTTCCTTTTGATATAGAGAAAGAGAGTAAATTAATGTCTATCTGCCTATCTGTTAAGCATCATTTAAGCAGGATTTTTTATAAAAACTTGCCGAATTATTCACGAAACTTGCCAAATGCCTTAAAAACTTGCCAAGCCTTTTTAAAAAAATCTATTTTAAGCACAAAGTTTCAAACAAAAATGAAAATAATAATATGCTAAACATATATTAAATAAAATGCTGACATTCCTAATGTTGATTATACTTGGTACAGACTCTGATAACATCCGATCCTCTGAATTACTATGAGTAGGAAGTGGTCATTTATTATTATTATTATTATTATTATTATTATTATTATTATTATATTATTATTATTATTATTATTATTATATTATTATTATTATTATTATTATTATTATTATTATTATAACAACTATAATAATAATAATAATAATAATAATAATAATAATAATAATAATAATAATAATAATAATAATAATAATAAGAAATAATAATAGTTATGTAGAGAAATATAGTAGTAGTAGATAGTAGTAGTAGTAGTATAGTAGTAGTAGTAGTAGTAGTAGTAGTAGTAGTAGAAGAAGAAGAAGAAGAAGAAGAAGAAGAAGAAGAAGAAGAAGAAGAAGAAGAAAAAGAAGAAGAAGAGAAAAAAAGAAGGAGAAGGATGATTATAATGATGGTGATGATGATGATGATGATGATGATGATGATGATGATGATGATGATGATGATGATGATGATGATGATGATGATGATGATGATGATAATAATAATAATAATAATAATCCGATCATTTGATCTCTTGTATATCCTTAATATTGAATAAAACAACTGCGGGAATATATTTAATAAGGAGCCGGCACCTCCTCTATATTGATGCAATGGGTTTAGCCATAATGCTCACAATATCCGCCAGCTGACTATAACTTACCGTCACAAAACTATGTTCGACCTTGAACGTTTTTAGAGGAGACAGCGAAAGATAGAGATGAGAAAATTCTAAAATGGCACCAATGTTTTATAGCAGACCATACGTATCTATGTCAGACCGTGTCAAGTCGGTAAACATCCTCTCGCTCATAATATTTATCTGCAATGCAATTGAAATTTGACACGAGTTTTGGCAGCTTTTTGTATTCAAATGTGATTCTTCTCAAGAAGATCTCTCAGATTATAAACTTTTTGTGTATGGGAAGATATGGTGCGTATTTTATTTCAACACATAACATCAACACAAAAATGCTATGTTTACTGTCTTGACATTGAACACCTACATTCATATGGGAGGAGACCGTAAGTTTCATGTCTTCATATTTCGGGCTCCGTTTATAATCTGATATAATTTAGTGAGAACCTCTCATATACATGGCTGGCTAAAAACAATACCAAAGAACATAGTGAAGTCAGTTTTGTTCCTTCTATTCATAAATACTTCTGAACAAAAGAGAAAAATAGGCAAAATATAATCTCAAAAACAGTGTTTCCTCTTACTTATTCAGAGCAAAATTGTTGAAAGTTGGCACTACATAAATCAGCAGACAAATTCTTGAAGAAGACTGACAGACGGAGTTAGTTTGCAAACAAAAACAACTTGTATCATAAATTTGGCATCAGTCGACAACAGACACCGGGTCTACAAATATTATGCGCTTGGCTAAGAAACTCACAACTTAGCCATCCGGACGATTGTAAAAAAAATACAAACTGATGCCATTTGCTAGACTTCAGCAAAGCTGTCGACAAAGTCCACCATCTACATTGGCACTGAAATTATGGAGATATGGAATACAAAACAAAACATTCCAATGGATTATGTCCTTCTTGACCAATCGAATACCGGTAGTTGTTTTGGATGGTGATTCATCAGTCAGCTCAAGTGTTGTCTGGTGTTTCTCGAGGCACAGTTCTCGCCCCCCTCTATTGTTCATCTACATTAATGATATGGCAGAAAGACTTACACCAGAAACCCAACTGAGATTGTTTACAGATGACAATAGAAAAATCATACATTCAACATACACAATACCTAACACTGCACATAAAATCTAAACGTGACACAGAAATTCTTCAAGCCAATCTAGATAGCTTGCAATACTGGGAAATAGAAAATAGCATGGAATTCTATCCTCAGAAGCGACAGGTTCTAAAATTCACAAACAATAGAAAAATTATACATTCAACATACACAATACCTAACACTGCACTAGAAGAAGTGAGCAAGGTGAAATATTAAGGAGTACCAATAACTAACAAACTAAATTGGAATGATCATGTTACAAGCATATGTAAAAAAGCAAACTCTACATTAGGCTTCCTCAGAAAATAAAACCTATACGACAGCAGGAGGGAAATCAAGTTAAAGTGCTACAAATCTTTTGTTAGACCTACACTAGAATATAGCAGCTCTGTCTGGGACCCTCACCACAAATCAGAAATCCAAGTAATCGAACAGAGCAGTGAAATTTATAAATCAAAACAACAAAGATAAAAAACATGAAACTGACATTAATCTCGAACCACTACAACAGAGAAGAAAACGTGACAAAGTAACGATATTTTCCAAAGGCCTAAACGATCAAGTTAAATTATCCCCTCGGTGATAGTCAACCAAATATGAGGAAGTTTATGGTTCCCAACTCAAGAGTGGATAAGTTTTGATCAAAATTTGAAGTTACAGACTTATAAGGAAGAAGAAGAAGAAGAAGAAGAAGAAGAAGAAGAAGAAGAAGAAAAAGAAAAAGAAGAATAAGTTCTTAGTTATTGTTTCAGCTATTTTTTAAATAGTAGTACTCACTAAATTGAATTAATCAGATTATTGATGCATTGCGTTTACTTTTAAAAACTTATAACAATGCCAAAAATATGTGTGACCTTAAACGGTCAAATTCTGATTGATAAAATTTAGTGAGAATAACTCAAAGATGGCTGACTAAAAAAAAAAATAAAAACCTGAGTTAAGTCAAGTTCGTTCTATCTATTTAAAAAGATAAGATTTCACGTTTTGTGTATTGGTACGGAAGATCCCGCTGGCATTGTTATGAGATTGTTTAAAGTAAACCCATAGCACCGATAACAAAATAATAAAAAGCTACTAGATTTAATTTTAATTAAGATGTTTAAAAATCTACTTTTAACCTTGATTTTCATCAATACGTGTTGGCAATAGAGAATGAACGCTACTTAAAAATGAAGACTAAACAAATTCCCAAATTATTAAATTCTCTCTTCTTTCTACTCATAAAATCATTCATCTTGATGACAAAAATTATGGTCGTATGTATTTCACAATATGTTGTGTGTGTTTTCATTTTGGAAGAGCTTTCTATTTTTTTTCAATAATACTACTGTCAAATCCTTGATATTCTAAACGTTCTAACACAACGAAATAAACATCATAGACGTCATCAAAGCCTTGAAGCTGTTCAACTCTGGACATAATCTGGGCCAAGTTACAAAACTGAAGTCATGCCATTTTTAGAAAATCTCAGCAATGATTGCATGACGCGCAAGTAAACGAACATTGTTCTTCTTGTTCATTCTTCAAATTTCTGCTGCATATAGGAGAATCGAGTGGACGTTGGATTGGTAGATCATTATTTTGATGTTGGTAGGCAAGGATGTCGACTTCCAATTATTCCCGAGCCCATTAAAAGAGCAAGCTGCATGTCCGAGTCTAGTACTATCTTCTTTTTCAATTTTGCTAACAGCCGAGAACTAACTGTCCAGGTATTTCTGTGCCTTAGGTTTTTACCATTTGTTTGCTCTTTGTCCTTAGTTTCATCACTTGTTTTCAATAAATAGATTTTAAGACCTACACTTTTTGAAATCTCATCCACTCTTGATATTTAATATCGGATGTCCTTCTTGGTATGCGACAAAAGTGCGATGTCATCTCGAAGTCGCAATCTTCAAGTTTCATCGTCAACCCCCAAACAAGTCCCCAAGCATGGCCGTTGGTCACTGTCCTCAACAGCCACTCAATAACAACAAGAAAGATTGTGGGAGAGTATTCTTGAGGCGTCATAATCTTGTTGCTGACGTACGAAGACAACGCCTTTTAAGACATACATTGTTTCCATAGTTCCAGGCTCTATAGACCAAGTCTCTTTTGACGACCAAGCCCAAATCGTCACTATCGACAACTCAGCCACAAAAACCCCCAACAATTTCCCAGAAAATTTACTCCCCACCTTTTCCTCTACCAGTACTAAACATGACATACGGCACTTGGTATCAACTTAAATTCACCCATCCCATGCGTGTGCTCGACGTTTAGATCGAGCAAAGCTCAAAATCGCAAAAAGAGAGTTTTGAGAAATGGAGATGATAAAAAGACGATGAAGGTCTTCAAGATTCAAAGATTATTTTATGAAACTTCACAATGTCGGACATAAACCAAAACAAAGAATTTCCAATTAGACAAACTAATACAAATCGAATTGTAAGCGAACAATATTATAGGATCAAATGTGTGGATGCGTGGAAAGGGATGATAGCAATGCAAATATGAATGCATCGATACAGATTAAAAACCAACTTGTTTTTTGTTGGGTTTTTTTTTTTTTTTTGGTAGAAAAAAATGTTGAAGGACAGAAACTAAAAATTCTTCCATGACATTTCAAAAACAGACCGGGTTATTAAAAATTGAAAAACGTCTTTAACCAGTTAATTGTCGTACACTGGAAAAACAAGTATTTGATAATTTAAATAGAATTTGAAACTAATCAGTTAACTTCCCCACTCTGGAAACAGTATTTAAATATTTGGCCAGAAAAGTCGTCCTTCAAATATTTATAGATTTAACTGTCCCTCATATTGGCAAAACTCTCAAACCTGGGACTCCGAGCGAAGTCCCAATTTTGAGAGTTTTGCCAAGATGAGGGACTTTTAAATCGATTGATATTTGAAGGACGACTTTTCTGGCCAAATATTTAAATACTGTTTCCAGAGTGGGGAAGTTAACTGATTAGTTTTGAAGAGAAATTACACAAAAGCATGACGTAAAATGAAATTACTACGGCTAATAATGTGGACACCGCGGGGAACCACTATCATAAACAGTCATGTTAAAATCAACATGACGGAAATACAATTCGCCCACCCACTGTTGTTCATTTTACAAAATCTGGTGTGTATGTTATTACTCTCCCTACTGCTGTCTTTTAGTATTTATCTGAAATCCTCGAAATTAATCAAATATGCCAGCGCTTTTTTTAGAGTTGCCAGATTGGTCCGTAACATTTTTATATATAATATATTTTTGACAAAATCATAAAACGATAAATAATGCCTTTATTGAAATAAAGAAATAGAATGTTAATATGAAGGCATGGTGATATTTTCATCATGATCAGTTACAGTGAATGACGTAATCAGTCGGATGGTGAAAAAGTTTGAACTGAGATATTGCCAAGTTTAGTTAGAAGGTCAATTTTGATCAAAAATGAGGTTTTGTCATAAATGATTAAATCAACCCTTTTTGAACATCATCAGGAAATATCAAACTTTCATTTTTAAATATTTTTACAGCTATTCAAGTTGAAAAAGTATGTCATTTGAGAAAGGTTGCTGGATACCTTTCCATACATCTGACCATAACTTCATGAAAAATCACCCGATTTACTTCAAATTAGATTAAAATGCTTTGGGGAGCATATTCTCTCAGAAAATTAAAAAAATACAAATCCAAAATTTTCACCTTCGACTGATTATGTCATGCACGGACACTATTGCCTACTCTTTGCAGTAAGTCTTTGTAGTTATAATGCTAAAAATTTCAATCTGAACTTTTGGCTTATTAAACTAAAAATACGATTCCCTACTTGTTTTATTAAATAGGATTCCTTTTTTTAAAATGGCCTTTAATAACATATCGATTTTCGTGTTGTGTCAAATATTTGAGTCTTCAGCTATAAATCCAAGGACACCAATGTGAGTTTCTTTTAAATCAAATTAAAATTTACATCTTAAATTCCCTTTATTCATTCCATAGAGGAAATTTGTCTCTAGGGACTATTCCAAGGGAAGTACAGCCGCAGTACAGCGCGGCAATTTGAGCCAGGACGATGTGACTTGCTCAAGACCACACACAGTGCAGAAGCGGGTGATCGAACTCGGTACCTTGAAAAAATTTAAAAATAAAAATTGAGCTTTATATAGAGCAATTTCCACTAAATGTGCTCAAAGCGCTTTACAAGGGGTCCCTGGTCAACAGCAACATTTAACATGTAGGACGGGACATGACGCCTGCTAGGCGATATTACAACTGTTCGGACAAAGACAACGCTGTTAACGGCCAGGTACTCATTTTACACCTGAGTACGGTGAGAGAATTTGAGTAAAGAGCCTTTTCCAAGGACTCAACTATGCGCCGAGCGCGAGGCTCGAACCCAGGACCTTCCGATCCGAAAGCGAGTGTCATACCACTAGACCACATAGCCTTTCGGGTACGAAACAAAGACCGTACCGCTGAGCCACGCTGCAAAATACCATTGTGTTTATATATTCATTATTCTTTGTGTGTTTATCTTTCTTTATAGCCTTATGATCAATGGGGACGAAATATATCCCTGTTGCCTTATTGATAGGAACGCTACTATAAAGCTGGGAGTTCCCATAGCTCAATTGGTAGAGCACTCACTTCACACGTAAAGCGACAGAGATTATTCCGGTTAAAGTCGAGATTTTTGTCTTCTTAGCTCCCTGTCTACCCAGCAGTGATTGGGAAGTTGGATCTCTTACATCTGTCGGAAAGTACTTTACCATAGATTAACGTCCTATCCAAGGGGTGCCAAGAAATAGCAATTGTCTGTTTGACGCAATATAAATCAGGATAAAATCCGCCTCCGAGGGCCTAAACGCTTTGGAGGAAGTAATGGAGTACTATAAATTTGAAAACTTATAATAATAATAATAATAATAATAATAATAATAATAATAATAATAATAATAATAATAATAAAAATAATAATAATAATAATAATGATAATAATAATCATCATCATCTCATCATCATTATGTTATCGTAATAATAATAATGATAATAATAATTATAATAATAATCATCATCATCATCACATCATCATCATCATCATCATCATCCTCATCATCATCATCATTATCATTATTTTATCGTAATAATAATAATAATAATAATAATAAATAATAATAATAATAAAGAAGAAGAAGAAGAAGAAGAAGAAGAAGAAGAAGAAGAAGAAGAAGAAGAAGAATATATTTTATTCATCCAAAATGGAAATTCGTTTACAGACATGACATGCATAAGAATGTATAAATGGCGACAATATATATATATATATATATAATATATATATATATATAATATATATATATATATATATATATAATTTTACAATGTCAAATTTGTTACCCCTATGACCGCTAGTTTGAATTTATTTGTATATGCATAGAAATATATAAATATAAAATTAAGTATTAATGGCGACATTTTATACGTCTAATATACAGTATTTTTTATTAATTCATAAATCACTTTCAGCCAGATCTACTAACAGTACTAGGCATCCAATTACTTTTAAGTGGACAGAGTGCTACTCAAAAATATGAATAGGGAGCATCTGCAAAATACATTATATTCACTCGGTGGTCTTATTGTTATAAATATTGAGTAACTCTTTGTATTCTCTGGTAACAACGTTAATGATTTATCAAGTTAAGAAATGAAGAAGCAGGCACTGGTGTGAGATAAAGAACTGAAGGAGGTCGAGGTCAACTGATTTTTTTTGGGATGGTTTTTTTTTTTTGTATTTTTCTTTCATGCTTTGTCTGGCAACTTTCATACACACTTGTTCAGTCCTTTATTTTAATTATTTATTCCTGCTTCCTAAAGGTTAATAAATAGGAACACAACATCAGTTCGAGAAATGTAGATAAAATGAAGTTGACGTCATTCGGGTCATTGTTATTGTTTTTGCCATCCGCGTTTATGAATACTTCTCACTAAACTTTATTAACCAGGCTATAAATTGTTAAGGTTACACAGTTTTGCGTGTTGGTTCGTTATACTTCCGGATGGCAATGTTGTGAGCTTTTTAGCCAAGTGCGTTATATCTATAGAGCACGGAGAAGTGCCAGATTTAGAAATATAATGGTGTCAGAGAGCCAAACTAGGGACAATTAACCAGTAGATTTTTGACCAATCAAAACATGGAATTTGTGACACACCATCACATGGGCTCGGACAAACATACTTGGTTGTTTATAAACAATTACATGAATGAAATAGACCTCTCTCTCTCTCTCTCTCTCTCTCTCTCTCTCTCTCTCTCTCTCTCTCTCTCTCTCTCTCTCTCTCTCTCTCCGATCATTGTTGTTGTTGTTACACCGCCAAATGGGTGACTAGTTATCACACGATTTTTTAGATCAAACTATAAACGTTGAAGTATACATATAGATAGTATGCAGACGACGTCACTCAGGCCTTTGTTATTGTTTTTGCCATCCGCGTTTGTGAGTTGTTCTCACTAAACTGTATTAACCCGACTATAAAAGTTCATGGTTACACAGAGTTTGTGTGTTGGTCCGTTATACTTCCGGATGGCAATGTTGTGAACTCCTTGGCCAAGCGCATTCTATCTATAGTGTTCTGTGTTGGTTCTATTGGTCAAGAGGTAGAACAGTGGTTATTCTACTTAGAGACATACCATCAATAAAAAAAAACCTGTGTAGTTTCCGATGGTAACCAATCACTACCATTGTTTACATAATGACGATTGTCCGAGAGGCGTGATTATCTATGTGTCTATTGACACAGCTCACTCCCGCCCGGTTCTGTGAGAGATCAACGATCAGTCTGTAACCATCGTTAATTTTTATAGCCTGACACTAGAACCCTCTCAGAAAACAGTTTGACGTCATTTTTTAGGTTTGTGTAGCGTCTAGTGAGTTGTCGTTTGTAGAGCTCAAGGAAACAAGGTATTTGATTGGTTGAACTATTGAATACAACTCACGATTTGTTTTCTTTTGTGGCCAAAGCCATGTCTTTTGACGTCATTGTTTGGCCAGTGTCAGGCTATAAGTTTACGATGACTGCTATAAGTCGCACTAGCCAACAGGCATAATGGGCAGTAAGTACGAAATGTCGAGACAAATCCTGATTAACGTTGCTGAGGTCTTTGAGTCACATTTCACAAAGGAGTCTGGGAAATGGAGAGAAAGATACAGTGAGTAAAAAGAAACGAATATATATATATATATATATATATATATATATATATATATATATATTCGTTTCTTTTTACTACGTATAAATAAATATATATACATATATATTAGATTGTTACATAAGTTGAAACATTATAGCTAAAAATGTATATATATATATATATATATATATATATATATATATATATATATATTATATATATATATATATATCCGTACGAGGGAAGAGAGAGAGAGATGATGATGATGATGATGATGATGATGATGATGATGATGATGATGATGATGATGGTGGTGATGATGATGATAATGATGATGCCTCCCTCTGAGTCAAGGACTCCAGCAGGGGCCAGGAATAATTTAATTCCATTCCAAGACAAAGACAGAAAGCAACTCAGATAACATATCTGGGGAATAGAAGACACAGCACATGACCTCCTGCCCACCATGGAAGGTCAAACGACCCCTCCCAGGCAATTGGATTCAATAGTCTGATTTCACGTCCGCCCAGCAGCAAGCAGCTTGGTTCTAAACAAAGAAATCGGCACTTTTTAATTCTTCATGCTGGCTAGAACTTTTTCAAATGTCATGTGATCATAACGTATAAAAGTCAAAGCATGATCAGATTCATAATGTTTTTCTCCTCTGGATACACTTTTATGCTCGTCGGATTAATTCATGAGGGCGTCCGCCATTTATCCGCTAGTTAAGAACCAGTTGCTAAGTTACTCTGCGTCATTACGAGGGAAGTGGCGTCACGACTGTTGAAGCCTATTGCTGTTATCAAGTTAGCACTATTATAAAAGTAAACTGATCGCACTGATATATATATATATATATATATATATATATATATATATATATATATTTTTTTTTTTTTTTTATGTTGTATATTATGGATAGGGATAAGCTGGTTATACCACTCTTGACTTATAAGTTAAATGAAGCAACTCCGAATACAGACAGCAAGTGACAGCTGCACACCATGTGAGGTCAAACGACCCCCCTCTCCCACCCTCGCCCAGGCAATGACAGCTGTGATGAAGCAGCCAATGATGTAATAAAAGTTAATTTATCAAAAGTGTGTTTGTACTGTAATGTTGCTATGCTACAACCAGTTTAAAATCTTATTTGATAGGGAGTTAACGTCTCTGAATGAGATTTAAGTATGACTATTATAATATAGTTTATTCTAGTTTACTAAAAGCAAATGCAATTAATTGATTCGTTTCTTAATTCAATTTGATTTTGTTAATTTATTATTTTTTTATCTATCTTTTCATTCATTTGTTTATTTAGTTATTTATCCCTCTATTAATTTATATTTTAATTTTAAATTGTCATGGGGATGTAATTGTTTCTATTAATTTCATGATTTGTGGACTGGTTAGTAAATGTTGACAAGTAAAATGCATTACATCTGAAACAATGTTAAATAATTTATCAGACTTCTGTATGATTAATATCGTTGTTGCTTTCATGATTATTTTTGCCATTAATATTTCATTGTACTATGAACTTTGTACATTTATGGTTCAATCGATCCACTTTTCACTTTCCAGTATTCTATAATAATATTTTTCGATTCCTTACCGTATTGTTATATTTTTCCTTACATTCAAATTTGTGTAAAACTATCTGTGAATGATGCAATGTAAGCTAGATCTATATAATAATAATAATAATAATAATAATAATAATAATAATAATAGATCTTTATTGTCCATAAATATGACAATTTGTCATTTAGTTACACTTGTTAAATGTTATATGATAACTATAAATTTGAACAGATATTTCACTCCTGCTTATTCTCTCTCTCTCTCTCTCTCTCTCTCTCTCTCTCTCTCTCTCTCTCGCTTTCTCTCTCTCTCTCTTTCTCTCTCTCTCTCTCTCTCTCTCTCTCTCTCTCTCTCTCTCTTCCCCTCTTTCTTTCACGCGTGCGATATACACAACATAAACATATTCATTTCATTTTCAATTCGTTACATTTGTGGCAATTCAACACCAAATATTATTATCATTATCAATTGGTCAATGAATCTAACATTCAATAAATTAATCAGTCAATCAGTCAACGCACCAATCCTTGGTTTTGCTGTACTATATGAAATTTTCAACATTTTTATTGCTGATGGAACGAACGTTGATTTATACTTGTTAGTTCTACATTTAATCTGACAAAACCTTCTCCCAGATGGTAAAAGACTAAATTCATGGTATAAAATATGTTTTTTATTGTTGGTAAGTTTATGTAAGTTAGTTTGTCTTTGAATTTTAGCTTTATCACCCTTTCACACAATAGGACAGAGAGGTCGTGATGCCGCACCCTCTACTCTTCCGGTTCCAAAATCACTGGAATTGTATATATGCA
>NC_088362.1:56635067-56677567 GCF_034508935.2 Berghia stephanieae
TTCCGGATGGCAATGTTGTGAGTTTCTTAGCCAAGCGCACAGCATCTATATTTAATATGTATGTGTGTACATATTGCCCGGGAGTGATATTAAATATAAAAATATTATATCTATATTTTCATTACTTAACTATTCGATCCATCAGATAAACATTTTATCAGTCAGCAGGACTTACGAAGTTTGCAGTGACGACCCATTTAAACACGCGATGTTTGGACGATATTGCCGTTATGAGCGATAATTTAATTTCACTATTGATGATCTTATTATATGATAGATTATGGAAGATATTGGTTGCTGCCCGTTCTTGTGGATCGGGGTTAGGATTTATTGAGTTTTCTATGGTAAACGCATACACAATTTAAAAGCAATCCACATACAAGTGAGGATGCGTGATATAGACTAGTTCATTTTTGCTGATGATCCCTTGTGGTTTCATAGCACGCAAATCTTTGTTCATAGATCGGATAGCTTCTGTGGTGTAATGATACAACGTGTAATCGGTAATCAGGGGGTCTAGGCTTCAATCCCCGATCGATGCACGCTGATTTGGGGGTGGGGGGGGGGGGTTCTATTTTTTTTTTCGTTCCTGCTTTGTCTGGCCCTTTATCATGCATATACTTTTTTCAGATCTCTATCTTACACCAGTGCATGCGCCCTAATCTGTCTCACAGATTCACATTAAGACTGAAACATCAATACTCTTCAACAGTCGTAACGTCACTTCCTTCCTAATGACGCATGGTAACTTAGTAACACTGGCTCTAAACTATCGGAACCATGGCGGACGCCCGTATGAAATAGTTATCCGGGGAGCATAAAAGCGTATCCAGAGGGGAAAAAAACATAAAGTTGATCATGTTTTGACTTTTACACATTCTGATCACAAGACATATGAAAAGTTCTAGCCAGCATGAAGAATAAAAAGTAATGATTTTCTTTGTTTAGAACCAAGATGGCCGCCTTTGCCGGGCGGCGTGACATCAGACTACTGAATCCAATTGCTTACGGATTCTGTCGAATAGACGCATAAAATATCAGGTTCTTTTGGTAGTGGGGTAAATTGCATCAAATGGGCACATGGTAAGAATTAGAGCTGCGAAGGCCGGATGTACCTGGGTGCGAGCAACGACACTTTGCTTCTCGGATCCCTTGAATACTTTTGATCCAAGCCAGAATTATTTTAGTAAAAGGGGACAAAAGTAGCCGGTAACCTGATCCGGTGTGTGAATACTACTCGGTGTTTGAATACCTTTGATCCGGTGCTGCGCTTGAATATGCAGATTCGGTGTTTGCTGTCGACTATGTCAAATTTATAGTTAAAGTTACGTTTGGTTGCAAAATTATTCTGTCTTACAGTCTTGTTGAAGAAAATAAGTTGTCCGTTGATTCATGCAGTACCAATTTTTTAAATTCTTGCTCTGAAAAAAATCAAAAGAAAATTTTATTTTGAGATTGTTTTTACTAGATGTTCTCTTTTATTCAGAAGAAAGTATTCATGAATACCAAGTAGTTGCCGACTACGTAGGTCAAAGGTATTCAATGTACTTGGCAACTGACATCTCACGGGAAATCGCGGCTCTAGTAAAATGCATATTGACTAAATAAATCATCGAAGGTGCCAAGTGCTCTGAAGGCCGAGTAGCCATGTAAAACGCATTTGAGGTTGTGAGGATATTTTTTATTAAGTTAGATCATAAAATTTAGGAAATAAATAAAAAAGAAGTAAAAATTGATAAATAAAATTCCCATTATTCATCTCATATGGGACATTTGTCTTTAGGGTCAATTCCAAGGGAAGACTGGATTATCCCAGGCGTCAGCCGCAGAAAACGCCGCAAACTGAGCTAGGGCGAGGTGACTTCCCCACACACCTGTCCAACATGTACCCGTTGTAGTCAAGAGTCCGAAATCGCAGATAAATCTAATTGAACGGTACATTGTGACGAAGCTTCCCGGCGGGTTTGCGACGGTGCACGAGTGTGGTAATGAGTTTGCGTCCTGGATCATCACAACGTAGTGTGAGCACCATTAGAAGCTGCTGCTCACACAGCACAGCGGGTACTTGAACTCGGTACCTTTCGGGTACAAAGCAAATACCGTATCGCCTAGCCACTCTGCATAATATAATATATTTATCACCCCTCCCCTCCAAGGAGCAGTAAATAATATCACTTTGACGGTTTGGTTATAGCTTGAGCCTTTTGATTCATTGTGGAACATAGGGCCGCAACAGTACTCTTCCATCTGACTCGGTTTTTAGACGTCTTCTTTATCCGGGCCAAGGTTTGTACGGCAGCCTTCAACTCGGTCTCGATACATTGTCGCCATGTTTGCTTTGTTCGACTAACCCTCCTCTTTCCTTGCGGGTTCCAGTTCAACGTCTGCTTGGTTATATTGCTTGCAGGCTTCCGGGGGTATGGCCAATCCATCCCCATTTTCTTTCTTTCTCTCCGTTTAAAACGGTGACCGGTTCAATTTTTGGAGCACCTCTCCATTTGTGATTATGTCTGGCCATCCGATATTTAGGATGGACTAGCGTCCTATACAGAGGATATGAAGCAATTGCTATTGTCCTTTTCACGCTATAGCAACCGGGATAAACTCCGGCTCCATGGGCCAATGGCTCTGAAGGACTTGTTCTTTTTTTTTACAGGACACCCCGGATTCCAGCACGCTCCGCCATACAGCACGCTCCGCCATACACTAAGCTGAACGCTGGATATTAGCTCATGATATATTAGTGCTACCTCACACGAGCATCAAAATTCGGCAACGTTGGGATTCTAACACACTTTTTGGCTTCTCCCGAGAGCTTGCTATACTCCAGCAAGTATTGCTGCTTACAAATATGGCGAATTTTGGGAATATTTTTCCCATAACATTTTTGTTAGCTTTTTGAATCTATGTCTACTGTTTAATATGTGCTTGAACGTGAGTTTTTGGTATATTTCTTTTTATCATTCAACCCAAAGAAACTGATGAAAGCAAATGTTGTTATTGGTGATTTTCAAAATGACTTTAAAATTTGAACTTTTATATAGCGCAATATCCACTAAACGTGCTCAAGGCGCTTTACAGAGGGTCCCTGATCAACACCAATCTGTAACATAAAGAACGAGACATGACGCCTGTTAGGCGATATTACAATTTTTCCGATAGAGACAACGCTGTTAAACGCCAGATACTCATTTTACACCTGAAAACGTTAAAAGTCTTTTCCAAGGACTCAACTATGCGTCAATCGAGGCTCCAACCCAGGACCTTCCGATCCGCAAACGAGTGTCATACCACAAGATCACATAGCTGCACAGACCACATAGCCGCACAGACAACATAGCCACACAGACCACATAGCCGCATGACTTTCATATTGGAGTATTTTTGTGGCGAATGTTACGCAAACGGCCTTTGGCAAATCCTCACTTGCTCTCTCTGGAAATCTTTAACAAGCAACGCTCGGAAGAGACTTTTGTACATTTTAAAATTACAGTCATTGGAATAACTCTTTACAAGCGACGCTTGGGACAGACATTTTGTAAATGTTAGACTTCAAGTCATTGAGTGAATCTGTAACAAACAACGCTTGGGACAGACGTTGATAAAATGTTAAACTTCCTCTTACGTCACTGAGTAAATCTGTAACAAACAACGCTCGGGACAGACAGTTTTTATGTGTTCGACTTCCGGTCACTGAGTGAATATGTAACAAATGACGTTCAGGACAGAGATTTCGTATATAAAAATAATAATAATAATAATAATAATAATAATAATAATAATAATAATAATAATAATAATAATAATAATAATAATAATAATAATAATAATACATGACATTTATAACGCGCATTTTCATCACTGGGTGATGCTCAATGCGCGAAACAATAATACAGTGACATTATTATACAAATGAAACATTATACAAACTACATCAACATAATATTATCATTATACAACAATGTAATAACTAAACATAAAGTCATTAATACAAGATATGTTATAATACATCCACATGCTATGTCAAATACGGAAATAATATAAAATAATGATATAATAACATAAACTAAATTAACATTCATATTGGGGTCAAATTACAAAGATGCATTAATCAAGATGTGTTTTAACAAAGAGATGGTGTTTTAACTTTGATTTAAATATTGATAAGGACTGCTCTTCTCTTATTCTTTTAGGAAGAGAGTTCCAGATGGAAGGTCCGACGTGACTGAACGATCTGCCGCCGTAAAATTTATATTTATATTTATTTGTAACAATTAATTTTGTAGAATCTAGTGCAGAACGTAGACTCCTCGTTGGCTTATACGTTTCTAAAAATTCAGTAATATACAATGGTGCTTGATCATTAAGGCACTTATAGCACAATACTGCTAGTTTGAATTCGATTCTCACTTTAACTGGTAACCAATGCAGCTCATACAAAAGTGGCAACGAGTAGGATGTTATCTTCTTTCTTAAAATCAATTTAGCAGCCGCATTCTGGATACTTTGAAGGCGTGATATTTTATCGTTGCTTACATTCGAGATTAACGAATTACAGTAATCTATTTTAGAAAGTATGAAAGATGTTATTAGTTTGCATGTTACTTCTCTTGTTAGGAAAGGTCTAACTGAAGCAATTCTTTTTAATCCTATTGTCAAACTTCTACATAGAGAATCAAACTGTGCCTGCATAGTCATATGTTGATCTAGCATTACCCCGAGGTTTTTCACACACGTTGAGAGGTTAATTGTGCACCCATTTATATTTAGAGTAAACTTCAGAAAATCACTTTCAAAACACTTTTTCTACCACACACCATCACCTCTGTCTTTTCATTATTCAGCTTTAACTTGTTAATTTCCATCCAGCATTTAACATCTCTAATACAGTCTTCAACACGGGTAATCAATGATGGGATATTACTAGGGATATCGCTTACATAGATCTGAGTGTCATCAGCATAGAAATGATACATTAATTTATTTTTAACAAAAATATCCGAAAGAGGTTGAGTATAAAGAGTAAAAATAACAGGACCAAGGACAGACCCCTGCGGGAACGCCGTAATTTAGAGGAAATGTTTCTGATACTGCGCCATCGATCAGAACCGACTGAGATCTTGATGTTAGGTATGATTTAAACCAACTAAGCGCAGTGTCTCTTATTCCAAAAGTAATTTCTAATCGTTTAATAAGTATCTCGTGATCAATGGTGTCAAATGCAGCCGAAAGGTCCAACATAGTCAATAAACAGAATATCAGTGCATACTTTTAAAAGGGCAGTTTCAGTGCTATGATGTGATTTATAGGCAGATTGGAAATTTTCACTTAAATTATTTAGATGGATATGATACAAAAGTCTTTTTAACACAATAATAATAAATAATAATAATAATAATAATAATAATAATAATAATAATAATAATAATAATAATAATAATAATAATAATAATAATAATAATAATAATAATAATAATAATAATAATAATATTTGTGATAATAATAATAATAATAATAATAATAATAATAATAATAATAATAATAATAATAATAATAAATCTTTATTGTCCATAAATATGGCAACTTGTCATTTAGTTACACTTGTCATAACGTTATATGATAACTATATCAATGAACAGATATTTCACTCCTACTCTCTCTCTCTCTCTCTCTCTCTCTCTCTCTCTCTCTCTCTCTCTCTCTCTCTCTCTCTCTTTCTTTCTTTCACGCGTGCGATATACACAACATAAACATATTCATTTCATTTTCGATTCGTTACAGTATATGTTAGACTTCCGGCCATTGAGTGGGACAGACGTGTTGTACACGTTCGACTTCCCTATCAACTTTTTTCTTAACATCCATGTTCAGAAATTTCCCCAAACCTTCACATCCACCCAACACAAAAACAGACATTTCTTACTCAAACATAAAAGCATCAAGTACATTCTATATATACTATTGTTATAACAAAATGAGCTCTACAACACAATGTCAGGTTTTTATAGCTATAACCAATTTGAGTCCTTGAAAAATAGCTCATTACTCAACGTACTTAGATGTAAAATGAGTACCTGGCCGTTAACAACTTTGCAGGGAAAAAAGGTAACATCGCATACCAGACGTCCTACATGCTAATTGGTGCTATTGGTTATACGCTAGGGATCCCTTGTAAAGCGCTTTGAGCACGTCTAATGGATAATAGCTATAACCATGTTGAGTTCTTGAAAATAAGCTCTTTATTCCACGTCCTCGTGTGTAAAATGATTATCTGGCCTTTGACAACTTTGTCTCTGTAGGAAAGAAGGTAATATCGCCTAACAGGCGTCAAACATGTTATGTGGTTTTGTTGGTCATGCGCTAGGCATCCCTTGTAAAGCGCTTTGAGCATGTTTGATGGATAATGTCCTATATAAAAGCAGAATGCTGCAAGATTTGCCAGATGGCAAATAACTACTCGCATATATAACATTTGGCTATCAAAGTCACTGCAAATTCCGTGTTATATCCATTGCACGTAGCAGTTAATAATCTTTACTGTATATAAAGGTCTGTATTAATATTATTATTTCCTATCTTATATCCAATTTGTTATGCAAATGTATTCACTCAGTCAATAACATGTCGTCGAATTTCCACCTCGGTCTGTTGCAGTTGCATACGGGCGACAAAGCTGTGGCCGCTTTTTATGTGCAGAAGGATATTCCCAGTGAAGATGTTTATAAAACCACGGATCCTAGTGTTTCATGTTTCAACTATATCAATATAGACATTATAAATTTCTCTTTTGAGAATTGTGACAAACGTGGTTATATCTTAGACTTCGGGTCACGTCAATGAGTGAATCTGTAACAAATGTAACGCGCGGGACAGACATAGATGTATGAACAAGAGTGTATCCAGACGACGATAATGATGATGATGATGATGATGATGATGATGATGATGATGATGATGATGATGATGACGATGATGATGATTAGGATGATGATGATGATGGTGATGATTAGGAGGAGGAGGAGGAGGAAGGGGAGGAGGAGGAGAAAGAGGAGGAGGAGGCCAAGTAAGGGAGAAAGGCAAGCCGAAAAATCAAGGAGGAGGAGAAGGGGGAAGAGGAGGAAGAAGAAGAAGAAGAAGAAGAAGAAGAAGAAGAAGAAGAAGAAGAAGAAGAAGAAGAAGAAGTGGAGGAGGAGGAGGAGGAGGAGGAGGAGGAGGAGGAGGAGGAGGAGGAGGAGGATGACGAGGAGAAGGAGAGAAGGAGGAGACAATAAGGTCATCTATACAATGCAAATTATTTCCACTAACGCAAATCTTTCAAAAGATTTGTAACTATTCCAAAACGTATAAGGATTCCATGTCCTGTAAAATATTCCATAACCGCTCTTTGCTTTGCAGTTATGTGAATTACTTCGACAAATACATATTATATTATACGATTCCTTCATTTCTATGTATTTATTAAACGAGTTATTTTTATCGTGCCCAACAACACTACGATCAAAGTTCTTCCAGTCATCTCTCTCTAGCCTCTTTCACCTCCTCTTCAACTGTCCAACTCCAGGTTTGAGAGTTTTTTGTCATGATCAGGGTCATTTAAATCGCTGGATATTTGAAGGACGAGTTTTCTGGCCAAATTTTGAAATTCTTGTCTGTCCGGAGTACGACAGTTAATAATTAAGTGAAAAAAGAAATAAAGAATAGATAGAAATATGGTTAGACAGCCTTTATATAGGCTATTTGCGGCTATGTGGTCCTGAGGTATGACACTCGCTTTCGGATTGGAAAGTCCTGCGGTCAAGCCTGGCTCAGCACATAGTTGATTCTTAGAAACGGCTCTTTACTCACGTTCTCTCACCGTACTCAAATATAAAATGAGTACCGTTAACAGCGTTGTCTCTGTTCGAAAAAAATTGTATTATCGCCTAACAGGCGTCATGTCCCGTCCTACATGTTAAGTGTTGCTGTTGGCCAGGGACCCCTTGTAATGCGCTTTGAGGACTTTTAGTGGATATTGCGCATTATAAAATCTAAATTTCTTTTTATAGTACAATATCCACTAAACGTGCTTATAGCGCTCTACAAGGGGTCCTTTGCCAACAGCAACATTTAACATCTAAGACAGGACATAACGCCATTTAGACGATAGAAACATTTTTTTTCGGATAGAGAATACGCTGTTAACGGCCAGGTACTTTACACTTGAGCAAGGGTGAGAGTATGTGAGTAAAGATCACTGTCCAAGGACCCAACTATGCGGCGCTCAGAGATGGACTTGAACCAAGGAACTTCCAATCATAAGGCAATTTTCATACCACTAGACCACATAGTCGCGCACAAGAAGCGGAAAAAAACAATCCCCCGAAAAAAATGCCATTATGGTAATAATAATTTTTTTTAAACACCCGGAAAAGTGACAACAGCATAAGAATATGAAGTCAACGGTATCGTTATCACAAAATGCATAATTCTGATTTAACGAGTAAAAGGGTGAGTTTATCGCCGAGTTATGTCCCCTGTTATGACTAGAGACCAGGATTAGGACCAAAAGCCTTAAAGCCTATCCAGCCCAAGCATGGATTACAGTGGCAGTCCAAAGCAGACCATCAATGACAGAGGCTGGGTGTTAACAAGCTCTAAGGCATAACGATGTTGGCATCCAGACATATCCCCCCCTGATTTGTTTGCCTGTCATCTCGGATCGTCTTCTCCTCGGCTATCATTTTTATCATAATAATGGGGGGAGATAATCTCCCGAAAAAAAAAATCAGCTTCCTTTGGTAGTTTGAGGTTGTTTTTTGTTTTTGTTTTTGTTTTGTTTTTGTTTGTTTTTTTTTTCTTGGTGCTATTTTCTGTTATTGATGTTTGAAAAATATTGTTGAAAGTTGTTGTTATTGTGATAATTGTTGTTATTATTATTATTATCATTATTATTATTATTATTATTATTTTATTATTATTATTATTATTATTATTATTATTATTATTATTATTATTATTATTATTATTATTATCATTATTATTATTATTATTATTATTATTATTATTATTATTATTATTATATTATTATCATATTATTATTATTATTATTATCATTATCATTATTATTATTATTATTATTATTATTATTATTATTATTATTATTATTGGATATTACGCTATATAAAAGCTCATGATTTTATTTTTTGTTTTTTGTTGTTGTTTTTTTAAGTTCATCCCCACGTAATACCTCTCTGAGACGCTGGGTCATACATACCATGGAACATTTCCTATCAAATACACTTTTTAAATGTGTTTTTTTTATATAGTTAAAATATATAGCAATAAATTCAGATAAAATCTGGGATAAAAAAGTAGTCCTTCGGAGCCATTAAGCTAATGGAACCGGGGTTTATCCCAGTTTCTATAGCGTGAAACGGATAATAGCAATTGCTTGCTATCATTTGGATAGGGCGCTAATCTATCGCAAAGTACTTTCCGCCAAGTCTAAAACACCAGTTCACTGCTGGGTGGACAGAGGGGGTCAAAAATAATCTCGACTACACCTGGGATCGATCTCGGTCCCTCTGCGTGTGAGGCGAGTGCCCTGCCAATTGAGCTATCGAGATCCACATGTGGATCACACATACCATGGAACATTTCTTATCGAATAATTAATCCTGGCAGCCGTATGTTACACAAAGGCATTGTTATTCTCAAACTAGACAAGTAATTGTTGTTGTTATAATTATTATTTCATGTAGCGCTAGTACCCACAAATAATGCTCAGATGTGCTTTACAATAGTTTTTTGTTGTTTTTTTTGGGTTTTTTTTTTTATTTTTGTATCACACAAGTTCATTAATTTGACTGCAATCACCACAACAGTCACACACATCTTGTTCGAAGTTCACATAGAATCACAAAAAGCAGAATGAAAAAAAGATTGGTTTTTAATGCCGTTTGAAAAAAGGTAAACTTCCACATTGTCGGGTTTTGGGTGTTAAAGAATTACATATGATTGGAGCCGAAAATGCAAAACGACGCTCAGCAAACTTGGTTCTTGGGATGTTTACTCCATTAGCGAAGAACTGGCTGATAGCAGAGATCGAGTTGGTTTATATTCCCCGACAAGGCATTCAAGGTATTCAGGTGATGTATGGTGAAGGCAATTGTAAGCAAAACATGCAATTTTGTATTTTATTCTTTTCTCTATTGGAAGCCAATGTAGTGACTTAATGATCGGTGTTGTATGGTCCCGATTGTGGTCATATGATGAGGAGGAGTAGGAGGAGAAGGAAGAAGGTTTAAAGTTTTATTCGAAACGATCAAACTTTGAGAACAGTTTTTTTCTTGGGCACATCTGAAAACTTAGAGGTTTTGTAGAAGCTCTGAAATATGGCGTCATTAACTGCCTCTATAGGGAATGAGATTAGCGGAAGAGTAGCGTCCCTTGACTGGATGTCACCGGCGGAAAAGTTATTAGAGAGAGAACGTCATTTTGGTTGTGCGCATGCGTCTCTCGTCCTCGCCTCCCGTGAAAGCGGCATGAGACACTTCACCGAAAGCGAGGACGAGAGATACGCATGCGCAAAACCATTTTGACGTTCTCTCTATAAGATGATGTCCAATCAAGGTACGCTACTCTTCCGTTAATCTCATTCCCTATATTAACAACGAGTCGAAAGACACAATTTTAAGATGAATATAACTGCTTCAGAACTGAACTAAACGACATAATACCAGATTCACGAGGTGGGCCGCGTTTCTACTGACTTCATATCAGCCCCATGTACTATCGGATAGTGACAAATTAGGGACCAGGCACTAGTCTAAGATAAACGTCTGAAAAAAGCGTGTTTGAAACGACAGTGCAAGACAAAGGAGACAAGGACAAATTCAATAAGCATACCGAAATTAGCTCGCCTTCACTAGGGACCGGCCCTTAGTCGAGGCAGACTGATTCTTTGGGAATATTTTTTCCCTGTATTTTTCTTTTTGCCTGCTCTGACACCATTCATTTTATACACGTTATAACGTGTTGTTTTGTAGCTTAATTTATAGCAAGAATTAAATGATTCACATTTTGTATTTATCATTTGATTTGTATTTTCTGACCAAAAAAGCAGGTAAACCTCCAGTGATTGACATATTATCAGAAGGTGCTGTGCGCTTGGCTAAAAAGCTCACAACATTGCCATCCGAAAGAACAACATACAAAACTATGTGTAACCTTGAACGTTTATAGTCTGATTGATACAGTTTAATGAGAATTAATCATACACATGGATGGCAGAAATCAATAGCAAAGATCTAAGTGGCATCAACTTCGTTCTGTCTATACCAAATCACTGCTGAGGAAAATGTAGGTCCAAGTGTTCATGTAGTGAAGTGTTTGTTGACACTTTTAATTATTACTGCTATCAAATATTTATACCCTTCTTTATACCTTTAAGTAAGTGAAGTTCAACAGACGGGGAATATTTAGCGAAATTGCTCTCCTCATGGATTACCTTCAGAAGGTCGAGGTTCGATCCCCAGTCAGGGTCGACATATTTTTGGGGATGATTTTGTTTTTTGTATTTTTCTTTTTTGTTTTGTCTGGCACCTTTCATACATATTTGTTCAGATGTTTACCTTACAACAAAACTAATAATTATAAGATTATATTGGACCAATCCTATCTTTGATCGGCATTACATTATACAATATTGCAAAGTCATGGACATGTATTATCCTGAATATAAAAACAACAATAAATGTTTATCTTTATTGTAGACGGATGAAGCTTAATTAAAATCCCACAGACGCGTTAAAACCTACATGTAAGAAATGAATGTTAGTGCCCGGATGTACCAGAAAATAAACCACCAGACTGGCCTGGCCACTTCAGAGGTTTCACGTCTTTATGTATCACTGTTTTCGCCATAGATTATATTTGGCAGGAATGTAAGAACCTGTTCGTCATACCCACTGAGCTATCACGATCCCCCCCCCCCCCCCCCCCCCGCTCCACACACACACACAAACACACACACACACACGCAAACACACACATACACACACACACACAAACACACACTACGATACGTTATCTATTCCACTCAATCTTCTCCTGTATGGTGATTCCTTGGACGTAGCCTCCCGGACATCCCGGCGGAACTCCTTTCTGGTTTTCATCTGTGCTATCCGTCTTGCCTCTGTGGTTGTTCATCCGAATCCAGTCGGCTACGTCTTGAGACCACCGCCTTCCTGCCCTTCTACAAATACACTAATATACTGTAATTATTCTCCTCAATTATCTCCTTTAGGGTGAATACTTGTTGAACGTAGCCTTCCAGACATCCCGGCGGAACTCCTTTCTGGTTTTCATCTGCACCATTCGTCTTGTCTCTGTGACTGTTCTTTCTTCTCCAGTCAACAAAGTCTTGGCCTTCTTGGCCCTCCCTCCCCCCCCTCCCCCACCCCTTTCTCTCTCTCTGCTCCGCTTGCCCTGCTAAATAAATCAGTTATATTTGGTTCAATTACATAATAATAATAATAATAATAATAATAATAATAATAATAATAATAATAATAATAATAATAATAATAATAATAATAATAATAATAATAATAATAATAATAATAATAATAATAATGCATGATTCTGATTATTCATTTTTTTAAAACTTGAGCTTTTGTATAGGGCAATACCCACTAAACGTGGATAAAAGTGCTAAAAGAGCTTTACAAAAGGAACCTTGCCAACAGCACCCCCTCGTGGATCTTTACCTTGCAGTTGGTGAGGGGGCTTGAGGCACACGGGAGGGCAAAGGTGTAAATCCCGGTCGACCGTCACGAGACCATCCCGGGTATCGAGCCAACGAGCCACATGAGCTGCTCGCCCCGGTGTGTGACTAAATTTGATCCAAACCCGGTGCCCGAATAGCAGCCCTATCCCGGGCGCCACACTATTGTCCTTATGTCGAGTCCCAATCAGTCCCGTCAATGGCGAAGCGGTCTGCCGCCTAGCCAAATAATACCGCGTTCGTGTCGCCAGGGTCGTCGGCACGTCCGAGAAAAAAGCAAACGTCCCATGCATCAATCGATTCGCGGCCTGCCGATCGGAAAATGCGACGGCGGGGATGGTGAGCTGACGCGTATATTGTCCCTGAACGTCGAGAGCCAGAGTATGGCAAAAAATGAGCTTTTATCAAAGCTATTGGCCGTTCATTGCGTTGATATCCTCCTTTTACAGGAGACCCACCTTTATTCAGGCGCGCAATCTTCCCGATTCCAGATCCCAGGCTATACGGTGGTCCAACGCGAGGACACCTCGAGGCTCAAAGGAGGGGTTAGCGTTTACGCTAAAGAGCCATCGAAGGTAAGGGTCATTGAGAGCGTAACGGACAGCAATGGGGTGAACCGAATTTCCGTGGAAGTAGGTGGACTGTGTTTGCATAATATATACAAACCACCTAGAGCGACTTGGACTACACCACCGGTACCGGTGGTCAGCCATCCTTCCATCTGTCTGGGAGACTTTAATAGCCACCATCACGAATGGGGCTACCGAGACTGCAATGAGGCAGGAAGACAACTCCGCTCATGGATGGACTGTAATGATCTACACCTAGTGTACGATCCTACAGCCAAGGGTACCTTCCGGGGTACCCGCCATAAGAAGGAGTATACTCCAGACCTCACCCTCGTAACGAAAGGCGCGAACGGTGAACCGTTGCAGGTGAAGCGGACAGTCCTCGGGGACTTTCCGCATAGCCAGCACAGGCCGGTTCTTGTCACAGCTGGGGTGACAATACCGAGGGTGCAGTCTCTCCCACTTTGCAGATGGAATTTCAGGAAGGCTGACTGGGAGGAATTCAGTTCCTATATCGAGCAGGTCTGCCCTGCCATTCCTCCCAAGTCCAAGAATATAACCAGATTTAGTAGGCTACTGGTTAAGAGCGCTCAACGCTCTATTCCACGGGGCAAACGGAAATTCTACACCCCTTGCTGGACAGCAGAGTCGGAAGAGCTGTACCGAGAGTACCAGCAGACCCAGTCCCAGGACACAGCCGATAGACTACTCCAGTCTTTGGCAGAGGGAAGGAAGCAACGGTGGCAGGAGACCGTGGAAAGTCTCGACTTTACACACTCCAGCCGCCATGCTTGGCGTTTGATAAAAAAATTGGACCCAGATCGGAATTTCGCGAAGGCTGCACCGGAATGCGAGGCAGACACAATTGCCAAGAATATTAAGAACCGTAACAAGCGGGTCCCTAATCAGGCTTTTGAGCGCGGTGTCCGCAAGGCGTACCGTACGATTTTGGACTCGCTACCTGCGGAGGAGTCGGACTGGACGGCCCCGTTCAGTCCCCGAGAAGTGGGTGCAGCCATTAGCGAAGTGAAGAACGGCAAAGCAGCTGGGATAGATGGTGTATATCCCGATATGGTGACGCATCTGGGCCCCAGGGCACGGGCCTGGCTAGCAGAGGCAATGTCTGACATCCTTGCAAACGGAAAGCTTCCACAAGTGTGGAAGCATGCGAAGATAGTTGCCATCCTGAAGCCAGGGAAGCCGGCGAAGGAGGCAGACAGTTACAGACCCATATCGCTGCTGAGCTGTCTTTACAAACTGTTGGAGCGTTTTCTATTAAACCGATGGGGGCCGGTCCTAGACGCTGCCCTGCCACCTGAGCAGGCAGGCTTCAGGGAAGGGAGGTGCACCACGGAGCAGGTCATTGCCCTTACAGAGCATATTGAGCACGGGTTCGAGAGAAAACAGCAAACAGGTGCTGTGTTTATAGACCTATCAGCGGCGTACGATACGGTCTGGTGCGATGGGTTAATGCTCAAACTTGCAAAAATCATAAGGTGCAAAAAGACCTTGAAGCTGTTCTCTTCGATCTTAGGGGAAAGGCAATTCCACGTCGCGCTGGGAGACGTCACGAGCAAAGTTAGGAAATTGAAGAATGGGGTCCCTCAGGGGTCGGTACTTGCGCCAATGTTGTTTAACGTTTACATTAGCGATATGCCGAACACTTCCTCCCTGAGGCTGGGATACGCAGACGACTGGGCACTCGTTACTCAGAGTAAAGTGTGGACCCGTCTCGAGAGCGTACTCAGCGAGGACGTCACCAGACTCAAATCCTACTTTGACAAGTGGTACCTGAAGATGAACACTTCAAAAACCGTGGCCACTGCATTTCACTTATGCAGTGGTTGGCACACCCGTAAACTGAATGTCCTAGTCGGGGACCAGCCACTCCCATATGAGCCGCGTCCAAAATACCTAGGGGTGACGCTGGATCGCAGCCTTACCTATCGGGTTCATCTCGAAGGGGTTGCCCGGAAGATAGAGAAGCGGAATAGTCTTCTGAGGAAGCTGGCGGGATCGACTTGGGGCGCTAGCCAAGCGCTCCTGAGAACATCCGCCCTGGCACTATGCTATTCCACCGCGGAGTATTGCGCTCCAGTGTGGGGTAGAAGCAGAAACGTTGAGAAGGTGGATGTAAAACTTCGCAAGTCGATGCACATAGTGTCGGGAACGCTAGCAACAACCCCTAGAGAATGGGGCCCGGTGATGGCAGCGATCCAGCCCCCCGATGTCCGGAGGGAGACCATTACGGGAAACTGGCTGAGTAAGATCAAAGAGAGAGGGAATGGGGATACCCCTCTCATGCGCATAATGAACGGTGCCCCCGTTTCGAGCCGAAATAAGTCCCGGCAACCCTTGTACGCAGAATCCCTGACTACGGACAGAGCTG
This sequence comes from Berghia stephanieae, assembly GCF_034508935.2. Classification (NCBI taxonomy): domain Eukaryota; kingdom Metazoa; phylum Mollusca; class Gastropoda; order Nudibranchia; family Aeolidiidae; genus Berghia; species Berghia stephanieae. Next base: position 56,650,792 of record NC_088362.1, read on the forward strand.
CACATACGAGATGGAAGTCGGTTTGGACGAATTCAATCCCTCGTGGGGGCGGGCACCTACACTCCTCTAAGCTTGGTGAGAAGTTGCCAGGCTTTGATACCAGTAAGAGGAGACACTGGGTAGCTGCGAATCGGCTTCGGTCGAGGAGCTGCCTAACGGCCGGTGCGTTACATCAGTGGGGTCTAACTTCCTGTCCTTTATGTCCACGCTGTGGGCAAGAACCCGAAACGGCAGAGCATCTAGTCGAAAGGTGTGTTGTGACGATGCTACCAGGCGGGTTCGCGACGGTGCACGAATGCGGACCGGACTTTGCTGATTGGGTCGATCGTCATAACATAATAGTGTGAACCATAAGAAGCTGCTGCCAACAGCAACAAGACGTGACATGTCGCCGTTTTGGCAATATTCCATTTTTTTTTTATTTTCGGACAAAGACAACGCTGTTAACTGACATGTGCTCATTTTCACCTGAGTATAGTGAGATAATGTTAGTAAAGAGCCTTTTCCAAGGATTCAACCATCCGACGAGACAACGCCACTATCACATTATCTCATTCGTCTGTAGCGTTTCATTCATCCTGTTTTGTTGATAAAGGTCCACATTATCTGTTTTCTTTTATTAAAATGAAGCTTACATTAAATTTCTCATTGGTTTTTTTTATTTATTCGACCTTCGAGCAGCAACATTTACATTTTCCAGAGTACGGCAGTTAAAACTGGTTACACCAAACCTATTTCAAGCTGCTTATTTAATTTAGATTATGAATTAGAAACTAAAATTACATAAGATACATATAATGTATATAATATTCAATTTAATTTACATGATATATAAAGACGGTTTTCGTATATATATATATATATATATATATATATATATATATATATATATATATATATATATATAGTCAATTTAAATTTACATGTTACAGCATTATCGGATATTGTGAGATTTATGGAACAAGTTTTAATAAAGATAGTCAAATTTGTTTTGTCAAAATTCATGAAATTCCAATTATTGCAACCTTGAAATCATCTGGGTTTTGTTTGAAAATTGAATCAAAGGTATAATAACAAAAGTATGTATTCTCTATTTTTGTCTCCATTATGCTTGCATATAATTCAAACTGCGGCAATGTAGTCTAGTGTTATGACATTCACTTTCGGATCGGAAGGTTCTGGGTTCGAGCCTCGCACGATGCATAGCTGAGTCCTTGGAAAAGGCTCTTTGCTTACATTCTCTCACCGTACTCAGGTTAAAATGAGTACTTGGGAGTTAACAGCGTTGTCTCTGTCCAAAAAAAAAAATGCAATATCACCAAACAGGCGTCATGTTCAGGATATATTGATTATCATTGTCATTATTATTATCATCACCATCATCATCATCATCATCATCATCATCATCATCATCATCATCATCATCATCGCATCATCATCATCATCATCATCATCATCATCATCACCATCATCATTATTATCATTATTATTACTATTATTATTATAGGGTGGAGGAAATCAAAGATACTAGGAACGTCAACACCTGCACCATAGTGATTTATTGCCCATTTGCTCAAAACGGCGTCATCTCGAACTGGACAAGGGATGGAAAATTGACATCAAGGTCACAGATATGAAACTTGGAGAGAAAGATAAAGTGAGTAAATGCGCCTATATGGTCTAGTGGTATGACACTCACTTTCGGATCGGAAGGTCTTGGGTTCGAGCCTCGCTCAGAGAACAGTTGAGTCATTGGAAAAGGCTCTTTACTCACATTCTTTCACCGTATTCATGTGTAAAACGAGTACATGGTCGTTAACAGCGAAGTCTCTGTCGGGAAAATAATGTAATATCGCCTAACAGTCGTCATGTCTCGTTACAGTCGTCGTGTCTCGGTTTGACCGTTGGCCTTTTTCAAGTAATATATGCGTAACCTTGAACGTTTATGTTATAGTTTGATTGATATAACTTATTGAGAGCTAATCACCAAAATGGCTGTTTAAAAATACATTAGCCAAGAGCTGACAGACGTCAATTTTGTTCTTTCTATTCAAAAAGGATGGGGAAGAAAATAGAAAAATAAGAGTTTTTATACAGAGCAATATCTACTCGAAGACTCAAAGCGCTTTACAAGGGGTCCCGGGTAAACAGCAACACATAACAATGTAGGACGAGACGATTACGCCTGTTAAGTGATATAACATTTTTTCGGACAGAACAACGCTGTTAACGGCCAGGTACTGTTAACGGCCATTTTACACCTGAGTACGATGAGAGAATGTGAGTGAATATACTTTTCCAAGGCCTCAACTATGCGCCGAGCGAGGCTCGAACCCAGGGCCTTCCGATCGAAAAGCGAGTGTCATAGCACTAGACCAGATAGCCGTACAATTACAATTTCTGACCTTGCAAAAAAACTCAAACTATATTTTGCCATTTTACTTATAAATTTACTTTAATGTGTCCTATACATCCCGAATTAATTGGATAATTTCATGCTTTTAACTACACGTCTATTAGGTGAATGAGTTTATCACAGATTATGTACCTTTCTTGTGTCCAATCAATACAGTGAACACAGTTTTGGAGGGCAAACACGTAAACACGATTTCCGGAGACGGCGATATATATAGAGAAGCGAAACTTCTGAAGTGGCAATTGGGCTTTTATAGCAGATGATGCGTATCTATGTCAGGCCGTGTCAAGTAGGTAAACATCGAACCGATTATCCTTTCTTTTAAAAATATAGCATTGTGGAGAACATTGTGCTTATTTGAATCAATAAAAAAATTGAAACGGTGCACAATTCTACTGAAAGATTTGAAAATTACAAATGTATTTTTACAGATAGATAAACAGATAACTTAATTTCCTTTTATAATTTAAAGTCAGTTTGAAAGTTCGTTGAGTCAAACAGATATCATAAAATATGTACCGACGACACTAGATTCTCAAAATCAACTAATTTTGACACTGTAAAAAGTTGTCAATTTGCGTCATCTATTTATGACATCAAGTATTATTATTACTTCCGTTGTGTTGTTGATTTAGCGGTGATCAGTGTTGTTATGTAGTAGTATGTTCTAATTGCGTGTATGTTTGTGGGTGTGTGCGTGTGTGTGTGTGTTTGTGTGTGTGTGTGTGTTGTGTGTGGTTTTTACATGTGTGTGTGGGTGTTGGCATTTTTCAGCAAATCGTGGCATTCATAGTGATATTATTCACTTGATCACATGACGGTATTTCAGTCGCTATTTTGATTCTTTTTTTACTATTAGGGTTACCTCGAGATCGAAGGATTTTTTTTTCTATTAGGGTTAGTCATAAGTCTTAGTAAAGGTGCTAGGATGTTTGTTTTTCCATAAGTTAAGTAAAGGGGAGACATTCCGAAAGCTCGTACATCCTCAGTATTCTTTAAATTTGTATTTTCACCGTTGATATTTTGTCAGGCATTTATTTATTCAATTTGTCATTATATAGAAGTATTTTTTTGTGAAAGTTTAAAATATCCTTATTTGACCATTGTTTTGATTTTCGGCCGTCATTTTGATTTGTTAAGTATTGAAAGGTAGTGCAAAGCAGTCCGAGAGTTGTTTTTTTTTTCTATTAGGGTTAGCTCGAGAGGTTAGTCATAAGTCTTATTAAAGGTGCTAGGGTGTTTGTTTTTCCATAAGTTAAGTAAAGGGGAGACATTCCGAAAGCTCCTACATCCCGAGTATTCTTTAAATTTGTATTTTCACCGTTGATATTTTGTCAGGCGTTTATTTAGTCAATTTGTCATCATTTTTTTCTATTAGGGTTAGCTCGAGATCGGAGGATATTTCTTTTTCTATTAAGGTTAGTCATAATCTTAGTAAATGTGCTAGGATGTTTGTTTTTCCATAAGTTAAGTAAAGGGGAGACAATAGAGAATAAAAATTTTTTTTCGCGGCGGTGGTGGGGTTTGAACCTGCGACCTTATTGGTACGACAACTCCGCCTGGCAGGTGAGAGCGTGGCTCTACCGTGTGAGCTATCCACGAACACAAAAATATTCGTTTCAAACTCAAAGTCATTACTAGATCCCTCTCTCACCCACTTCTTGAGACCGCCGATTCGTTCGTACACCACCATCGCGAATAATTTTGACCAGCAGTTAAGCTTAATAGCCAATATTCTCAACACAAACATATAACATAGAAACGATTGAGACATTGAGTATGCTCCGGTGTATGGGGTGAATTTTTAATTCAGAAAAGTGAGTGGAGCAGGCACTTATGTTGGTAACAACAAGATATGAAGTGAATAGAAAAGTGCCAGAAGACAATAGAGAATAAAAATTTTTTTTCGCGGCGGTGGTGGGGTTTGAACCTGCGACCTTATTGGTACGACAACTCCGCCTGGCAGGTGAGAGCGTGGCTCTACCGTGTGAGCTATCCACGAACACAAAAATATTCGTTTCAAACTCAAAGTCATTACTAGATCCCTCTCTCACCCACTTCTTGAGACCGCCGATTCGTTCGTACACCACCATCGCGAATAATTTTGACCAGCAGTTAAGCTTAATAGCCAATATTCTCAACACAAACATATAACATAGAAACGATTGAGACATTGAGTATGCTCCGGTGTATGGGGTGAATTTTTAATTCAGAAAAGTGAGTGGAGCAGGCACTTATGTTGGTAACAACAAGATATGAAGTGAATAGAAAAGTGCCAGAAGACAATAGAGAATAAAAATTTTTTTTCGCGGCGGTGGTGGGGTTTGAACCTGCGACCTTATTGGTACGACAACTCCGCCTGGCAGGTGAGAGCGTGGCTCTACCGTGTGAGCTATCCACGAACACAAAAATATTCGTTTCAAACTCAAAGTCATTACTAGATCCCTCTCTCACCCACTTCTTGAGACCGCCGATTCGTTCGTACACCACCATCGCGAATAATTTTGACCAGCAGTTAAGCTTAATAGCCAATATTCTCAACACAAACATATAACATAGAAACGATTGAGACATTGAGTATGCTCCGGTGTATGGGGTGAATTTTTAATTCAGAAAAGTGAGTGGAGCAGGCACTTATGTTGGTAACAACAAGATATGAAGTGAATAGAAAAGTGCCAGAAGACAATAGAGAATAAAATTTTTTTTTTTTTTTTAAATTTTTATTCTCTATTGTCTTCTGGCACTTTTCTATTCACTTCATATCTTGTTGTTACCAACATAAGTGCCTGCTCCACTCACTTTTCTGAATTAAAATTCACCCATACACCGGAGCATACTCAATGTCTCAATCGTTTCTATGTTATATGTTTGTGTTGAGAATATTGGCTATTAAGCTTAACTGCTGGTCAAAATTATTCGCGATGGTGGTGTACGAACGAATCGGCGGTCTCAAGAAGTGGGTGAGAGAGGGATCTAGTAATGACTTTGAGTTTGAAACGAATATTTTTGTGTTCGTGGATAGCTCACACGGTAGAGCCACGCTCTCACCTGCCAGGCGGAGTTGTCGTACCAATAAGGTCGCAGGTTCAAACCCCACCACCGCCGCGGAAAAAAAATTTTTATTCTCTATTGTCTTCTGGCACTTTTCTATTCACTTCATATCTTGTTGTTACCAACATAAGTGCCTGCTCCACTCACTTTTCTGAAGTAAAGGGGAGACATTCCGAAAGCTCCTACATCCCCAGTATTCTTTAAATTTGTATTTTCACCTTTGATCTGTTGTCAGGCGTTTATTTATTCAATTTGTCATGATTTTTTCTATTAGGGTTAGCTCGAGATCGGAGGATATTTCTTTTTCTATTAAGGTTAGTCATAAGTCTTAGTAAAGGTGCTAGGATGTTTGTTTTTCCATAAGTTAAGTAAAGGGGAGACATTCCGAAAGCTCCTACATCCCCAGTATTCTTTAAATTTGTATTTTCACCTTTGATCTGTTGTCAGGCGTTTATTTATTCAATTTGTCATGATTTTTTTATTAGGGTTAGCTCGAGATCGGATGATTTTTTTTCCTATTAGGGTTAGTCATAAGTCTTATTAAAGTGCTAGGGTGTTTGTTTTTCCTACTAGGGTTAATTAAAGGTACTAGGTTTAATTTTTTTCTTGGGGTTATTTGAGGGAATATATTATTAAATATATTATTGGGCCACACAGAAAAATCAACAGAAGATATACCAAAATACACAGACAACGTTGTTTACCAATCTGCCCTCATTAAATGATGGTGAGTACAGTATCGAATGAAAATAGTTCTTTCCCCGCGAAATTGCGGGCTTTTTACTAGTAATTTTTAAAAGAAAAATAATTGAAATTTGGCATGGGTTATTTGCAGCTTTCTATATTCAGACGTAATGTCTTCTCACTAAACTCTCTCAGGCTATAAACTTTTTGAGTATTTATATAGCGTGAAGACATGGCGTGTATTTTATTTAAACACATACCATCAGTACTCAAATGCCATGTTTACCGACTTGACATTGAACACCCTCATACGGAAAGAGCCCCTCCATATTTTCATGTTCGTCTCCGCTATTTCTGTTGGGGTTGATAGACTCTTCGTGTGAACAACACTTACAAAATCATACACTTTATCAACACAATAATCCACAACAAATAAATAGTATGCGCTTGGCTAGGAAACTCACAACATTGCCATCTGGAAGTATAACGGACCAACACACAAAACTTTTTGTAACCGTGAACTTTTATAGTCTGGTTGATAAAATTTAGTGAGAATTACTCATAAACATGGATGGCAAAAAGCAATGACAAAGACCTGAGTGACGCCCATTTTGTTCTATACCAGGGGACATACCTTTGTAACAGGGAACAAAAGTGTCGTGTCGAAATACTGATTCCAATCTCCTCGGAAGTGTTAAACCGGTCATCGGAGGACAAATAGGATACATAAATTGTGCAACTGATCTTCTGGTTTTAGAGTGATGTCATCTTATTTTTTGGTCTCAATAACACACACAAATCATTTATATAGCACAATATTCACTAAACGTGCTGAAAGCGCTTTGCAAGATGTCCCCGACCAACAGCAACACGTAACATGTAGAACGAGACATGACGCCTGTTAGGCGATATAACAACACTGTTAACGGTCAGGTACTCATTTTACAACTGAGTACGGTGAGATAATGTGAGTAAAGAGCCTTCTCCAAGGACTCAACTATTCGCCGAGCGAGGCTCGAACCCATGACCTTCCGTTCCGAAAACGAGTGGAATACCACAAGACCACATAGCCACAATGGCAGGTAATCAATAATTATCATAATAGATCCTATCTGTTTTAAGCCCCATAATCATAAAAATCTGCCTTTAGATAGAATGAAGTTGACGTCATTCTGACCTTTGTTATTGTTTTTTGCCATCCACTTTTATGAGTAATACTCACTAAACGGAATTATGCAGACTATAAAAGTTCATGATTACACATAGTTGTGTGTGTTGGTCCGCTATACTTCCGGATGGCAATGTTATGAACTTCTTAGCCAAGCGCATACAATCTATAATCCTGCTGCCAAATGAGTTAAGTTATTCTACTTTACGATTCAATTCAAATTAAAATATGCTGTTACGCCACGTCGAAGGAATATAGATAATCCATCAAACAATATGTCAACAGGAATCACCCATGCTGTCCAATTGAGCAAATTGGGGGTTAATAATCTTGCCCAAGGAAAAAAGGAAGGTGCCTGAAGCGCGACTCGAACCCGGGATATTCCGATCACAGTGCAATGCCTTAACCACTCCGCCACGTCGAGCCTTATGCGTCAATACATAACGTATAAGGTTTGCATGGAATAGGGAAACCCATACAGATTATGAAAACCATCAGATAAAGGCAAATGGGCTTTCTTGGCCATATATGGGCAAGAGGGTACATTGAAAGCCTACATATTCACTGGCTGCACAGAGGATAAAAGAGCTCGTAGTCATCAGAGGTTGACGTTTTTGACCAGTTTGGGGCTTTCAACAAACAACATCCCTACAAACTCCGATTACATGAGGGAGTCAGAGGACAGATCGTGGAGGCATATGATAGGCAACGTAGGTACAAGAGCATGTAAGAAAGTTATTAAGTTGCTTTTAAAAATGAAATAGAATGAATTTTTCTTTGTTAAAATGGTTCAACGTTTTGCCTCTGACTTTCAACATCGCTCGTAGAGGGAGGCCTGTCGGTGTTGCCGATTTCCAAGAAGGAGCACTTTTAGTTGATGTGAGCCTTGATAAGCGGAAGTGACGATAATTCTTTGCTCACCAAATAAGGGAATGAATTTGGTAGATAATAGATTAACTCATTGGTATAACCAGCATTTCAAATAACTCCATATAAGGTTGGTTAATGATGAATGATACACGTTTCCCTGTTGAGATTAACCCAATTTATGGAGTGAACTATGATGATAGAGAAATGTGATTTAGAAATTATTTTCGATAATTAGTTTCGGGTTTCCTGGTGGAAGTAAATTCAAGGCTGATTGTTGGCTTAGCATAATATTAAAATCTCATGTCAGCAAAATAATAAAAACCCAGCTCTTTCATTTACCCTAAAGAGTAGTCCCAGGTTTGGTAGTTTTTGACAAGGTGAGGGTCATTTTAATCGATCTATTTTTGAAGAAGTTGTCTGTTCAAAATTGTTGTTTTTTATTGATTGTTTGTTTTAGTTTTTGTATATTTTTTTTCAGAGAGTAGTAGAGTATAACTAATTCCAATTTCTATACAGTGAAAAAGACGCTAACAATTACTTTTGATATCATTGAGATAAAAGGCAAACGCGCGATTATGTGATTTGATAGATATAACACTCGCTTTCGGAATGGAATGTCCTGGGTTCGAGCCTCGCTCGGCGCATAGTTGAATCTTTGGAAAAAGCTCTTTACTCACATTCTCTTTCATAGTCAGGTATAAAAAGAGTACCTGACTCGTAACAGTTTTGTCTCTGTCCGAGAAAAAAAAGTGTAAAATCGCCTAACAGGCCTCGTGTCTCGTTCTACGTGTTACGTGTTGCTGTTGGTCAAGGGCCCTTTGTAAAGGACATCGAGCACGTTTAGTGGATATACATAGAAGCTCGATTTTAACTTAACGCAGAGTGATTTCCTCCCTCTCTAATTGGCTTCAACAGTCATGACGTCACTTCTCTCGTAATGACGCATAGTAACTTAGTAACTGGCTCTAAACTATCGGAATAATGGCGAACGCCCTTATGACATATTTCTCCGACGAGCATAAAAGTGTATCCAGAGGAGAAAAACATTATAAATATGATCATGTTTTGACTTTAATACATTCTGCTCACATGACATATGAAAAGTTCTAGCCAGCATGAAAAATAAGAAGTACCAATTTTCTTTATTTAGAACCACGCTGTTCGCCGTTGCTGGGCGACGTGACATCACACTCTTGAATCCAACAGGAGCGATCAAAATTCATGTCTTCGTCCAACCTAGTAATCGATGCGATCACATGATTTGTTGCTGAGCGAAATGACCAATTGTCACGTTGGATATTTCTCAAACTGTGAACACTTTTCACCATGTGGGTCATTTTGAGCACACTTTGCAATTTGACCAATGACCTCGAGCACATGGAAATGTATTATAGATCATACCCATTGACCCACACAGGCAGAATCAAAGTTGAGGAGAAATAGTCCTTCAGAGCCATTTGTCCCATGGAGCCTGAGTTTATCCCGGTTCCTATAGCGTAAAACGGAGAATAGCAATTGCTTGCTATCCTTTGGATAAGACGCTGGTCTATCGCAAAGTAGTTTCTGCCAAATCTTAACAGACTCAGCTATCTATTCACTGCTGGGTGGACAGGAGGTCAAAAAATAAATCTCGACTGCACCCGGGATCGATCTTGGTCCATTTGCGTGCGAAGCGAGTGCTCTACCAACAGAGCGATAGGGACCCCTAGTGTCAGCTTAGTTCGGCAATTATTGACAAAATGCGATGTCAGAAGGATGATATTTCAACACGTGTGACAAAGTCGGGAGCAGGCACCGGTAAGCAAAACAGAAACAAACGCCCTTCCGCCCCGACATCAAAAGATCCATCGCCTAGGATAGTGGTATGACACTCGCTTTCTGATCGGAAGTTCCTGGGCTTGAGCCTGGCTCGGCGCATAGTTGAGTCCTTAGAAAAGGCTTTTTTTCTCAAATTCTCTCACCGTAATCAAGTGTAAAAAGAGTACCTGGCAGTTAACAGCGTAGTATCTGTCCGAGAAAAATTGTAACATCGCCATGCCATGTCCTACATGTTAAGTGTTGCTGTTGGCCAGGGACCGCTTGAAAAGCGCTTTGAGCACGTTTAGTGGATATTGCACTATATAAAAAGCTCAAATGAAGGAAAATAGATAATCCATCCAACAAGATGTCTGATGTAAAGCTCTTTAAGCACGTTAAGTGGATATTGCTCTGTATAAAATCTCAAGTTTTTTTGGGGGTTTTTTTTGTTGTTTTTGTTTTGTTTTTGTTGTTTGTTCTTTTTTTTTGGGGGGGGGGGGTTATCTCAACAGGACACCCATGTGTCCAAGTGAGCAAATACGGGGTTAATAAAAAAAAAAGTAAAAAAATTAGGAAAAAAAGTGCTTGAAGAGCGCGCGTGTGTGGAGGTTTATAATGTGTGTATGCATGTGTGTTTGTGTGTGTGTGTGTGTGTGTGAATATGTCCCCTTTAATCCTCAACGCATTTACTTTCTGTCGTCTGTGTGTGTGTGCGCGTGTGTGTGTATGTGTGTGAGGTTACGTGTGTGCATGTGTGTTTGTGTGTGTATGTGTGTGTGTGTGTGTGTGTGTGTGTGTGTGTGTGAATATGCCCCTTTCAAAATATGATGCGGACGTTAGCCGAGAAAATGAATGACTTGATCATGATAATACTATTGTGTAAATGTTTTTACTTGTAAACTGTAGTGTGCGGCGCGGCTCAGTCGTATGGTCTTTGCTTTATGCCCAAAAGGTACCGAGTTTGACTACCCGCCGCGCTGTGTTGCCTTGAGCAACTCACTTCGTCCTAGCTCACATGCGGCGCTGCACTGCGGCTGGGTTATTCTAGTCTTCCCTTGGAATAGACTATAAAGACAAATTACCCATAAAGGGAATTTTTTTTAACTTGGAAAAAAATATTTAAAACAGCACGTTACGTATTCATGGAGAAGGAAAATTGAGATAAATACGAATAACCACAAGATAACGACACAGCTCATAACATCAATAACTATATAGCCAAAGAGCGTTATGATTCGTTTCAATATAAAAATAACGAAGATTTACATGTGCACTCTTTTTTGCTTATCACGAGTAAAAAAGCAGTTGAAAGATCAATAAGCATAACGCATTGATATTGTTAGCATCCGCATTATATAACAAAGTTCAAAGTTCAAAAACGTTTATTTTAGGCAATTGCCAATGTAACTCATACAAGAATATATTTTTTCAACAAATCAAATAAGTAAAATCAACAATAAAGCAAGGCAAACAACGAAAATAATAATGATAATAACAGTAAATAATAATAATAATAATAATAATAATAATAATAATAATAATAATAATGATAATAATAATAATAATGATAATAATAAAAATAATGATAATCATAATGGTGGTAATAATTATGTAAAATCATTTAAAGATTTAATTAATAGTTTAGTTATTTAATAGATTTTTAGACCTTGGTACAACTCAAATAATTCACATTTTATGGATCAACATAAGATATGACATGACGACAATGATTATTTACACTGTACAATGAGATTTGTTTACATAAGATTTATATAGCCATGAAATATTCTTACAGCAAGAGTAATATTATTGCCGCTACAACTACTACCACAACTGCTACCACCAGGACAACTACTACTACTACTACCACCACCACTATCACTACTAACACCACTACAGCCACCACTACTATTACGTCTACTACATCTACAACTACTACCACAACCACTACTACCATCACTACTACCACCACTACCACTACGACTATTACTACTTCTACTACCACTACCATTACTACTATCACTACTACTACCCCCCCCCCCCTGCTATCACTATCTCTACTACTACTACCACTACTACTACACCCCCCCCCCCCACCCCCGCCCCTGATATCGCGACCACGACTACTTCTGCTACTACTACTACTACTGCTACTACTTCTAACACCACCACTACTACTACCACTACTACCACCACCACTATCACTACTACTACCACTACTACCACTACCACCACCACCACGACTACTACCACCACCACCACTACCACTACTACCATTATTACTACCACTACCACCACTACTACTACTACTACTACTACTACTACTACTACTACTACTACTACCTCTACCATCACCACTACTGCCACTACACTGCGACTGCTACTACCACCACCACTACCACCACCACTACTACTACTACTACTGCCACTACTACTAATACCACTACTACTACTACTACTACTACTACTACTACTACTACTACTACTACTGCCACTACCACCACTACTACTACCACTACCGTTGCTACTACTACTACCACCACCACTACTACCACCACTTCCACTAGCACCACCACTATTACCACTAATAATAATGCTTATAATAGCAACAATAACAATAATAATAACAGAATCAATAATATCATTAACGCTATAACCACCGTTACTACCATCATCACCATCACTACCACCATCGTTATCATTATCATAATAAAAATAGCAATAATAACAACGAACAGTGAGAGTGAAAATCAACATCAACAGACAATACTAATGATGGCAACAACAACGGTAGTGACTATGATCTTCATTGATTACCAATCATTATCTAATGTCACAAGATACTCATACATTACAAGTAGCGAAAAATAAGAATTGTTCATATATACATTAATTTAATATATTTCTCATATGAGTGTCAAGCTCAAGACATGCTCGATTATAATGACTGACAATCACACAAGCCCTTCCTACACACATATGCACCCACCCACACAAATACACACACACATACATACACACACGCACATACATACACACACACATACACCCACACATACACACTGATCTACGAAATCACATGTACAACAAACAGTGAGAAAAAAGTTAATTCAAAGGATTCAATTATGGCTAATAGACGAAATATTCAAATAATATATGTCATAATCTTATACATTAATGCATACCACAATGAATTTAAAAAAGAAAAAACCAAATGTATTTTAATTCTCCAGTAATACCAGGTGCCTAACTAACATTTTTTTCATATTCGATCAAAACTTTTCGACAAAAAATTCCAAATCTTCGCAATTCTGTCCCTGTGGAGTTATTTTTAAATTGTATAAACTTGTACATATTGGGCTTTTCAATTAAATACTTAGGTAAATATTTTCCTCTGAAATAGTCATTAAAATATTTCAGAAGCGCCGTTTTAGGACTGTGTTGCTGTTTGTAGGCTGACTGGAAAGGTAGTTCCAAACTGTTGTTCTTCAGATGAGATGATAATTGTGTCAGAGCTACCTCCTCGTTTCTTCAGAAGTGGTTTGACGAAGTTACTTTTAAAACATGATGGAACTTCGCCAGTCAGTATAGATGTATTTATTATGATTGATGTAATGGATGGTAATACTATATCAATGGAGCTGGCCAAAAGCTGTGGTGGTAAGGGATCAAGGTCACAGGATTTAATGGGGGCTTTTGTAATCAACTCTTTTATGAAACTGAATGAAACTGGGTTAAGCTTGTCTAAAGGGATACCACAGAATGTATCTATATCTAAAGATGTTTCATGCTGATCTAGTTCTGAACGAAAGTTATGGATTTTGTCTTGATAAAAGTTGACAAATTTGTTTGGCAAGTCTCTTTCATTTGGTTATAGATGGTAATGAAGTGCATCTTCCACGTCCAAGTAAATCATTGCAGATGCCAAATATTTGTTTGCAAGATTTGGAAGTTTAGAATTTTGAAAGAAAATTCGAGGTCGTTGCCTTTTTTATTGTTGTCTTCTATGCGCGAAATGTGTTCTTGTATAATTTACGATGAATCGTAAGGCCTGATGTTTTCAGCAGTCATTCTGCTCTTCGGCACTTCGTTTCAGCATTATCAGACCGAAGGGCTAGAGCTCAGGTGGTCGCTGGTTCGTATAAGTAAGTAAGTAAGCTTCTTTAACGTCAAACGTATACCACAGAGCATACTTCCGGCTGTGACTTTCCTTGTTTGGAATGACGTATGTTTGTCAAGCGTTTCGATGGGACAACTATTCCACTCGTCTGGAGAAATCAGTGAATTTTGATGAGTGAGTATTGTTTTTAAATCGCTTCTGAAATTGCCCAAATTAATACCTTTGATGTTTCTGATTGTTGTGGTGATGGTTTCTTGGCATGGTTTTGAAACGTCGAGATTGACAGAATGAGGGAGTGGACCGAAAAATGGAGGTAATCGACGATGGCGTTTTGTTTGTTTGTTTTTTTTTTTTTGTTTTGTTTTTTTCGTTTTTTGTTGTTATTTTTTTTTTGGAGGGGGGGGTGGGACTCTGAATTTTCCACAATTAAACAATCTACAATATGACCAGTAGAGTTGGTTGGCGCTGTTACGATCTGGCACATGTTGTTCTCCAATAGTGACTCAGCGGTGTCTGTGATGTTGTCGAAATGAAAATTAAAGTCACCGACGATGATGGAATGGCCAGGACGCGAGTGTTGCAATGTTAACATATATCTCGTTGATTTCTTTCCTAACATCAGGTAATTTTATTTGGTTTTTCTTCTTTGCTGGCGGTCGTAAAATCCTGTTGATGTTGTATCTTACGTTCAGGAGGGAGAGTCTTAGATCCACGGCCTCCAATGTTTTGCAGCGTATTTCGGGGATTTCCACATATTTAGATGATTTTGTTTTATAAAATAAGCCAGTGCCACCTCCTACGCTGACCTTTCCTTGGATACGATTTTAATTGGAACCCAGAGGGTAAAAAAATAAAAGTGTAATTTTCAGCACAATGTAATACCCGCCTCAGGCAACAGGTTATAAAAAGGTCTTTTTCTTTGCTGCTATTTGTAACTACTCTTTTAATTAACTGGTTTAATCATGTACAAATTAGCATTTGTATTCTTGTAAAATTGACAAATTCACAGACATTTTCCTTTTCTATTAACTTGTAAATGCGATTAAGATATTATTCAAAACACGCATTTGTCCTGCTTGTTACAAAAATAAGTCATTAATTGCAGATTAATTCATAATGATATATTTAACTTTTCACTCTATTACCTTATAAGGTATAAAACTACGGGCTCCGTCTGTATGTAGCTTTATTGGATAAGGTATCATTAAACCTGGGAGTCCGGATAGCTCAGTTTGCAGAGCACTCGCTTCACACTCAAAGGGATTGAGATCGGTCTCGGATGCAGTCGATATTTTTTTTCTGACCCCCTCCACCTCCCCCCCCCCACCCTGTCCACCCAGCAGTGATTGGGTAGCTGGGTCTGTTAGGTCTGGCGGAAAATTCTTTGCTATAGAATAGCGTTCTATCCAAAGGGCAGCAAGCTATTTCTATTGTCCGTTTCACGCTATAGAAACCGGGATAAACTCCTGCTCCACCGGCCAAATGGCTCCGGACGACGACTTAAAAAATTAAACCGATAATATTGACATATACATTTCTGAATTTCAGTAACACAAGTTGTTAAAAAATATGCCTTAACTATTGTAAATATAAAGACCATATTCTCGTTTCTCTTTTAGTATGTCATTCATTATGTTTTGTTGCCAAGGAAAACCCTGAAACGTCCACAGCTTTGTCTTTGTGAACTATATTGAAGCTTTCGTTCCATTTGACTATTGTTATTTAATTATTTATGTGAAACATGAACACTGAGTAGGCAGACAGTTTTAAAAAACGTCAGTTTTTGTATAGAGCAATATCTACTATACGTACTCAAAGCGCTTTACAAAAGATTCCTGACTAACAGCAACATGTGACATGTAGAACGTGAAATATCGCCTGTTAGGCGATTAAACAATTATTTTTTTCCGACAGAGACAAAGCTGTTAACGGTCAGGTACTCATTTTACATCTGAGTATAATGAGAGAATGTGAGTAATGAGCCTTTTTCCAAGGGTTCAACTATGCTCCGAGTGAAGCTCGAACCGAGGACCTTCCGATCCGAAGACGAGTGTGATACCACAAGACCACATAGCCGATAAAGAGAACAGAAGTGGCTGAGGTGCATAGGGAAAATGCTGAGGATCTCGGGGACTGACTCTTTACTCATATGTGACCGTTCGCCTCAAAACGGTATTAAGTCGGGTTGGGTAAGATGTTGAAAATTGAATTTATAGCCAGAAATATCAGTATTGTGTTGAGTTTGTATGTTTTATTGAGGAGAATGGATACTATATTTTAAGGTGCTAATGCCAACAATTTATATCTTTGACCAGTTTAACATTTAATTCAGCTTTTAAGCATTTGGTTCGTTCCGACATAATACTGTTTTGAGACGATGGGTCACATATTGTCTCAACGAACTCAGCCAGGTGTAATATCGCCTAACAGGCGTCATGTGTCGTTCAGCATGTTATAAGTTGCTGTTGATCAGGGACCCTTTTCAAAGCGCTTTGAGCACGTTTGGTGGATAATGCTCTATATAAAAGCTCAATTTTCAAGTTTTCAAGTTTCAGAAAGACATATAGGAAGTAATGGAGATTGCGGGGTACTCACGATAGCTGATGAGGAAGATAAGAAATGAGCAGACAAAATTCATGGGACATTGGAGAAAACTTGATTACAACGGGGGAAGAAATGAAAATGTATGCCCTTCGGTCACGACATCATAAGATACCATCGCCTAGGCATTCCATGGAGGAATATAGATAATCTATCAATCAAGATGTCTGATGTCAACAGGAATCACCCATGTTGTCCAATTGAGCAAATTGGGGGTTAATAATCTTGCTCAAGGAAAAGAAAACGAACGTGCCTGAAGCCAGACTCGATCCCGGGACCTTCTGGGCCGTATAGCAATGCCGTAAACACTCGGCTACTTCGCCCCCCCCCCCCCCCCCACCGGAAAATCTGGGCGTAAAAAGAGCACCTGGCAGACAGCGACAAAAGATGTTGGACGGTTTGACAGAATGGTTGGTGTGAACGATATGAACGGTATGGTGCAGAAGATGCAAGAAAGATTGGAAAAAAGAATTGAGCTTTATATAAAGAAATATCCACTAAAAGTGCTCAAAGCGCTTTACATGGCTTCCTTGGTTAACAGCAACATTTAACATGTAGGATGGGGCATGACGATATTAGGTGATATTACAATTTTTTCGGACAAAGACAACGCTGTTAATGGCCAGGTACTCATTTTACACCTGAGTATGGTAAGAGACAGTGGGTAAAGAGCCTTTTTCCAAGGACTCAACTATGCTCCGAGCGCGAGGCTCGAACCCAGGACCTTCCGATTCGAAAGCGAGTGTCATACCACTAGACCACATAGCCGCACAATTGGCGTGGAGAGTCTTTATCGTCAAGGCATTGAAGCACGTCACTCTTCTTCTTTTTCTTCTATCAGCTTATCCCGCATTTTGCAGGGTTGCCATAATGAATACCACATCTCCATGCATATCGGTTCATAGCATCATCTTCCTCCAGATCCAGTTCTTTCATATCGTCCTTTACCTTACCCAACAATCTAATCTTTGTTCGTCCCTTTTTCCTCTTTCCCGCGCGGCGAATTGCAAGTCCAATTCCTTTCTTCCCACGTACTCCCTCTCTCGTCTCTTTACATGCCGAACCATTTCAATCTAAGCTTCTCTCATCTTTATTGATACATTCTTCACCTAAGTCAAGTTTCAAATTCGTTCATTTCTCACTTTATCTTTTCTTGTCCAGCCAAGTGACCATCTCAACATCCTCATTTCTGCCACACCATGACGCTCAATTTCAGTTTTTAACCAGTGGGTTTCTGACCAAGCAAAAGACTGGCATTTTGACGTCATTTTTTGGTCTGCGTCAGGCTATAACTTTACGGTGGCTACGCTAACAATGACCAAAATATGACGTATGCGTGTTTATATGTGTGTCTGTTTTGTGTGCGAGCGCACGCGCGTGTGGGCGAGTGGGGTGTGTGTGTGTGTGTGTGTGTGTGTGTGTGTGTGCAAGGAAAGGAGAGAGAGAGATGGGGGGGGGGGGGGGGGGGGAGGGATTGAACGGGGAAGAAGCTGGAGAGACAAAGAGATGAAATAATGAGATGAAATGTAAACCGAATGTCAATGCACTGATAATCGAAAAGATTAAAAGTAAGCTGGATCAGGGGATAAGGAAGAGTTGATTAAAAACTCGAGACGGCAATAAAGCATTTACCTCTCCCCCCCCTCTCTCTCTCTCTCTCTCTCTCTCTCTCTCTCTCCCTCTCTCTCTCTCTCTCTTTATTTCTCTCTCTCCCTCCCACGCTCTCTCTCTCTCTCTCTCTCTCTCTCTCTTTCTCTCTCTCTCCCCCTCCCACGCTCTCTCTCTCTTTTTATTCTTTCTCTCCCACGCTCTCCCTTCTCTATCCCTTTAAATTTATTAAATAGATGAGGTCGGGGGCGACTATATACATATATATATATATATATATATATATATATATATATATATATATATATATATATATATATATATATATATATATATTTTATATATATATATATATAGAGAGAGAGAGAGAGAGATAAAGAAAGAGAGAGAGAGAGAGAAAAGAGAGAGAGAGAGAGAGAGAGAGAGAGAGAGACGGCGGAAGGGAGGTGATAATTTAAATAAATGTGTATGTAATATTAACACATAAATAAATTAACTATTTAACTAACTGGGGTCCCGATAGCTCAATTGCTATTGTGTGTTTGATCTACTAAATTTAGTCTTGGCAATACATCCATCGTTATAAAGAAATATAGAAAGAAAGACAGAAAGAAAGAAAAACAGACAGAAAGAAAGAAAAGAGTAGTTTAAAAATTGTATAAATCAAAAAAAAATAGATAGATGAATAATGTTTTGTTTGGCTCTCGGTCGTCTTATATTTGGTTTTAATCTATTCTGTTCATTTACAATGTGTCTGATGCTTGTCTTCTCCTTCTTCGTGGTCAATGTTGTGGCCTCTTAACAAGAGGATACAGACTACAGTTCGCATTTATGAAATTCAAGACACACTCATCGTTGCCATCGTTAACTTCTAGCCTAACACTGACCAAAAAACAAAAAGGCGTAAAACGACAGTAGGTTTGGTCACAAAAGAAAACAAATCGTGAGTTGTATTCAGTTGAATTTTTAGATTTTGTATCAAAAGACACATCAAATAAGCGAAAGATTTATATCGGCGATTTTAATATTCAGTTTGATGTTGATCAGAATAGTCTCGTTAAAATTATAAAAAATATGCTGAATGAACATGGCCTCACTCAGTTAGTGACCTCTCCAACTCAAAGATTGGGGCACATCTTGGACTGGTTCATCATTGACACACCCTCGCTTGTTGAATCAATTAAAAATATCAAAAAAGAAATTTCAGACCACAATCTGATTCTGGCAACTCTCAAATGCATCAAAGAGAAAGCAAAGAAAGTCAAGATAGTGTCTAGGGATACCAAAAAAATAGACATTAGTTCCTTCAAAAACAATCTGTCAGAGGAACTAGGAAGAATGGATATACCATCAGCACAGAAAACAGACGAGGTACTGCGCAACGTCATCGACAGGCATGCGCCAAACACAACTAGAATAATAAATTCCAGGAAACCGTCTCCGTGGTTTAACCAGAGTGAAAAAACTGCCAAAAGGGAAAAAAGGAATGCAGAGGCATCGTGGAGAAAATCGGGCCTTGAGATTGACCGGCTGATATATATAGCAAAAAAGCATAAGTATAAAACCACCTGCAAAAGAGCAAAAAG
Source organism: Berghia stephanieae (assembly GCF_034508935.2). NCBI lineage: Eukaryota > Metazoa > Mollusca > Gastropoda > Nudibranchia > Aeolidiidae > Berghia > Berghia stephanieae. The sequence goes on from NC_088362.1 coordinate 56,670,693, forward strand.
AAACTATTATAACACAAAACTGTCATCAGTGAGGGACACTAAGGAATTTTTCTCTGTTTCAAAGGAACTTTTAGGGGAAGAAAAGGGCATGTGTCTACCCACTAATATCCCGGTAGAAAAGCAGCCGGATGCATTTTCAGATTTCTTTTCGGGAAAAATATCGAAAATTCGGAACAATTTGGACCTCGTGCAAAATGAAGATATAAATTTCCACCCTTTTTCGGGTTCACAGGGATTCTCTTGTTTTAAAGAAACAACTGAAGAAGAAATTTCTAAAATAATTTTTTCATCTTCCTCGAAGTCATGTGATTTAGATCCTTTACCAACTAATATTTTGAAATTATGTCTTCCTGAATTGTTACCTTGCATAACTTATATTATAAATCAGTCACTTATCTCAGGACAAGTCCCAGATATCTATAAACATGCAATTGTAAAGCCTCTCATAAAAAAGCAAAATCTCAATGTAAATGACCTTAGTAACTACCGTCCCGTCTCAAATCTGCCATTTCTTTCTAAAATCCTTGAAAAAGTTGTACTCAGACGTCTTTCACAACATCTCCATGAAAACAATCTATGGGAAAAATTTCAGTCAGCTTATCGTTCTTACCACAGCACAGAAACTGCTCTGTGCTGTGTTGCGAGTGATTTGCTTGATGTTTTAGATAAAGGTTCTGTTTCTCTTCTGACATTGTTAGACCTTTCGGCGGCGTTTGATACTATTGATCACGGTATTCTCATTAAACGACTTAATATAACCTTTGGCTTGTCTGGGACTGTCTTGCAGTGGTTTGAATCTTATTTAGATGGCAGAAAGCAACAGGTTATGATTTTAGATAAACTTTCTCGTCAACATACATTGTCTTTTGGTGTTCCTCAAGGCTCTGTTTTGGGTCCAATTCTTTTTGTTTTGTATACTTCTCCATTATCTAATGTCATCACTGGTCATGGGCTGCGCTATCATCTCTATGCAGATGATACGCAACTTTATGCTACTGATAAAACTAAAAATCTCGAAAATATTGTGAAACGTGTGGAAGAATGTGTGACGGATGTGAAAGAGTGGATGGATGCAAACAAGTTGAAAATGAATGAGTCAAAAACAGAAGTGATGATTGTGGGAAATAGAGGGCAGTTGAAGGTGAATGATGGTCTTGAGGTGTTGATTGGGGGTGAAAAGATCAAAGTTTCAAAGACTGTGAAAAATTTGGGTGTCTATTTTGATTCAGAAATGAAAATGTCAGCTCACATTTCTGCTCTCTGTAAATCTTTATACTTTCAATTGAAGAAAATCAGTTCGATCCGTCAGTATATTGCAATTGGAACATGTAAAACATTGGTTGTTTCCCTCATTTTTTCGAAACTAGACTATTGTAACTCGCTGCTTGTCAACTTGCCTCAGGCTTCTATTAAACAATTGCAACTACTGCAAAACAGTGCAGCAAGATTAGTTTTTGGCAAAAAAAAATTTGATCATGCAACCCCTTTGTTGGCCTCTCTCCACTGGTTGCCCATTGAAAAGCGCACATATTACAAAGCAGCGTGTCTTGTTTATAAGTGTTTGGCTGGTATAGCACCGGCATATCTCACAGATCACGTGGTCATGTGTAAATTTGAAAATTACACTTTAAGATCATGTAATGACCAAACGAAAATTTCGGAAAAAAGATCAAGAACAAAATTTGGTGATAGATCGTTTGCTTGTTTCGGCCCCAAGATTTGGAATGAACTACCACGTGGTCTGAGGGAGTGCAAGTCTTTACCTACTTTTAAAAAGAATCTCAAGACACATTTTTACTGTATTTGTTTTTCTTGACTCTATATGAATCCTTGATTTGGCTATGAATTGTTATTGTTGTTATTATTTTATTTTTTTATTTTTTCACTTAAAATTGATATTTATATTGTAAAGTGCCCAGAGCTTGTGTTTTACACGAGAATGAGCGCTATATAAATGTGTATTATTATTATTATTATTGTTCAATCAATGGAATCACTCGTTTCCTTGAGCACTACTAACAAATCACTAGACGCTTGTGTCGGGCTATAAGATAATGATGGCTAAGCCCTCGCCCACTTAACATGTAGGACGTGACCTAACGCTTTAGGCTATAATATTATAAAAAGAATTTGGACAGTACCAATGCTGTTAACGCCGAGGTTATCTTTTTACACCTGAGAACGGTGAGAAAATGTGAGTAAAGATCCTTTTCCAAAGACTCAACAATGCTCTGCTCAGATTTGGACTCGAATCCCGGACCTTTTGGTCGGAAGCCTAAACGTCATACATTTAAAACCACATAGCAGTAAGAAACTAAAACAAATAAATGACCTCATTTAAGAAATAAGGTTTTATTGATTAACCTCCCCCCCCCCTTTCCAACCACTCTAAAAATAAACGTGAAAGATATCGTAAGTCTGGTCTTTTATTGATCATAGCTACATCTATTTTCTTTATCGAATTCTTTCCGACATTATACGAAGTAGGACAGAGTTATAAGAGAAACTCCACCCACGTATTCCCAACACGAAGAGGGTGATTGACATCGAGAAAAGTCTTGATTTTTTTTTTTTTGGGGGGTGGCTTTCGGTCAATCAAAATGTATTTCATTACCAAGTACTGAAGTTTGTTAAGCTAAGGGGAGATCCGACAGCTCACTTGGTACAGCACTCGCGATACATGCAACTGGATTGAGAGCGATCCCGGGTGGAGTCGAGATTTTTTTCTGACCCCTATGTCCACCCGGAGGCGAAGTAGCCGAGTGGTTACCCGGAAAGTCCGGGTTCGAGCCCAACTAAAGGCACTTTCGTTTTTTTTTCCTTGAGCAAGATTATTAACCCCCAATTTTCTCACTTGGATAACATGGGGGCTTCCTGTTGACATCAGACATCTTGTTTGATGAATAATCTATATTCCTTCGTGGGATGCCTAACCGATGATATCTTATGATGTCGTGGCTAAAGGGCATAGTTTGTTTTTTTTTTGTTCACCTCGAATTGATTGGCTAACTGGGTCTAATAGACCTGGCAGGATTCACATTGTGATAGACTGGCATCTTATCCAAAGGATTGAAAGATATCGCTATTGTCTGTTTCACGCTATAGAAACAAGGATATAAACTCCGGCTCCATGGGCCTAAGGGCTGTCAAGGGCATCTTTTTCAGACAATCAAAAAGTATTTCATTACTAGCCAAGCTCTAACTCAAATAAAAGAAGAAGAAAAAGTGCATTGATCTCGAAGGAACGAATCATTTTCTTCATCTCTCAACGATTGATCAGGGAAGTTAAGAGAAAATGATAGCTACTCATTTAGACCAGCAACGTAGCACAGCGGTATGGTCATTGCTTAGTAATCAAAAGCTAAAAGGAATCAAGGCCAATAGGCTTCAACAGTTGTAATGTCACTTTCCTCGTAATGACGCATGGTAACTTAGTAACTGGCTCTAAACTATCGGAACAATGGCGGATGCCCTTATGAAATATTTTTTCCGACGAGCATAAAAGCGTATCCAGAAATTAAAAAAAAAACATTATAAATCTGATCATGTTTTGACTTTTACACACTCTGATCACAAGACATATGAAAAGTTATAGCCAGCATGAAGAATAAAAAGTACCGCTTTTCTTTGTTTAGAACCACGATGGCCGCCGTTGCTGGGCGACGTGACATCAGATTATTGAATCCAATTCCCGGCCTCGCTGTGTGACCTTAAACAAGTCACTTTCCGGCGATGCACCGTCGTTGACGATTGTAATATTCTATAATTCCTATGGAGATATGTTCATCGAAATGAATAAAAGGAATTTTACTAACTTCATATTTTTAAAAATGTTATCTAGCTAATCTATGGAAGGTAGATTGTTCACGATCGACATATATGCGTGTACATATATGCAGGTCCGTCTAACATCCGAACCCACTTATGGGTCAAGTTTGATATTGTTTTAATTTGAGATTATTTTGCGTCATTTTCTTAGAGTTCCATTACAACAATGAGCCTATAAGGAATTATATTCATCTTTTCGTCCAACCAAGTCATCAATCACATGATTTGTTGTTTTACAATCACTGGATATTTCTTAACAAGTGTAAACACGCTGCTTTGTTTATAAAAGTTGTAAACATACACATGTGTCAAGCTGAACAAAATGACCAATCGTGATGTTAGATATTTCGAAAGCTGTGAACACTTCTCACTATGTGGGTCGCTTTTGGAATGTGACCAATGACCTCGAGCAATGACCACACGGAGAGTTAAAAAGTCACGTGCTCCTCAGTTGTCAGATAGCGATAAGTTGTTCTTTAGTATTTTTTTTTTTTTTGAGTTGCTTTTCTGTGATATTTTTGTCGTCATCGATCAGAAGTGACACTTGTCACGTTTGTGTCAAATTTTGGGTCACAAGCTTCACATAGTATCATCTTCCAATCACAAGAACACCAAAATTTAAGGTTCCAACTATAACATATTATGCCCTTTAGGTACAACATAAGCGACTTCAAAATAATCACTTGGCACATGGCACCTTTTGACCTTGGCTCATATGCAATGATCTCTTTAATTTGTCTATCATTTCACTCTGTTATTTTTTTAATGTATTTTATCCTTTTCTGTAATATTGACGACCATCTTTACGTAGCTGATTTGTAATAATATTAGTAAGATTTGATAGATTGTACCATGAGATATTGCAGTTGATATTAAATCGTATCATAATCTTCCATTTGTAGCACTTATTTCACTAAAGGAAATGATTTTCTTGGTTTGTTGTTTTTAATATATGAAAAATTAATTTATGTAGTATAATTAACTTTTTAAAATACAGAAACCAAATCTAACACGAGTCATGAGATTTTATACATGAAGCAGACTGAAGGAGGGGAATGAGTGGATAATCAACATACAGCTTTGATTTTGTACTCAGGGTGTTGGTCGCAGCGTTTATATACTGGGTATTCAAGGTAAATATCTCAAGAGACATTGGTATAACTAAAGGTATTATTTCTTCAGATTATCTCAATTTGATAGTTTGCCGCATGTTTCTGGCAATCTAAATCAAGTTGATTGTAAATTAGTTTAGATAATCACAGAATTTCGAGACAATGTTGGATAATGACATTGAGTCTTTGTAAACATTACCTGACTGAAATTATGATGAAATTATACTGAAACTCATCTTATCAGATGAGATAAAAGTCTGTAGACAAAATGTAAGATGATTGTTTTAAAACAGCTCACTCACTACTTTTTTGACTTTGTATGAGATAATTTACTTGTTATTTATCTACTTCAGATGTATGGAAAAATAAAACAAAATTAAAGAGAACAAATACCATTAAAATATGTTTCGCTGTTGGACCAACCTACCAGCTGGTGTCAAGGTTTTGAACAATATTGAGATCTTAAAAGATTCACTACGTACAAACAGGAAGGCTACATACTTTATCTTTGGGAATATCAACGATGCCACCAATGCTCAATAAAGAGTCCGTAGATATATATATATATATATATATATATATATATATATATATATACTAGTAAAAAGCCCGCAATTTCGCGGGGAAAGAACTATTTTCATTCGATACTGTACTCACCATCATTTAATGAGGGCAGATCAACGGTGAAAAGACAAATTTAAATAATACTGGGGATGTAGGAGCTTTCGGAATGTCTCCCCTTTACCCAACTTATGGAAAAACAAACACCCTAGCACCTTTAATAACACTTATGACTAACCTCTCGAGCTCACCCTAATAGAAAAAAAACAACTCTCGGACTGCTTTGCACTACCTTTCAATACTTAACAAATCACAATGGCGGCCGAAAATAAAAACAATGGTCAAATTAGGAAATTTTAAACTTTCACAAATCTATCAAGGTTTGTTCTAGAGTTTTTAAAATGCCTGACAAAATATCAACGGTGAAAATACAAATTTAAAGAATACTGGGGATGTAGGAGCTTTCGGAATGTCTCCCCTTTACTTAACTTATGGAAAAACAAACACCCTAGCACCTTTAATGACACTTATGACTAACCTCTCGAGCTAACCCTCATAGTAAATAAATAATCAAAATGGCGACTGAAATACCTTCATGTGATCAAGTGAATAACATCACTATGAATGCCACGATTTGCTGAAAAATGCCAACACACACACACACACATGTATACACCACACACAACACACACACAAACATACACGCAATTAGAACAAAACTGATCACCGCCAAATCAACAACACAACGGAAGTAATAATAATACTTGATGTCATAAATAGATGACGCAAATTGTCAACTTTTTACAGTGTCAAAATTAGTTGATTTTGGGAGCCAAGTGTCGTCGGTACATATTTTATGATATTATCTGTTTGACTCAACGAACTTTCAAACTGACTTTAAATTATAAAAGGAAATCAAGTTATCTGTTTATCTATCTGTAAAAAATACATTTCTAATTTTCAAATCTTCCAGTAGAGTTGTGCGCCGTATCAATTTTTTTATTTACTCAAATAAGCACAATGTTCTCCACAATGCTATATTTTTTAAAGAAAAGATATATAAGAAGAATACATGTCATAATAAAACTTTAGAAATGGTATTTTAAAAAATCTTTTCTTCTTGGTTTTTATAAGTCATTTTCTTACTCTTCTTATACGTAATGCAAGTAAAATTAAAAATATTATGATTATCCGATCATTTGATTTCTTTTCACAAATGTGACCAAAAAGTTGTTTCACTGTTATGAATGGGTGTCAAATAATTCGAAAGGTTTTTCACTTGATTTCAACTTGCCTCCATGGCCAACTTAGTATAAAAGCTCAGTTTAATCAAAATCACAAGACTTTTCTTAGACTCAGAATGGATTTGATTTT